>NC_137147.1:8912796-9295296 GCF_951394435.1 Stenella coeruleoalba | reverse complement strand
GCTCTGTTACACCCCTACTATGCACCAGAACCCGAGTGACCTAGAGGGTGCAGAGCTGAGTTAACACAGACCCTGCCCTTGAGACGGCTGGCTGGAGAGGATTCTGGACCAGTTTCCTCTAATACATGCCCCTTACCCACCCAAGTTCTTCCCTCAGGGTGCTCCCATCCCCTCCCGGACCTTGGACCTGGATTTCAGGGGGCTGCCGCCAGGGATGTAGTGGAATCTCGCTGTCACCGAGTGGGACAACTGGTAAGCTTTTGCCAACAAAAATAACAGAATGAAAGAAAAAAAAATGTAAGGGAACATAGCCCGAATTCAATTATCTATGTTTTATACATCCTGTTATAGGTCTTCATTAAAATGGGAATAATATTTGTTGCTCAGTAGGTATCAGGATTTTTTTTAGTGGCAATTCTGCTGTAGGTGAAAATTTAAAGGCATAAAAACATATGGGTTCAAACAATCATCCCTCACTAAGCTTCAGCGTTTGCTGACCACCTTGACTCCTGCTCCAGGCTGCCCCGTCAGCAAGCCTGAACGCGGCACAGCAGGGGATCTGAGGAAATTTAAAAGATAACCCAGCGGGGAAGACTTCGGCCACCAAATGTGTCTGGGAAATGCTAGTTCAGAGTAAAGTGCAGCACGTTTCTTTACAACAGGACTTCTCAGAGCATTTATCGTGCTAAAGTTCACAGTGAATCCCCATAGGGGGCACTCAGGATGTAGTTAGTTTCCTCAACGTAACTTGACCACCGAACTCTTTTGGAGAAACCCTGAGCTGGGGATAGAAAGAGAACGCGGTGAAGACGTGACCAACAAACCAGCACGTTCCCAATGTGACACAGTAGATCCCAGAGCTGATGCTCTCATGATCTTTTTCATCCTTGCCTCCCTTCAATGTCCCCCTGGGGTTTTGTCCAGCTGAGCTGCCCCGAGCTGCTGTGGGCAACCACCTCCATCATGAGGTCCTCTCTTTCCAATCCCTTCCTCACCCGATGGGCGCAGTGGGCTCATCCCCACTCCACAGCTCCTCATGCGTGAGCCAGAGCAGTCATGGCAGATGGGGAAAGAACAGCATGCTTGGGGGGCAGACCCTGCGCGGTCCGGCATGGCTGATGCAAACCGCGTTAAGGAATTCAGGCTTCATCTGAAAAGCCAAGCCAGCATTGCTGCAGTATCAGGTCAATTCTGCCTTTCCACGGCAAGTTCCTTTGATCATGCCCTCCCATCATTTGTGACTCTGCTCCAAGCATGCTCCCCAGTGACACTTCCCTCCCTAAAAATCCATCCCACACTCTCTGTGCCTTTGCTCGTCCTCTTTCTTTTTTCTTCAGAGTATTCATCACTCCCTGACATATATCATAAGATGGGTTTTATCTGTCTCTTATCTCTGTCTTCTGCCAGCAGGCAGGGTCCAGGAGGCCTGACACTTAGGCTTGGTCACTAATGTGTCCCCAGCACCCCGCACAGTGCCTGTGCACAGCAGACTCTCAAGAAACTGTGAACTGGATAAAGGATTTTAAGCAGCATGGCCAGAGAATTCTTAGGGTGCTGTTTCTGGAAACCCTTCCTTATGCAGCTGTTCAAAACATTGGCTTTTTACTTAAAGAAATGCATTATTCATAAAGGCATGATTCCAGCTAAATACTGGCATCGACAACACTGAATAAAGAAATAAAAAAAAAAAATCAAAAGACTTAGAGTTTATTTAGTCCAAACATCTCAAACAAGAAGTCCAAGGATAATCTCTAATGAAACATAGGCTTTGTTCAGCATATAGCCAACTTTGTATTTAATGCTTTTAGGTCACTATGCCGTAATTCTCCACCCTCCCTTTGGTCTTACACTTGACTCATTTCACCCATTTACATCACTAGACTTCAGGTTTTGTGGATGTAACTTGATCAAACTTTCATTTCCCATTTGAAAACAGATACTCGGAGGTGGGGTGAGACTTACTCAAGGTCTTACAGCTTACCAGGAGCCGGAGTCTGGACTACAACCTGTGTCCCCAGACACCCAGCCCACTGCCCTGCCCGCATGCAATCTTGTCTTCCTATTGGCCAGACCGGATCTGGGCCTGTCATGTCTCCCACAGGGGCTGGAGTCCCTTCCTCTTGATAGACCACAACTGGGAAAAGGTCAAGAAAAGCAAACACTAGCTTGAATGGACCCAATGGAAAGAGAGGCAGCAGAACCAGGAAAAAGCTGACTAAACACCTTGTCAAGGTCACACTTTATGTGCCCTTGAATGGCTCCACAAGACCCTTCATGCAGGACATTCTGCCCTGGTTCCAAAAGACCTTTTGGACAAGTTCTTTGTGATAGCTCCTATCCTGAAACATGTTCACTCTGCCAGCAAACTCTTCCTAAGAAATTTCTAGTATTTCATAGTGGGGAAGACACGGGCTTTGCATGCAGAGAGACCTGGGATGGAATCTCTATTCTACCCCTACTGACTGGGCACATCCTTTAACCATTCTGAGTCTCAGTTTCTTATCTGAATATAATGAAGGTCATAACAACCTCCACAGCCATTTTTTTTTTTTAATGAAAGAACATCTTTCAGCTGCTTAGCACAGTTTACTGCACATAGAAGAAACTTGAAAATGATGGCCACTTGTCTTAGCTGGGTTCCTGCAGAAGCAGACCCTGAGACAAGAATTCAAGTGCAAGTGATTTACTCAGGAGTTGATTTCAGAAAACACCAGGAAGGAGTAGGGAAGTGAGATGGTGAAGGAAAGCAGCCAGTGAAGGGTGGATTACCACTGCAAAACCAGAGCTCAGTTCCACTGGGGAAGTCTGGAAAATGGTGCAAAATACATGCCTGAGTTATCCCCTCTAAGGGCTGAGGGAGCTGGGGTATTGATCTACCAACTTCCATTAGTCATTGGTTGAAGGTTGTTCCCAAGAGGTGCTAATTCCCCAAAATTCACAGCCTGCCTCGCTTACATTCAGAGCTGATTCCAGACACAAGGAGAAGATCCTGGAGCAAAGAGATGTGGGTGCTGACAGCTGAGAGTCAGGCTGGTGTGCACTGAAGTGGTAAGAGTGTCAAGATAAGGGCGCGGCAGTGACAGCATCTGCTACCCTTCTGTTTTGCCTCATCAAAAATAGCTAAGTAAGTCAGAAAGAGAAAAACGAATATCATATATTAACGCATATATGTGGACTCTGAAAAAATTGGTATAGACGACCCTATTTACAAAGCAAAAATAGAGACACAGATGTAGAGAACAAACGTAGGGATACCAAAGGGGAAAGGGCGGTGGGATAAATTGGGAGATTGGGATTGACATATATACACTATTGATACTATATAAAATAGATAACTAATGAGAACCTACCGTATAGCACAGGGAACTCTACTCAATGCTCTGTGGTGACCTAAATGGGAAGGAAATCCAAAAAAGAGGGGATATATGTATATGTATAGATGATACACTTTGCTGTACAGTAGAAACTAACACAACATTGTAAAGCAACTATACTCCAATAAAAATTTTCTTTTAAATAGCTAACATTGAATGATCCCTTACTGTCTTCGAGACAATGTCATGACTATTTGACACATGTTCTCTTGTTTAATACTCACAACAAGTCTACGAGGTGGGTCATACTGCTGTTCCAATTTTGTAATTGAGACAATTGAGGCCCAAGGTCATGTAGCTAGATTTGAACCCAGGCTAACTCCAGAGCCCACGCTCTCACACACACCATGACACAGCCCAGTAGAGGTGAAATCAGATTCCAACTATAGAGCATTTCATCACTGCGCAGTGTGTATTTGCGTTCCATTCTTGGCTACAGCCTTTCCTAGGCACAGTGATCTTCTGCAAGCCACTTGAGCTCCTTGGGCCCCAGTTTCTCCAGCTGTAAGATGAAGCAATAATCATATCTACTTTATAAGGTTACTGTCAAGATGAACAAGAAGGTAAATTAAGTTTACTAATTGGCATGTGGGGAATTCTCAGTGAGAGCTATTATTTTTCCTCTATGGAAACCTCAGTATTTTCTTCTGTAAAATAGAAAAGTCGAATCAAATAAACCTCTCTCAAAGGACTTTGTGCTTGTCAAGTGAGAAAGGATATGTAGATATTACCATTTCCATTGCCACAAAGAAAGTGGAAGCTGAGAAACTTATAAAATATTATATGAGAATTGGGAAGGAAGTTAATCCTGCCCCCACCACTTTCCACTCTCCCTCTATCTAGGGCAATGCCATTCATCCCCATGCCTTCAACGACCATTTACACAACTTCAGATACTGTATTTTAAAAGTCTTTTTGTTTGTTTGCTCTTGGTTTTTGTTTTGCGTGAGGTTTCTATTTCTCTGCTGATGTTTCCTTTCTTTTCATTCATTAAGAGCATATATTTTTCCTTTATGTCGTTGAGCACACTTACAACAGCTGGCTTGAAATCTTTGGCTCCTAACTCCAACATCTGCCATGGTGGAGTTAGTCTCTATTAATTAATCTTTTCTTTTATTTTTATTATTGTTTTTTTAACATCTTTATTGGACTATAACTGCTTTACAATGGTGCGTTAGTTTCTGCTTTATAACAAAGTGAATCAGTTATACATATACATATGTCCCCATATCTCTTCCCTCTTGCATCTCCCTCCCTCCCACCCTCCCTATCCCACCCCTCTAGGTGGTCACAAAGCACCGAGCTGATCTCTCTGTGCTATGCGGCTGCTTCCCACTAGCTATCTATTTTACGTTTGGTAGTGTATATATGTCCATGCCTCTCTCTCACTTTGTCACAGCTTACCCTTCCCCCTCTCCGTATCCTCAAGTCCATTCTCTAGTAGGTCTGTGTCTTTATTCCTGTCTTGCCCCTAGGTTCTTCATTACTTTTTTTTTTTTTAGATCCCATAGATATATGTTAGCATACAGTATTTGTTTTTCTCTTTCTGACTTACTTCACTCTGTATGACAGACTCTAGGTCCATCCACCTCACTACAAATAACTCAATTTCGTTTCTTTTTATGGTTGAGTAATATTCCATTGTATATATGTGCCACATCTTCTTTATCCATTCATCTGTCGATGGACACTTAGGCTGCTTCCATGTCCTGCCTATTGTAAATAGAGCTGCAATGAACATTTTGGTACATGACTCTTTTTGAATTATGGTTTACTCAGGGTATATGCCCAGTAGTGGGATTGCTGGGTGATATGGTAGTTCTATTTTTAGTTTTTTAAGGAACCTCCATACTGTTCTCCATAGTGGCTGTATCAATTTACATTCCCACCAACAGTGCAGGAGGGTTCCCTTTTCTCCACACCCTCTCCAGCACTTATTATTTGTAGATTTTTTGATGATGGCCAAATTCTCCTTCAATTTGTTAATATGGTTTATCACATTGATTGATTTGCGTATATTGAAGAATCCTTGCGTTCCTGGGATAAACCCCACTTAATCATGGTGTATGATCCTTTTCATGTGCTGTTGGATTCTGTATGCTAGTATTCTGTTGAGGATTTTTGCATCTATGTTCATCAGTGATATTGGTCTGTAGTTTTCTTTCTTTGTGACACCTTTGTCTGGTTTTGGTATCAGGGTGATGGTGGCCTTGCAGAATCAGTTTGGGAGTGTTCCTCCCTCTGCTATATTTTGGAAGAGTTTGAGAAGGATAGGTGTTAGCTCTTCTCTAAATGTTTGATAGAATTCACCTGTGAAGCCATCTGGTCCTGGGCTTTTCTTTCTTGGAAGATTTTTAATCACAGTTTCAATTTCAGTGCTTGTGATTGGTCTGTTCTAATTTTCTATTTCTTCCTGGTTCAGTCTCGGAAGGTTGTGCATTTCTAAGAATTTGTCCATTTCTTCCAGGTTGTCCATTTTATTGGCATAGAGTTGCTTGTAGTAATCTCTCATGATCTTTTATATTTCTGCAGCGTCAGTTGTTACTTTTCCTTTTTCATTTCTAATTCTATTGATTTGAGTCTTCTCCCTTTTTTTCTTGATGAGTCTGGCTAACGGTTTATCAATTTTGTTTATCTTCTCAAAGAACCAGCTTTTAGTTTTATTGATCTTTGCTATGGTTTCCTTCATTTCTTTTTCATTTATTTCTGATCTGATCTTTATGATTTCTTTCCTTCTGCTAACTTTGGGGGTTTTTTTGTTCTTCTTTCTCTAATTGCTTTAGGTGTAAAGTTAGGTTGTTTATTTGGGTGTTTCTTGTTTCTTAAGGTAGGATTGTCTTCCTATAAACTTCCCTCTTAGAACTGCTTTTGCTGCAGCCCATAGGTTTTGGATCGTCGTGTTTTCATTGTCATTTGTTTCTAGGTAGTTTTTGATTTCCTCTTTGATTTCTTCAGTGATCTCTTGGTTATTAAGTAGTGAATTGGTTAGCCTCCATGTGTTTGTATTTTTTACAGATTTTTTCCTGTAATTGATACCTAGTCTCATAGCGTTGTTGTTGGAAAAGATACTTGGTACAATTTCAATTTTCTTAAATTTACCAAGGCTTGATTTGTGACCCAAGATATGATCTATCCTGGAGAATGTTCCATGAGCACTTGAGAAGAAAGTGTATTCTGTTGTTTTTGGATGGAATGTTCTATAAATATCAATTAAGTCCATCTTGTTTAATGTATCATTTAAAGCTTGTGTTTATTTATTTATTTTCATTTTGGATGATCTGTCCATTGGCAAAGTGGGGTGTTAAAGTCCCCTACTATGAATGTGTTACTGTTGATTTCCCCTTTTATGGCTGTTAGTATTTGCCCTTATGTGTTGAGGTGCTCCTATGTTGGGTGCATAAATATTTACAATTGTTATATCTTCTTCTTGGATTGATCCCTTGATCATTATGTAGTGTCCTTCTTTGTCTCTTGTAATAGTCTTTGTTTTAAAGTCTATTTTGTCTGATATGAGAATTGCTACTCCAGCTTTCTTTTGATTTCCATTTGCATGGAATATCTTTTTCCATCCCCTCACTTTCAGTCTGTATGTGTCCCTAGGTCTGAAGTGGGTCTCTTGCCGACAGCATATATATGGGTCTTGTTTCTGTATCCATTCAGCCAGTCTATGTCTTTTGGTTGGAGCATTTAATCCATTTACATTTAAGGTAATTATCGATATGTATGTTCCTATTACCATTTTCTTAATTGTTTTTGGTTTGTTATTGTAGGTCTTTTCCTTCTCTTGTGTTTCCTGCCTAGAGAAGTTCCTTTAGCATTTGTTGTAAAGGTGGTTTGGTGGTGCTGAATTCTCTTAGCTTTTGCTTGTCTGTAAAGGTTTTAATTTCTCTGTCTAATCTGAATGAGATCCTTGCTGGGTAGAGTAATCTTGGTTGTAGGTTTTTCTCCTTCATCACTTTAAATATGTCCTGCCAGTCCCTTCTGGCTTGCAGAGTTTCTGCTGAAAGATCAGCTGTTAACCTTATGGGGATTCCCTTGTGTGTTATTTTTCCCTTGCTGCTTTTAATATTTTTTCTTTGTATTTAATTTTGGATAGTTTGATTAATATGTGTCTTGGCGTGTTTCTCCTTGGATTTATCCTGTATGGGACTCTCTGTGCTTCCTGGACTTGATTAACTATTTCCTTTCCCATCTTAAGGAAGTTTTCAACTATAATCTCTTCAAATATTTTCTCAGTCCCTTTCTTTTTCTCTTCTTCTTCTGGGACCACTATAATTCGAATGTTGGTGCATTTAATGTTGTCCCAGAGGTCTCTGAGACTGTCCTCAGTTCTTTTCATTCTTTTTTCTTTATTCTGCTCTGCAGTAGTTATTTCCACTATTTTATCTTCCAGGTCACTTATCCGTTCTTCTGCCTCAGTTATTCTGCTATTGTTCCCATCTAGAGTATTTTAAATTTCATTTATTGTGTTCTTCATCACTGTTGTTTGCTCTTTACTTCTTCTAGGTCCTTGCTAAACGTTTCTTGTATTTTCTCCATTCTATTTCCAAGATGTTGGATCTTCTTCACTATCATTATTCTGGATTCTTTTTCAGGTAGACTGCCTATTTCCTCTTCATTTGTTAGGTCTGGTGGGTTTTTATCTTACTCCTTCATCTGCTATGTGTTTTTTTGTCTTCTCATTTTGCTTATCTTACTGTGTTTGGGGTCTCCCTTTTGTAGGCTGCAGGTTCGTAGTTCCTGTTGTTTTTGGTGTCTGTCCCCAGGGGCTAAGGTTGGTTCAGTGGGTTGTGTAGCCTTCCTGGTGGAGGGGACTAGTGCCTGTGTTCTGGTGGATGAGGCTGGATCTTGTCTTTCTGGTGGGCAGGTCCACATCTGGTGGTGTGTTTTGGGGCTTCTTATTATGGTGGTCTTATTATGATTTTAGGCAGCCTCTCTCCTAATAGGTGGGGTTGTGTTCCTGTCTTGTTAGTTGTTTGGCATAGGGTGTCCAGCACTGGAGTTTGCTGGTCGTTGAGTGGAGCTGGGTCTTGGCGTTGAGATGGAGATCTCTGGGAGATTTTCACCGTTTGATATCACGTGGAGCTGGGAGGTCTCTTGTGGACCAGAGTCCTGAAGTTGGCTCTCCCACCTCAGAGGCACAGCACTGATGCCTGGCTGGAGCACCAAGAGCCTGTCATCCACACGGCTCAGAATAAAAGGGAGAAAAGAAAGAAAGAAGATAAAATATAATAAAATTAAAAAGTTATTAAAATAATTATTTAAAAAATGTTTTTTAAATTAAAAAAAATTTTAAATAAAGAAGGAAGGAAAGAAGAGAGCAACCAAACCAAAAATACAAATCCACCAATGATAACAAGTGCTAAAAACTATACTAAAAAAAAAAAAAAAACTGACAGAACCCAAGGACAAATGGTAAAAGCAAAGCTATACAGACAAAATCACACACAGAAGCATACACATACACACTCACAAAAAGAGAAAAAGGGAAAAAAAAAAAAAATATATATATATATATATATATCTCGTTGCTCCAAAAGTCCACCTCCTCAATTTGGGATGATTCGTTGTCTATTCATGTATTCCACAGATGCAGGTACATCAAGTTGATTGGCAGATTTAATCCACTGCTCCTGAGGCTGCTGGGAGAGATTTCCCTTTCTCTTCTTTGTTCGCACAGCTCCCAGGGCTCAGCTTTGGATTTGGACCCACCTCTGCGTGTAGGTTGCCTGAGGGCGTCTGTTCTTCTCTCAGACAGGATGGGGTTAAAGGAGCAGCTGCTTCGGGGGCTCTGGTTCACTTGGGCCGGGACTCATACTGCAAACTCTGTCTCTTGGGCAGCAACTCAAATCTCATTTCAGTTCTTTTATCTTTAGCTGAACTACCTGTGGTTTGCCCTGCTCGTACCTGGTTCAGTAGTCCACCAGAGATTTGAGTCTATACACAGACTCTGGTTCCCCTCTAGCTCTCTCCTCATTCTGAGATTTGCCCCCCTGCCCTTTGTAGTCCAGTAATTGTGATTGCTGCAAACCCTGTGCTCTGGTGTTCAGATCAGAAAGATTGCAGATTTTCTACTGGTACCTTAGCTGCCTCGTGTGGTGTCAGCTGTGGCCTATCTTCAGGCTAAAAGCCATGAGAAACAGGAAATTCACCCCATGCCATTCCCTTCTTAAAAGTGTCTACTCCCTTACAGCATCTGCCTGATTTTACTCATACTCCAATACCTGTCTTTACATAATTGTCTTTTATATTGTGTTCCAGTTTACCAAAAAGAGTGCCTCCCACAATTTACAGTGCAGGAACTAAAGCTTCCTCTTCTATTTCAAAGTCAGTCATGAATAGATATTTCTAGACTCACTTTGTTCTCAGCCATCAAATAGCCCATTTAAAAAATTTTTTTCAGCCAATTCAGAGGCTTCCTACATTTATTTTCTCATGTGTCCTTGTGTTTATTCTATGATGGAAAAGCAGAAATGTAGTTTGCAGAGTTCCAGACCCAGCATCACACAGAGGGTAGAGAAGGATGGCTTTGGAGATGAGAGATAATTACTTAATAACTGGCATGGCACCTTGGATGAATCACTCCCCTTCTCTGAGTCTCAGTTTTCTCTTTTACAAATAATTGGGTGTCCAACTGAGCATTATACGCAATATCAAAAGGAAAAATAATGAAAACAACTTTAATCAATCTAACAACTGGTAAAAGAAATGATAGTACAATTAAATGGAGTATAGCATGCTTGTTAAGAATGATTTATTGAAGTTAATGGGAAGTGTTCTTAATGTATTTTTAATATAATGAAATTGTAATGATACATTCTAAAGAGTTAAATAGAATAGTAGGATCCCAGTTTTACTTAAAAATATGTATGACATCCTTTGAAAGAAGACTGAAAGATACATATGAAAAATGTGAACAATTGTCATGTTTCAGAGGTAAGGTTATAGGTGATTTCTTGTTTCTTCTCTATTTTCTTATTTTTCTAAAATGAAGGCCATGTTTGTTTCAGGGCAAAACGCTTTTAAAATATCTTTAATCAAAGTGATGGGCTTACTTATCACCAAAGTCCCTTCCAGCTGGAACATTCTGTGACCCATTGATTCATTCAGCATATATTTATCGAGCGCCTATCGTATACCAGCCCCCCTACTGGACACTAGAGAGAAGTTAAAGGTGATTAAGATACTGTAACTTGGGCTTCCCTGGTGGCGCAGTGGTTGAGAGTCTGCCTGCTGATGCAGGGGACACGGGTTCGTGCCCCAGTCTGGGAAGATCCCATATGCCATGGAGTGGCTGGGCCCGTGAGCCATGGCCACTGAGGCTGCGCGTCCGGAGCCTGTGCTCCGCAACGGGAGAGGCCACAACAATGAGAGACCCGTGTACCGCAAAAAAAAAAAAAAAAAAAGATACTGTAACTTACAATTTACAATCTAGAAGAGAATCAGACACATCTTATTCCTTTCTGAAACCCCAGTCTCGGACTTCTCTGGTGGCACAGTGGTTAAGAATCTGCCTGCCAATGCAGGGGACATGGGTTCGAGCCCTGGTCCAGGAAGAGACCACGTGCCGTGGAGCAACTAAGCCCATGCGCCACGACTACTGAACCTGCGCTCTAGAACCTGTGTGCCACAACTACTGAGGCCCACACCCTGAGGGCCCATGCTCCGCAACAAGAGAAGCCAGCGCGATGAGAAGCCCGCGCATCGCAATGAAGAGTAGCCTCCGCTCACTGCAACTAGAGAAAGCCCGCGCACAGCAACAGAGACCCAACACAGCCAAAAAAACAAAAAAACCCAGTCTCTGCTCATGGCCCCAAACACAGAGGGTGCCCATTCAATGTTTGTTGAACAAATGTTGACTTTAATCACCTAGCTCAAAATCAAGGCCGAACAGGATACCTGAGACAGGAGATGCTAATGGTGTGAATGTGGGGACAGAGGAGGGTCCAGAGGGAATGAAGGTGCAGAGGGGAGGGGCATGGAGATGGGATGTGGGGATGTGGGGATGTGGGTAGAAGTTCAGACTTGACTGTTTCTGTGTATTGGGCTTAGACGACCTGGAGGGACCTACTAGCTCCCTCCACCTCAAGAAGGATGCTCTTTCCATGGCTCCCAAGTGTACCCAAGGTGATCAGCAATCCCTTGATTACCAGAGGAGGTCAAGAAATCAGGCCTCTCTCTACACAGGTAACCCCTCAGTTCAGCATCCCTCATGGGCAGGAAGGAAATTAGTGTCTCCCGGGCTTGCTTTCCATCTCAGCCAGAGGTTAATGGACAAAGGCAGAATAGCCGCTGTGCGGAGGTTCCTCCCTCCAAGTCCACAGACCCTCCTCCCTGTAGTGCTTCCTGAGGCTTCGGGTGGCCGCCCCTGGAAGAAGGGGAAGACCCATACCCCTTAATTAACAACCTGAGACAAATTGGAAACAGCTGTGAATAATTAGACAATTTAAATGCTGTGAAGGAGGAATAATTTCTGGAGGCTTTAATAAATCTTATGCTGTCTCAGTCCCTATGCTGGACTTGAACTTTTTTTTTCCAGGGGTGAGTAGCACATTACTCATAAAAGAAACAGTATCCCTTTTGTTTGGCCTGGGTCTGTTTAGTAACAAAAGAGCCTATCGCAATTACGGGAGCAGCTTGGTGACAAAGAAAGTTCCCCGTCTGACGGGGCTTGCACACTCCGTGGTGAGATGGGCAGCAGCTCCCTGACCAAGCTGTCTTGTCCAGTGTGGCTTGATTTCCACTCCAAATGATCTTCATTTTGAATTGGCTCCAGATTTTGGAGGTTGCTGTGGAAATGATAGAGTATATGTTTGCATCAAACAAGAAGGACCTCGGGTCCACGCAGGGCTGAACTTCTGCAGGATTCTGAGCTTGTTTTATCCCACCGTATTTCAAAGAGAGAGAGGAAACTCATAATTAAAGAGCAGAAAGGAATAGAAGTGCCCCCTAGATCAATCACCTTCAAGAGAAGAATCAAGACCCACAAAGAAGAACTGATGTGTCAGAAGCTACTGCTGAATTTGCAGCAGAAACAGATCTAGAATTCAGCAGTCTGCTTTCGATTCTCCACAGCAGTTTCCAGGTGATTAAATAATCAAATCGCTTAGAGGTCCTTTAAAATGTATGTATAGCAGCTGTATGAGCACGGTGTAAAGATTCAGAGTGTGGGCTTTGGGGTCAGCGCTGGGTTACAATCCCGGCTCTACCCCTTCCTAAAAGTGATCTTGGGTAAGTCACTTCACCTCTTTAGGTCTCAGTTTACTCATCTGTGAAATGGGTATGAAATAGTTTCTAAAGTCTGTTATGAGGACTAATGGGATAAAATCTCATTAAATATAATTGCTTACTACACACAGCTGAGCATGGCTGGGAAAGGCACACAAATGGGCTCTCCTTGAACTCATGACCCAACCCTCAGGTGATATCTTTGGGCCACTCATCTTCCCTAGAAGATCATTCTATTCCTCTCCTCTTCTCAAACTGCCAGTAGCCCCTCTTCTCTGCTTGATTTCAGCTGATGACCTTGCATTTATTTTCCTTCACTAAAACAAAGTTGAAGCAAACAGGAGAGAACTTTCAATTGACCCTCCACGGAATCAACCAATCTATTTATATCCATATACTCTGTTTTTTTCTCCTGTTAAAAAGATGAATGCCCACACTCTGATCTAAACCATTTCTTCACCTTGTGCTGGATCAAATTTCAGAGGAGCTAAGTTATTTGCTCCAGGTTAATAGCTAGTAAATAGTAGACCTAAAATTTTCATCTTGAACCTTTAAGATACGCTCTAGGAGACCATTTCCTCAGTACCTAGCAGAGAGCCTGGCATAGGGCAGACACTGAGTAAATCTCTGTGATAAATTAATGAATTAATGACCTATAGACTTCAATGGACTTCAATGACACCAGTGATTGACCAACTGTAACTCCCTAGCTCTCCCTTCCCATCATCCCAAAAGCAGAGGTCTCAGGTGTATGTAAGGAGATAGGAGAATGGAATCTCTTACATAAATGGCAAAGGAGGCTTGCCACACATCCACAGCCTTGCAGAGGGAAAAATCCACCTTCTAGAATTTGGTAGCACTAGTTGAACTTTACGTTCCTCATAAGAGGAATATCCGAAACTAGTACAGGCCAAGTGAAACTTGCAAAGACCAATTGTTAAGACAATTCCTAATCCAATGGGCATAGGATTCCCATAGGAAACAATTCCTATGAGAGATGAGTTTGCAATCAAAAATTACAAACCATGTGGGACTTCCCTGGCAATCCAACGGTTAAGACTCTGTGCTTCCAGTGCAGGGGGCACAGGTTCAATCCCTGGTGAGGGAGCTGAGATCCTGCACACCATGCAGCCAAAAAAAAAAAAAGACAAATTACAAACCATGTGAAGAAATGAATTACCTTAAGGAGAAACAAGAGGATTAGCCACCCAGGAATCAAAGAGGGGGATAATCTAAAAAGTGACTATTTAAAAATATTGCACTGTATCATAATGTCAGAAGCGGTTCCATCTGGATTCATTATTCTAAAGGGACTCAACCATCTATAGATCATCAGACCTGGAAAGAAACACTCCATATTTTGCAGCTTCAGTCGTTAGCATACAATTTTTGCAACATCCACAAAGGACTATTATCTACTTATTTTTTCTTTAAATTGCCTCCCTTTAAAATTTTTCAAAAATTTAATTTAAAGAGAAATCATAGTGATGCACAACACCCACAAAATCATGGGTTTGATGCGCCAGTTAAAAATATAATTATGATCATTTTAAAAATACTTGTCCATGTACTAAAAATGTCTCATACACCACCAGTGGTGCACCGACCAAGCTTCAGAAAATATTAGCCTAGAGCAACTCCCCCTTTGTTTCAAACCTAAGGAAGTGAAATTTTTCCAGAGGTCAAAGAGCAAGTTCAGGACAGAGCCGGGGCTTGAACCCAGACACCCACCTCTCAGGTGAGGTATTAAATCCTGTGTTCTGCATCGTGTCACCACCATTCACATCTTTTTTACATAGCTTTTAAATGTGTTTGCAAAAGTCAGAAATTCTTCTTGCATTTTCCAAAATAAATATATAGATGACCTTAGCAGAGGGAGGAGCTGTTTCCACCAGACATTTATTACAGCTCTGTAAATTAAACCCATATTTATGCATGATAATGAGATGGGAAGTGAGCGGCAGTCCTTCCCAAGTGGAGAAACAAGTCTGCGTGGAATGCATTAAAGTAATAATATCACTAAAGTCACAGTTAATGGAGGAGCTCAAAGGGCTTCGGTGATGGAAAGTCATTCCTAACACTTGGAAAGAAATTACATTAAAGGAAGAGGGATTTCCTTCATGACTAAAATATTCCCCATCTATGGGTAAACTGGAGCCTGCTTGTTTTGAACAACTGCAGAGCAAAAGAGATGTTCGGAGCTTTTTTTCAGTTATCTGGGAGCAAAATTTTCAGCCCCATTCACATACTTCAACTCCGCCTCTCCACTCCCACCACTGCTCAATCTATGAACATTCCAGATGAAACATCTCAAGGTAAGTACCAAACTCCAACTCCATGGAGCATCATTCAACACCCCTCTCAGTCAGATCTCACCAGCCCATCACTTCCCACCATGTGTACTCACTGGACTAACACGTCTGCTTGTGTAAGTTATGGGGGTGCCGGCCGCTAAAACAAATGCCTCCCAGGAGTTCAATGGCAGAAGTTCAATGGCAAAGCACAATAGAAATTTACTCCTCGCTTCTTTAACAGTTCAATGTGAGTGTTTTGGTTTGGTGGGCAGTTCTTCCATGTGATGGGTCAGGTCCTTTCCATCTTGTTTCTACCATCTTTTGGAACTCAGGATCCTTTAACTCCGGCCATCAGGCAGAGGAAGAGTTCAAGGACATGGTATACCCTTTTCTTAATCATGTCAGCCCAGGAGGTAGCAAACATCACTTGTGCTCACATTCCACTGGCAAGAACAGTCATTTGGCACCTTCCAGATGGAAGGAAGGCTGGAATATGCAGTCATTGAGCAAACAATCCCCTTGCCCTTTTTCCTGCTGCACATTCTCCACCTCTTGAACTCCTATTCATCCTTCAAATACCACCTCTGCTGTAAAGCCATTACTGTTGTCTCAGGCAGAATAACCACATTCTTCTCTATTAGAAGACACATCAGGTATTCAAGCATCAGTATTTTCTGACACCTGAGCCCCCAAGAACTAAGTCTGTGTCTTATTCAACTTTGTGTCACGAGTAGTATTTAGCACTGTTCCTGACATAGGACAGTGGGCATTCAATATATGTTGAATAAATTAAGCCAATGCATGTTCATAAGTTTCATCAATAAGCATGTGATGATCATTTCACCATACATACAAATATCGAATCATTATGTTGTACACCTGAAACTAATGTAGTGTAATATGTCAATTACACCTCAGTATAAACAAACAAAAAATATTAAATAAACAAATAATTTTTTTAAAAGTTTGCAAAAACAGCACAAAGAGCGTTCATCATATCCCTTACCTGGTTTCCCCTAAAGCTAACATCTTACAAAACCATAGCACAATTATTAAAACACAGGAAGTTAACATTAGTTAACTATCAACTAAACTAAAGCCCTTATTCAAACTTTACCAATTTCCCCATCCTATCCTTTTTCTATTCCAGGATCCTGACCAGCTTCCCACATTACATTTAATTGCTATTTCTCTTGTGTCTCCTGCAAACCTCTGACCATTTCTTCATCTTTCCTCAGCTTTTATGAACTTGACACTTTGGAAAGTATAAACGTGTGATTTTGTCAAATGGATATGGCAAAATTCTTGACAGAGATGCTGTTCTAGAAGGACAGGAAACTGAATCCATGTGTCAAAGTTTACAGGCAGGGAAAGGGACGTATCTCTGCCTCCAGAATGTTCACAGTTCCCCCCACCACACCCTGCACGTTGAAGCCGCACCTGAGCTATCTCCAATCCCTCCGTGGACAGAAGTCAGCAGGTGGGAGTCCCGTGAACACTTTCTCCAAAAGTGGTACCTTCGTAAGAACTTTTAAGATAATATGTTGAGATGATGACTGATAAGACTATGATTTTTTTAAAAAGTAGCAGAGGAGGGAGTGTGAAAGCAGGACACTGATTCACAGACATGCAGTCAAGGGGTTTCCCCTTTTAATGGGCCGCGTCCCTGAAACCAGACATACGGACTCATCCCCTTGTGCTGTCATTAGGACCCCCTCCTTCCCCAGCTGCATTCCTTTAATCAGAACCTACTTTGTCTCTGTCTGCTGACACCAAGATTTCCCTTTCCTCCTCATCTCCATACTCACATCCCAGAGGATCAAGGGATTGAGAACTGCCCCCCACCCCTGTCCCCAGCCCCGAGGGCAGCTTCACTGGTACCAGGCTCAGAGCCCAATGATCCAGTGTGTGGGATCTGGGCCAGACTAGCCTGGATTGGAATTCTATCTGCTGAGAGGAGCTTCTGAACCATAGGATCCAGTTTCCTCATCTGTAAAATGGGATAATAGTAGTGGCTGCTCTACGATTTAATTGCAATGGAATTACAGAGGACGGTATATGTAAAGCATCGGACCAGGCACAGGAAGAGCCCAATACACCTGCAGTAGGTCATGCCTAGAAAAACTCGCCCAGGTGCTTCCTTCCCCTCTTCTTTTTCATTTGCGCCAAAGGGCATGTTTCCCTGCCCCCAGCCCACATCAAACCAGACACAAAGGTCCAGAGACCTCTGGCTAGAAAACCATCTGAAGATTCTCTGAGGCATCATGTTGGTGGTAGGGCAGACCTTCCCTTTTCAGAGACTAGAAGTGTCTGGGCCCTGGGGGGACAGGAGTTGGGGGAGAGTGGGCATCTTCTGCCGCAGGTCAGGGGACAAAGGCAGGGGGCTTGGAGGACACCCTCACCTCCCCCACTGTCACCACCTGAAGGGAGAACAGCACGCTGACCAAGGTGGACGGTCCCTCTGAGCTGGGAGGCAACGGGGACCCATGGTAGGTATTCTATTGTTGTCATCACCAACAGCCTGTCGTCTCCCTCTGGAGATCATATAAGAATTTGAAGACACTCAAAACTGCAAAAACATCTGGAGTGCAGAAGAGCCACTCTGCAGTGTTCCCCGGAGCAGCACAACATAACCCCCCGGAGGGCTCATTAAAGCACAGACTGCTGGGCCCACCCTGAGTTTCTGACCCAGGAGGTCTGGGTGGGGCCCTAGAATATGCATTTCTAACAAGCTACTTGGTGATGCTGATGCTGCAGGTTTAGGGACCACACTTTGGGAACTGGTGCAGTGGAAGAATTCCTTTAAACCAGTGACTTTTAGCCCGCTCCTTCACATTGTTGGCAGTGCCTTAAAAAAAACACAAAAAACCCGTGCCTGGATCTCAACCCCAAAGATTCAGATTTTAAAAGTCAGCATTTGAAAACATCTCCCCAGATGATTCTAACGCGCCTCTAAGGGTGCGAACCACTGTATTAAAGTTACCAATATGCTCCTCCTGGGTTTTACTTTGTCCAAAGATATTCACTCCAAAACCTTTTTTCTTCCTCACATTCTATAAATGATTCTATTCTACAGAATCTTGGAGTCGGTGGCAGGCTTTTTTCCATGATCTCTGTAATCTAAGGAAGTATTGATTTTGCTGGAATTATACCAATGCTTCCTGGTAACTCTCTGATGGTAGGTTTCTCCAGGTCCACAGTGGGAATAACTGTAGAAAACACAGGATGCTCAGGGCTGCACTGGAACTGGGGAAACACGCTTGGCTGTGCTGGGAGAAAACTGTCCAGCCCCTCACATGTGAAGGGGAAAGGAGTCCAAGCCTTTACTGGCAATGAGGTGGTGAAATTCCAGTTGTGACCGTCTCAATGTCAAGCAGCAGACTTGGGGGGCAGCAAATTCAGGGCTAGGACTTCAGTGCCCTGTGCTAAGTTTCCCCGAGCTGCTGTAACACATTACCACAAACTTGGCATCTTAAAAACAGTAGACAAATTCTTACGCCTGGAGGCCAGAAGTTCAAAATCAAGGTGTCAGCAGGGCCACACTCCCTTGGAAGGTGCTAGGCAAGAACCGTTCCCTGTCTCTTCCAGCGTCTGGTGGCTCCGGTGTTCCTTGGCTTGCGGCTACATCACTCCAATCTCTGCCTCTATGGCCATGTGGCCTTCTCTCTGTGTCTCCTCATCTGTCTATTATGAGGACAGCCATCATTAGATCTGGGGTCCACCAGGGTAATCCAGGATGATCTTATCCCAAGATCCTTAATTTAATCCCATCTGCAAAGACCCTTTTTCCAAATAATGTCATGTTCACAGGATCCGGGTATTAGGTCCTGGGCATATATTTGGGGGGGGGCACCCTTCTGTCCATAGCCTTGGCAGAGGAAGGGTCTGGTCTATACACCCCACGTGATTCCTCACTCACAGCCAGATGAGGAAGAGAACTTTCACCTTCCAGATTTCACAGTCAGTAACTTCCTTGTTTTAGGAGCTGAGAGGAATAAAGGTAAGAGCTGGGGAGGGGACTGAACAAGAAGGAACGTGGAGTTCTGGTTCAGCATTGACTCCCAGAGAGCCTGGGTGGCCAATTAACATGAAGGAGACGTGTCCCTATCAAGTTAGGCTGTGTCATCTTCGGCCCTGCCGCCCCTCTCTCTGCACTGCGCACCCTCTCCATCCAAAAGACCGAGTCTTGGCATTCCCTGCGATCCCGCTAGGGCTGAGTGGGCCATTCTCTCCCCTGTACCCCCAGAGTCCTGGGTATGGGGAAGCATGTGGAGGTACTGCAAGAAAGCAGAGGGGTACAGAGATTGGACTCTGCTGAAAGGCTGAATATAAAACGTGTTGAGTCATTGGATAGAAACGTCTCATGAGCGTCAGTAAGATCACTGAAGCATGGGCTTCCCTGGTGGTGCAGTGGTTGAGAGTCCGTCTGCCGATGCAGGGGATCGGGTTCGTGCCCCGGTCCGGGAAGATCCCACATGCCGCGGAGCGGCTGGGCCCGTGAGCCATGGCCGCTGAGCCTGCGTGTCCGGAGCCTGTGCTCCGCAATGGGAGAGGCCACAACAGTGAGAGGCCCGCGTACCGCAAAAAAAAAAAAAAAAAAAAAAAAAATTACTGAAACAAAAAGAGAGAGGGCTCGCTCCTGTGCTTTCCCCTGGTAGCCTTCAGTCGACAGGGTTGGCTTTATCTGTGAAGGAAGCCATGGAAAATACTTATTTCACACCCTACAGGGTGATTTCCCCTTTTTTAAAAATAAGCAAATTATGCCCCACAAAATCTAACATGAGGCTGTGTAAATTGTTGATTATTTAAAGCCACGAAAATGCCATTTCTATAAATGCTTAAGTCACAGGCTCTGACATTTGGGGCCACCCCATGTTGGACAGAAATGACCAGGAGAATCCCTGGCTGAGGTCAGCGTGGGGCTGCAGCTGGCTGAGAAGAGCCCGCAGCTCTCATGAAGCTACAGCAGCTGAAGCTCCCTCCTCACACTGGTCTCCAGCCAAGGGAAATCTGAGGGGCCACCACGGGGCTGCCACCCTTGTCATGTAAGCAGGGGCCTTCTTGTAATTGAAAAAAAAAAAGCATGAGTCAAAGCTCATGAGGATGGACCCGCAAGATGAGTTCATTCAACTGGGATTCATTCAGGATCATCTGCGGAGTAAGGGGTGAGGTGGGAGAGGAAACAGGAGGCCAGGGCCAAGGCACTAGGATTTTATGCTAAGGGCGGATGAGAAGCAGAGTGGCGTGATCAGATGGATGTTTTAGGAAGATTATGCCACACATGATGTAGAAGCAGTAAAAACTGATAAATTTGATTATGTAAAAAGAAAATTTGTGGAACACATTAAAATTTCTGCATGGAGAAAAACATGAATAAAGTCCAAACTACAAAGTGGGAAAAAAATATTTGCAAGTCGTATCACAGAGAAAAGATTGAGTTCCTTAATTTCCGAAGACTTCACAAATCCATAACCAAAAGACCAAATTCTGCAAACAAGTGAACAAATAGTTCATAGAAATACAAATGAGTTTTAAACATATTAAAAGGCGGTCAAACTCACTCTTAATAAAGGGAATGCAAATAGAAGTACGAGATTCCATTTTTATCCACTAAATTTACAAAGATTAAAAACATATTTATATACAAGTGAGTTGGAGGAGGGCAGTAATCTCTACCTTCATGGAGAACAATTGTCAATATTAATTCAGAGTTAATGCAGATATTCTTAACCCAACCACTTATCCACTTCCAGGAACCTGCTCTGTGGCTACATGCATGTACATGGATTTCCACTTGCAACAGGAAAAGTCTGGAAGCGACATGGAGGTCCATTAACACGTGAAGAGTGGTTAAGAACATCATTATGGGCTGAACGTGTCCCCCAAAAGATACGCTGAAGTCCTAACCTCAGGACCTCAGAATGTAACCTAGTTTGGAAATAGAGTCACTGCAGATGTAATGAGTTAAGATGAAGTGGAATAGCGTGGGCCCATAATTATGGCATCCTTATAGGAAGAGGCAAGACACAGAAAGGAGAACGCCATTGAAGGCAGAGATGCGCAGGGAGAGGAGGCCATGTGACGATGAAGGCTGAGGCTGGAGGGATGCAGCTGCAAGCCAAAGAACGCCAAGAATGGTGGGCCCCCAGCAGCAGCTAGGAGAGAGGCATGAGACACGTTCTATCCAGAGTCTCAGAGGAAGTGTGGCCCTGCCGACACCTTGATTTTGGACTTCCAGCCTCCAGAGCTGTGAGAGGATAAAATTCTATTGTTTAAGCCACACTTAAAGTTTTTGGTACTTTGTTACAGTAGCCTTAGGAAACTAAGACAGACACAAACTCTGGAGCTGGACCGCCTGGGTAGCATCCCTGCTCTGTCACTGACTGAGCTTAGTTTCTGAACTTCTCTGAGCCTCTATTTTCTCATCTTTAAAATGGAAATAACAAGCAACATATATCCTAGGGTTGATTTTAGATTGAATAAATTAATGCCTGAACTCTTCAACAGAACCTGGTGCATAGAATACTACTATCTCAGTGTTCGCTAAATACAAATAGATACATTTTCCAATAAGATAGAGCAGGTGTATACAGGAAAGTACTATGGAGGGCTTAAAAGAATGCTGTGGATCTAACGCACTGAAATGGAGTGATCCCTAAGGTATACTAAGGAGGAGAAAGTATTAGTAGGGAAGAACTCCATATTGGATCAGTTTCTTTTACTTTAACCTTTGTATTCTATTGCTCTTGCTACAAAAATGTTGCCTATAGCCTGGAATATACATGATATCCCATTCTCAAAGCTGTGACCTTTAAAGGTATAACACTTTTCCATTCATTTAAAGATACGAAGTTGCAGAACAAAGAATAACATTTGTCTTGTTGGAGGTTTACAGGAATATCGTGGTGGGACCTACCTGGGCAGCTGCAGGAAAAAGGATTCCAGCACCAAGAAGATTGCAGCAACCAGCCACACGCCCTCCCCTTTTAGTATAAAAGAAGCCTGAATTCTAACTTGGGGAAGATGGTTCTTTGGGACACTAGTCCACCATCTTCTCGGTCTGCTGGCTTTCCAAATAAAGTCTGAATTCCTTGCCCTCACAACTTGTCTATCAATTTATTGGCCTGTCATGCAGCGAGCAGTACAAGCTTGCACTCAGTAACAAAAGCAAGGGGCAGGGCAACACATAATAAGGTGCTGCCATTGAGGTAGGGACAGGCAGAGACAGTGGTTCTATATTATACGCACTGACTGCCTTTGGAGGTAACTGCCAACTGTAGGGGTCCCTGGAGGGGCATCTGTGGGACTTGGGGACAGGGCAGGAGGGTACCCAGTCTTTCCCGCATTCTTCATACTCTCTGAATTTTGAGTCTTGTGCATGTATCACCTCTTTATAAATTAAATGAATACAAAATTTTAAAGAAAGGAAGACCATACTGTCAACAATGGGAGGCGGGGGGACCAGAGCTCCGCGACTGGCTAAGACTCAAGGTCAATATTCAACTGGGAGATGATTTAGTCCTGAACATGGGCAGTGGGTGAGGAGAGAGAAGCAGGAATTAGAGGCATCTCCAAAGATGCTGAGGACGTGGACTCACGGAGATGTGAGGGAGAGGGAGACCTCAGGATGGCTCCAAGGACTCTGGCCTGAACCATAAGTGGGCGGATGAGCCATCTGCTGAGATGCAGAGTGACAGAAGAAGCCCAGCTAACTTTTCTTGCCTAAGGCAGGAGGTGGGTGGTGGGGAGAGTAGAAAGTATTCACTTTGGAAAATGCCTTTTATTTCATTCTCTATTCTTATTTGGTCTATATTCCCATTTGTTCTCTACTCCATCTCATGAGCATGGACCCCTATGTATTCTAGAAAGGAAATTCAGCTCGGACAAAACCATGCTTGTCTCCAAGCCCCACCACAGCTGTGTGAGGTTGGACAAGTCACAACCTCTCTGAACTTCATGATTAAATGAAGTCATAGGTAAAGGCAGAGTGTGAGGGCTACTGGAGGAGATTGACAATGAGACCGATTCCAATAGTAATCTTTGTCATAGATATCAAATTCCTTTTTTCCTCTTTAAGAATTTCATATGGATATGTAAGCAGGCTTATCTTTAAACCTGCTTCTGTTACAGTAAAAATAAAAGTTGTTTTTTCCTCCTGTAAAAGGGATCCTTTGGATTCTAAATAAATAGATTCTGGAATTCAGGGTTTTGTTTAAAATGGGCAAATCCCAGGAGTCTGCATCTGCTCCCAGAGCCTCCGGTCAGAGGTGTCTCTATGAACGACACGCCAGGCGGATAGGCATCTGTCCTCGGACAGGAGAGGCTGGGAGCTGCCCCGCCAGCTGGCAAGAGTGATAAGAGCAGCCGTCACCCCTTTCTGGGGGCTGCCCACGCACACTTCTTATGAGTGACCTCTGCGCTAAAGAGCTTTGCTAATGTCCTTGCCTTGAATTCCAACTGCAGCTAACAAGGTATGTCTTGTAATTCCCAGTTCACAGATGGAAACATGGGGACTTGGAGAAGTTAAATGATGTGTCAGAAGCCACAAAATCCCACTACAGGGCTAAAGCCAGGACTTGAACTCGGCTCTGTCGGAGTCTGTTCTCCTGACCTCTACATTATACTTGCTCCTCAGCTTGTTTCCAGTATGAAACACTCGCTGTGTGAGCGCGGGCCACATTTCCGAGGTGGAGGCCCAGTTCCTGCTACTATATCATGACAGTGGGGGGGACGAGGAAAGGTCCGGGAACAGCCCCTCCCTGCCTCAGGCCTCCCGCACACATTGGATTCAGTCACCAATTTGCATGGGATAAAGAGGCTCTGATCAGCTGTTTCTGCATCCTTCACCCTTCCTCAGAATTACATCAGCCGGCTTTCCACAGTATATGCCCCATGGAACACCAATCCTTCCAGCTGCCTTCTAGGGAAGCAAGAGAGAAGGGGTTCTGTGATTTAGTGAGTTTGAGAAACACAGCCTACTATAATTCTGTTCGGGAAATTCATGAAAACGATAGTGGGTTAAGGGCTTAGAGAAGAACAGCAAGAAAAACAAAATGAAGGGAAGCAGATTAACCACATTTAAAGCAGTGTGTCTCCGTCTTATCCCACTAAGAACCCCTAATACCAGGCTTCCGGGGAAAGCCTCAGGTAGCCACCAGCTCAAGCAACTGCTCCCAGCCCCTTTCTGAGGCTCTCTGGGGTGCCTGGGAGGAACTGGTGAGAGCTGGCCCTGGAGGTGGGGTGAAGGAACTGTCACCTGGCCCCAGGGCCACAGCCCACGTGTGGCTAAGGCTCTGCTGTTTCTAATGGTCGGGCACCACGCGATCCATTACTAAGGGGCAGGATACAGGGGCGGAAGAGGAGGTGAGGCTCCGCCCTAATGGGACTTGGCTGGTTGCCAGATCTTCACAGCGGGCCGTGGGTGCGCGCTGCCCCATACCATGAGTAAGCATCTCCCAGGCCCTAGACACATGGTCCAGGCTGCCCCCAACCCTTGTGGGCCCGACCCAGAGGCTGGGCCTTGCACCTGGCTCTGCCTCGGAAAATGCAGTCACCCATCTATTTGTAGCTTTTTTCATGGCCTGTATGTGTCTCTGCTCTTTAAATTCTCCTTGGAGCCAATAATATCTTACCGATTGCCTCATTAATTATGAATTAAATGAAATCTCTGACATGTTCTTTTCATACTTTTATTTATATTTACATAAATATAAATATTTTTAAAAAATATTTTTTAAAAATATTATTTTTAAAAAATTATCTTTGATACTATGTATAAAATAGACAACTGATGGGAACGTACTGTATAGCACAGGGGACTCTACCTAATGCCCTGTGGTAACCTAAGGGGGGGGAAGTCCAAAAGGGAGGGGATATCTGTGTGTGTGTGGCTGGTTCATTTTTTGTGCAGTGGAGGCTAACACAACATCGTAAAGCAACCATACTCCAGTAAAAATTAATTTTAAAAATCATCTTTAACATTCCCACTTATACAGTTTTCTAAAACCCTAAACAGAATACCAGCCCCCTTTTTCCCTTGATTTCTTTGCTGAGTTCTCTTTCTTATTTTTTGACTTAAACATGTGATTTTTATTTTCTTCATTAACAATGAGACGTATTTTATGTTACAGACTTGCATCTGCAATAGGAAGAATAATGACTTCCCCCAAATCTTCACTCCTAATTCCCAGAACCTGTGAATATCATCTCGTATGGCAAAAGATGTGATAAAGCTAGGGCTCTTGAGAGGAGGAGCTTATCCTGGTTTATCTAGGTGGGCCCTAAATGCCATTTGTATTCTTTCAAGAGTGACACCGAGGGAGATTGAATACAGACACACAGAAGAGCAGGTGATGTGAAGACAGAGTCAGAGGATGGAGCCACGCAGCCTCGAGATCACTGGGGCAGCTAGAAGAGGCTCTCCCCTGCAGCCCACAGAGGGAGCACTGCGCTGCCAACACCTTGATTTCACGCTTCTGCTCTCCAGAACTGTGGGAGAACACGTTTCTGTTAAGCCACCAGCTTGGTGGTAGGTTGTCACAGCAGCCACAGGAAACTAATATCTCATCTAATAGACGTTTGGCCTTGTTGCGTGGATTTCCACGTATTGGTTGGTCATTTTCAATATTTTCTAGGTAGCCTCCAATTGAAGCTTTTATTGATGGGTATTGACCCAAGAGATATTTAGGAGAAAATTGTGTTCCCTTCTTTTTAAGTGGATTTTGTTAGTTTCTGCTGCTGATGATGATTAGAGTGTTATTTTTGGCATTCTGAATTTGGCTTGTGCTTTCTTTGAATTTATCCACATTTTTATCATGGTTAAAATTTATCATCAATTTTTTTAATATTCATGGGATTAGAAAAGTTGTAAAGCAACTTGTAAGGTGTAATAAATACATTTTTGCCTCATCCACATTCCTGTTTTTACCTACTTAATCTTAAAGGACTTCTTCTTAATGCTAAATTCTCCTACTTTTATTATGTTTGTGATAATTTCTCTTTGTGTTATTGCTTTCTAAATTTTAATACTATGCAATTCATCCCATACAACTTTGTGATTGTTTTGTTTTCTTTATATACTTTATCAATTTATAGAAACCAAAAATTTAGCCTTTGTGGTTTTTTGTTTGTTTGTTTTGTCTTATGAGTGCTTGAAAAGGGCTTTGAAAATACTTTTTCTTCAAAATTTGGAGCCACTTTCTTTTACCTGTGCCTCATGGAAACAATACATAGCTGAACTGGGGGTTTTGTTTATTTTTTTGTCCAATCTTGGCGTAAGCATGAGGTGTAACCCATTTACACTTATTGTCATAACTGATACTTTTGTTCTTGTCTCCATCACCTTGTTTTATAAGATACTGCTAATGATTTATTCTTCTTTCTTTTGCTTTGATTTTTTTCTTTTGATTAGGAAGTTGTACATACCATTTTTATGTATTTATTTACTTTTAATTTATTTATTTTTGGCCGCGTTGGGTCTTCGTTGCTGTGCGCGGGCTTTCTCTAGTTGCGGCGAGCTGGGGCTACTCTTCATTGTGGTGCACGGGGTTCTCACTGCAGTTGCTTCTCTTGTTGTGGAGTACAGGCTCTAGGCGCACGGGCTTCAGTAGTTGTAGCACGTGGTCTCAGTACCTGTGGCTCGCGAACTCTAGAGCGCAGGCTCAGTAGCTATGACACGTGGGCCTAGTCGCTCTGCAGCATGTGGGTTATTCCCGGACCAGGGCTTGAACCCATGTCCCCTGCATTGGCAGGCCGATTCTTAACCACTGCGCCACCAGGGAAGTCCTACATACCATTTTAAAATCTTCTGGACACACTGGTACTCACCTACAGCTTCAAGAAGCCATCTCTCACTGTTTTACTCTTGGGATAAGGCCTGACCACCTTTTTATTTGTTCATTCAACAAATGTTTAATGGATGCACTATGTGCCAGGCAGGTGCAGGCCCCAGGAATCAGAGACAAGCAAAGATGGTTTGATAAAGGAGAGAGAGACCCTAAGTAAGTAATCATCAATACTGGATAAGTAATTATTGTGATAACCGTATAGCTGCCTTCAAATTCTACTGATGTAGAGCAGCTGAAAGGAAACATAACTTGACTCACTTGCAAATACATCCCTGTAAATAGAGCATCTCCGTAAGGTCTGGGTTTCCTCTTACAAGCAATGCTGCTTTCTGGGAAAGGTGAGCTGCACACAGGCCCTTAGCAGCATTTTGGAATCTGTCCTCTTTCTGCTAGAATCCATTTCTGACCCATGCCCGGCACCCTCCCCGAACTACCAGCTGGTGCAGGGTTTTCTGTTTCTATATCTCATGCCCATTTCAATAGGAACCAGGAGGAAAGAATCACAGTTCTTGCTCTTTTTTAGGAAGATGGTAAGTTTTCTCTTCCATGTAGCCCCAGAAACTAGCACAGCAACTAGCCATTGAAATAGTGACTTAACCAGTACCCTTTGCTCTAAGCTGCTTCAACTTTCGAGAAGAAGAGAGGACATAGAAATGTATACGTTGTCATAGTCCTGACTCTGTCCTTATGTGACTAGGCAAGCCTGAGAGACTCCCCTCACCCTCCAAGACTTGGTTTTCTTCCCCATCCTGCTGTGGCAGGACAGATGCAGTGCCCACAGTTGAGCAGCATTACTGTCATAAGGTGTCCAATCACATCTGCCCTTACTTGTCAAGAACTCCCTAACGGCTGCCTGCTGCCACACCCTGGCCTCAGGGCTGGAGCCTTCCTAAAGAAGATGAGGTGCAAAAAAAAAAGAAGACCTAATGACTGCATTAGGTCTTCCCTGCTGTGCACAGGCTTTCTCTAGTTGCGGCAAGCAGGGGCTACTCTTCGTTGTGGTGCGCAGGTTTCTCATCGTGGTGGCTTCTCTTGTTGCAGAGCACGGACTCTAGGCACGCGGGCTCAGTAGTTGTGGCATGTGGGCTCAGTAGTTGAGGCTCACGGGCTCTAGAGCGCAGGCTCAGTAGCTATGGCACACGGGCCCAGCCGCTCCGCGGCATATGGGTTATTCCCGGACCAGGGCTTGAACCCATGTCCCCTGCATTGGCAGGCGGATTCTTAACCACTGCGCCACCAGGGAAGCAGTCAACGGGTCAGAAATGGAAGCCCGTGGGCCTCAGGTCTTGCCCCAGATCTGGGCACAGCAGCAGAGGAGGCCGTGGGGGCAGGAATTGACATTCACTGGGAGAAACAGTGAAAGCGAATTCAGGAGACATCCAGAAATTCCACAGCAAGAAGTAGATCTAGAACCAGAGCTACCTGCCAGGCCTCCAGGGAGACAAGTGGTTGGGAGAAGAGACTGTACCAGAAGTCAAAGAGGTTGAGTGAGTCTTGTAGGCGCACGCAGGCCCATGGACCCTCTATGACAGCGGGAGCAGACAGTCAGGGCCGCGCCCTGATGCTGTGGTGCCCTGACCCTGATTCATCCTGTCGTTCTGGGAAACAACTTCAGGATGAGACCACCATGGTTTCCGCTTCAGCCCTCCACTGTGATCAATCGTTGTAACTAAACTTTTCCAGTGACTGCTGATGCCAAACTGCAGTTTCCCAAGAGGCCCACCCACAAGGAAGAGTTTATGGATTTTGGGATCCAACCAAACCCACTGGGGCCAACTACAGGGCCAGATCCCGGCAGGGGGAGCAAAACCCCAAGAGAGGGAGTCCCCGTGGATGGTGTGGGAAGAACAGGAGACTCAGGAGACTCAGCTCAGCTGTAACAGCTCAGTCCACACTCTGGCCCCTCCGCGGCAGGGCCCCCAGCCTACCTACCCTGCAGCCAACAGGGCTTGCAGAGAACATGAGTGTCAACTCAGTCACTGCCTCTGTCCCACCTCTGTCAGCATCTCTTCTGTCACCAAGGGAGATGGCCCGCCATCCATCTCAGTCTTGCGGACAAATGTATTCAAAGAACTTCAGCTCTGGGGTAGGCACGAGGAGGCGGGAAGGGAAAAAGTTCACCTACATAGTGTCCGGCTCTGCCTTCCCCCAAACGTAGTACCTAATAGGAGGCACCCTTCGTAAGGAGAGTTGGCTGCTGGCTAAGATTTTCCCTTTTTCTTTTTCTTCTTTTTTTAAATCTGGTGTTTATAATTCCAATTGGTGTAAAGTTTCCTGATGCTTAACACATCACATTACTGACACTTTTGAATGAATGACTCATTCCCGAATAATTGACCAGGTTTGTAATTTGGGAAATAAAATCTCATTTACGAGTCCCTCGAGGGGAGGGTCTATATTGTTGTGCATAAAAAGTAGATAAATCATAAGAGCAAAATCTGCAAACATTCCCATTAGCCTTTGTCCCTGCATTAAGGCAGCGCCTCTTAAAAGCGCACAGCTGCCTGGAATCACCAGAGTGCTTGAAAATCGGACCCTGTTTTATCTTGATGGTAAAATTACATGTTGGTCACCGTAATCCTATCTGCGTCCAATGGGTCGGCCATTCTCTGAATCCCCCCTGTCCCAGCCCGGCTTCTCAATCCAGTTCAAACCATCCAGGCCACACTGACTTTGAGTGCTTTGTGGCCAAATGTGGAAACTCATCAAGCAGAAACACTCCCCAATTAAGCCAGATTCCATCACAAGGAGCACCCACAAATAATAAATAGGTGCATTGCCGATTTAGGGTTCAAGAAACCCACAACATGATGCTAATAAGATTTGACAAGGGGATTTTTTTTTTTTTTTTTTTTTTAGTGGTTGAGAGTTAACTGTTATTATTTTGTTTTAACTACACACATGCACTCCTTTTTAAGCATATCTATTTTTCAGGACCAAAAAGTACATATGGAACCGAAAGGCAGACTCGAGCCTGCACTCTTTGGTGCTGAACTCTAATTGTATTTTTATGTGCTGTGGATTTGAAATCTAGAAGTCCTGGGATTTTAAGCCTCAGGTCCTTTTCCCACTTTTCCAGAGAACTGTAAATTAGTTTAGTATGCTTGAAAGAACCCCTAATTGTAACTGCTCTTGTTGACATATCAACTTGAAGCCGCACAGAGCTGGGTTTGGGACTGTTGCCCTTGGTTTTGTAGTTACAGTGCATTTTAAGGGCCTGACAGGTCCGGTGCTAAGATGTTCTGAATTAGATTTGAATTACAACCGCTAAATGCCCCTGTCAAAGATTGTTAGGCCTGACACTAGCCATATACCGTGAGCTGACTGTTCTGATGCAAGGCCGGCGGCTTAAACAAAGACATGCCCCCAAGTTTCATTCCGAATTGTCAAAATGTAATTGAGTTAAAAAGAGCAACTACAGCATAAGAATTGCAATCTTTGCTGCTTCTTTTCACTTTGAAATAAATCCAGGGGACAATTTAGCTGCATCATAGGCGCAAAATGAGAAGAGCGTTTTCTACCAAGATGCCGTGTGCTTAAAAAATAAAACTCCAGACCCGTCCCTGTACTGCAGGATCAGAAGAGCCAAAGACCTTTTCAAATACCTTTCAGTTGTGGACTTAGTCCTTCCCAAATGAAAGGAATAAAAACAACCAGCCAGACAGTTGACCCGGCCGTGCCAGGTATGTGGTTGTCACTCAACAAATATTGGTTCATGGAAATGAACAAATGAATTTTAAGGTCATGGTAGAGAGATGGGACATCGGAGTCGGGCAGCCTGGCTTGGATCCCCTTCCTGCTGCCAGACGTGTGACTCGACCAATGGTTTGTCTTTTCTGAACCTCATTACCCTCAATGGCAAAGCTGAGGATAGCCAAGCCTACATCCTCGCGTGTTAACTGCGGCCATGACTGTTAAAGCGCATTACAGTCACTTGATACGTTTTCTTTCCTTTTCTTCAAAAGATCACCCACAGCAAGGTTTCAGGAGACTGTTCTGGGGACTTCCAACCAGAAGCCATAGAGGAGAAAGGCCTGGAGAGGCTGGAACGCGGGTGCCCAACTCAAAGGCTACCAGGCAGCACATCTACGTGGGAAGCTGCTGGGGCCACGTAAGGAGTGGTGGAGATCGTGATGGCTGAAGAACACCTGCTCCATCTAAAATTTCCCAAATTCGAATTTCAAATACCTGGGCCCGAGCAAATTTAGCTGCCAGTGGATTCAGCCAGGGACCAATAGTTCATCCCTAGAAGACGCATATCTTCTTATATTTAAGGGAAGGCAGCTGGTAGAGTAGAACTTGGATTGTTAAATAAAATATAGGATGCCCAATTAAATTTGAATGTCAGGTAAATCATTTATTAGTATGTGGACCTCCTGAATATCACATGGGCGTATTTTTAAAGTATTCGCTATTTATCTGAATTTAAATGTTGTTGTTGTTGTTCCTTTTTTTTTTTTCTTTCTCTAAATTTGGCAGTGCCTGTTAGAAAAAGCCTGGAACTGGGAATCTAAAAAGACCAAAGCTGAAATCCTGCTGCCCCTTAGTAATGCATTTCACCTCCTGGAGTCCAGGCATAAAAATGGTAACACTGGTCCTGACTCACAGGAGAGGGGAAAAGACAGCGCGTTGCCCTAGGACTTAGGACGCTGTGGGAGGCTCTGCTGAGGTTCACTGCTGCTGCTATTTCATAACCGTGAGTGCCATCAAAACGCACAGCACAGGGAGCTCAGCTCGGGGCTCTGTGACCGCCTGGACGGGGCGGGGTAGGGAGGGTGGGAGGGAGACGCAAGAGGGAGGAGATATGGGGACATATGTATATGTATAGCTGATTCACTTTGTTATACAGCAGAAACTAACACACCATTGTAAAGCAATTAAACTCCAGTAAAGATGTTAAAAAAAAAACGCACAGTGCAACAGGGAGCTCAGCTCGGGGCTCTGTGACTGCCTGGAGGGGTGGGGTAGGGAGGATGGGAGGGAGGGAGACGCAAGAGGGAGGAGATATGGGAACATATGTATATGTATAACTGATTCACTTTGTTATACAGCAGAAACTAACACACCATTGTAAAGCAATTATAGTCCAGTAAAGATGTTAAAAAAAAACATGCACAGTGCAACAGGGAGATCAGCTCAGGGCTCTGTGACCGCCTGGAGGGGTGGGGTAGGGAGGGTGGGAGGGAGGGAGACGCAAGAGGGAGGAGATATGGGGACATATGTATACGTATAGCTGATTCACTTTGTTACACAGCAGAAACTAACACACCATTGTAAAGCAATTATACTCCAGTAAAGATGTTAAAAAAAAAAAATACACAGTGCAAGAGGCTGTTTCATTAGCCGAGTGAGAAGTCCCTCCCTCCCTTGTGAAGAAAAGTACGCAGTGTCTCGACTACACATGTATTTCTTAGCAGGGATGGAAATAGCAAGTTATCGTATTGCATAGTTGGATTCTTGGACTTGGAACAATGAGCACAAATCTGGCAGCTTAGCATGAAAAAAAAATACCCCGAAGAAGACGTTCCAGTGGCTTGTTTGGGGGATCCCCCAACCAGGGACGAGAGAGTGTGATGAAAGATGAGGTCCTCCGCCTGCATCTGGAAAGACCATTTTGTGCTTCATTAGGGAAAAGCCGGAGGCGCCCAGGAATGCTGGCCCTGGCAAGCGGACAAGGAGAGGGAAAGAGCAGGTAGCAGACAGGGACAGAGAGTTCGCTAAAGCTGGAGGGCTTCGACTGGCCTTAGCCATTGACGCGGAGGACTGGGGCCAGCTGCCCTCCTTTTAGGCTGCAGAGAAATCTCTTCCATGCTCTAAAATAAATAAATGGAAGGAAAATTAATAATTTTTGTGCGTCACGCATAAAGCCAAAAAGCAAAAATATCCTCCTTTTTGCAAGAAGCGGGAAATGCTGAAATGATGAACTACGTGTCTGAAGTTAACCTACTGGCGCGCCCCGTCAGATAAACAGGCTCTTATGAAAGTAAATTATTTCTCGGTTGAGAGAAGATTCAGACTGACCAAGGAGAAGGAGACATTTGTCTCCAGGCCCATCAGCTCCAGCATTTAAGCCACAGGTTGGGGGGAATGAGCTCAACGAGACACCCCTTCGCCCCTTCATTAATTTCCGATTCCATTAAGAAGCCGATCTGCTCTGATCGGCCCCTTCGCCCCCACTTCCAGCGGCCTGATTTCGGATGCAAGTTACAGCTCTGGAGTTCAAGTTGCTGCCGCTTAAGAAGGCTTATTTTGACACAGTAATTACAGGGCTCGAACGATGCTTTACATTAGAGTATAAAACACTCATTAAATTAAAATTCTTCCATGAAATCATGAAAATAAACAGTCTGTCCAAACTGGCATCAACAAATTCACAGGGCGTCTCTGCGTTTTCTCAGGCCCAGGCTGCATTTAACCATGAAGTGTGAACGGCTCACATTCCTCTGAAGGCCGCATTCTGCTTCTTTTTAAGATTATTGCTTTAATTGTTTTTACAACTTGTAAGATTTTAAAGCTATTAAGCTTCAAAGTTGGGGGGGTGGGACAACTTGAAATGGGGACCCTTGTACCCTGCTCAGCTTGCTGGTGGGGGACAGGTCACCCCTCCTAGCCCCAAGCCGATTAAAATGGAACAATTAAAATGCAAGGGATAAGAGGGGATGGACAAGTTTTGCACAGCCCCTTGAAGGATAGAAAATAAACCACACATTTCAAGGGTTTTAGACAGGAGAGGAGGCAGGAAGAACATCAGGGCAGCACGGTTTGGTGGAAAGAGCAGGGGACTTAGAGCCAGCCGACTGGACATGAACTTGGCAACTGGCTTTTCTGAGCTCACTTTCCTTATGTATAAAATGAAGTGTGACGTGGTAGCTACGCTCTCTAAATGTCATCACAAACACTGAGTTAGCCAACGTCGAACCATTGCTCTTGGGAGAAACATAGGGTCAGGCTCCCGAGAGCCTCTGATCACAATATTTTCATCAACTGATCAACACGTAACCTTGTTTTATGTGTGTCTCTGTTTGGAGACACCTTATTTAATAGATATTGCTGACTCATCAACATTGAACTCACGGCCAGCGTAACTCACGTCTGAATTAACGCACGTATTTTCTCAGTAAGACACATTACAGCCTTCTTGACCTTGACAGCATGACGCATGGGGGCCACTGTAACAGGGATATCACCAACAAAAGGTGCAAAAATGCAAAAAATAGAGCGCTAAATAGACTGCCGCCAGGACCCTTGTTTCCAGCCCGTGAACAGAACCTGGAAAGCAGAGCATTGCCTCGTTCAACCTCGGGTGTGAATATCCACACATTAGGTGACCCAAAGGTTTCACTGCTCTGTGCACGCCCACGGAAGACTTCCAAAGCACCCCCAAGTTTGACTCGGGGTTACAGGTAAATTTTAGCACAGAGGCAGAGTCACATATACGGACTCCACGAATAACGAAGGTTGACGGTACTCGATAGGCATGCAAAGGGGGGTTTCTTAAAAAGAGAAAAAGGGAAGGTAGACGTTTTGCCTTCCTAACCGGGGCTTCAGGGAATGGAGTGGAGATGACACAGTGTCACTTGTATCAGGAAGAATAAACCTCAGTACTGCTCCCTGCCACCTACAGAGACTGGAGGGACACAAGTTGTGACAAACAGTTTGTTCAAGTTGCAGGAAAAACTAATTTTAAGACGCAGGGTCTCTAGTAGCTTGTTTAGCAAAATATGTTGATGGGCCACAGGCTTTGTCCAATAGGTGGTGGGGAGAAGCTCTAGAAAGAGGACAAAATTGAAGCGGGGATTGTTCAAGGTTTCTAAGGTATTCAGAGAGCGTGGCAAGTAGGTGGGAGGAGAGCTGTGCAAAGATGCCCAGTATGGCCACGTTCTCCTGATGAAGATGCAGTCTCCCCTGACCAACCCGTATTCCATTTTAAGCTGTGTGCATCACTGTGCTGCCAGGGCTGCAGGTTCCATGTGCTCGAGCTCCCATACCTCGGGGGATTTGGGGGAAAAACAGGTTGCAGGAGGGAATAAAGAGGATGGACCAGAACACAGGAGGTAAGTTGGGGGAAACATGGAGAAGCTGCTGGAAGCAGAGCTTAGAGTTGGTGAAGATGAGGAGAAACATACACCCTAGACAAAGAGCCTCCAGAGAAATTGGTTGGAGCACGCTGATGGGGGTCCCCTCACACATAGGGTAGGGGTTCAAGCCATTCCCCTTTAACTGTTCAAAGGAAAGGGGGCCCCAAAAGCAGTATTAGGAAACACCCAAGAGGCTAATACTTGGGTGGCTACGAAGATCTAAAATAATTTATCCAAAGTGCTCAGAACATAATGGAGCTCAAAAAATAGTAATGTAGGCATAATGGTTACAAATAAAATGTATTGCCTTTAAATTCCCTGGAGGTCCAGTGGTTAGGACTCCACGCTTTCACTGCCAAGGCCCCAGGTCTGATTGCTGGTAAGGGAACTAAGATCCCGCAAGCTGCGAGGCATGGCCAAAGGGAAAAAAACATGTATTGTCTTTCTTTTACCTCCAATTCTCTCCCCTGCCTCTCACAGTATGACAACTCCTCAGAACGGAAACTGAGTCTGTCATTTCTGGATCTGCTGTGCTTAGAAGGAGGCCCGGTACACAGTAGGTACTCAGGAAACATTTACCAAAAGCAGAAAATGACCATGTATTACATGAAGACCATCACCTGCCTTCTGAAAGGAAGCATTGCTGTGATGGGAAGAAATTCGCAGGGCCCACAGCCTGGAATAGATGCCCAGTGTCTCCAAAGCCAGTACCAGAAAATAACCTGGCTCCCCCAGGGTCCCAGACTTTCCAACCAGGGCCATGAGGAGCCCCAGATGGCTGTTGGGTGTGCTCTGGGAACCAGGGGGACAGGTCAAGCAGAGGGAAGACCAAGCAGGCCTGGTTCAGGAAGCCCCATTCAACATATTCCACCAGCCAAGCACCAAAGCTATAAGTTTCTTAGATTATTCAAGGTAGTATTCAACAAAACAGAGATCTTTGTTTTAAAAAAAATTAATAAAGCACACATTTGCACACTGCTTATAGCTGATCACTTAATAATGAAGAGAAGAAAACTGAGATTCAGAGTGAAAGGGACTTGACCAAGCTCACGAAACAAGAAAGGTACAGACGTCAGCCCCAAAGCCAGGCTCCACTATCCATTATACCTCCTGGCATACGTCCATTTAAGTATGCCTTCCTTATATTAGTCAGGATGAACTAGACCAGGCTGCTGTAACCAACAAGCCCCCAAATCTCTGGAGCTTAACCCAAAACTTGGTTGCTCACTCACACAAGCTCCAGTGCGGCTCTGGGTGATTCTCCAGCACAGCCATCCTCCATGCAGTGACTCAGGATTCAGGATGTGTCTTTTGTGTGGCTTCACCATCTCAACATCTGTCCTCCTCCATCATCAGGGAGTCCAGGGAGGACCAGACAGGAGAATCAGTCACACAAGAGCTCTTCCTTGCCTCCACCTAGAAATGTCATGCACCACTTCCTCTCACACTTCATTGGCCAGAACTCGTCACATGACCCCACCTCCTTGTGCGGGGGCTGGGAAGTGTGGTCTTCTTATGCCCAGGAAGGAAAAAAGAACCAGATACAGGTTCTGACTAGTTGTGAGTTTTTTATTCAATCCCTAGGAGAGTAGAAAAACTCTGGGACCTGGAGTCAGCAAACCTGAGTTCAAGTCCTGGTTCCACCAGGTTGTGACATGTGATCTCAGGCAAGTCAGTAGAGCATCCTGAACCCCAGGCTTCCCTCAAGTGGGTGCAATAGTCATACTTACCTTCTCTCAGGAATATTTTGAGGTTCAAAGGACTGAGTCATATAAGGTTGATTTGAAAGTTGTAATGAAGTCTACAAATGTTATTTATTTTAATCATTACCCAAAGGTTAGGCCCTTGTCAGAGCTAAGCCAGAGAATTGTTAAACCCAATGAAACCACATAATTAACTCTCAAATGAGTATACACTTGACAAAAAGAACCAGTGCAGTGCATAAACAGTAAATGCCTATGGAGGCCTGAGAAAGATCCAGAACTGGAAAGAACTGGGAAGATCGTCTCCCTCCTGCTTCTCATTGTATGTGAGACTGCACCTATCATTCCAATCCTGTCACTAAAATTATAAATACCTTTGTGGACTTAGGAGGATTCACTGAACCCAACTTTTTTTGGTTTTGCTCATAATCGGCATTTAATGTTTTTATTTTTTTTATTGAAGTATAGTTGATTCACAATGTTTCAGGTGTACAGCAAAGTGATTCAGTTATATTATACATATATGTTCTTTTTCGGATTCTTTTCCATTATAGGTTATTACAAGATATTGAGGTCTTTGTTGTTTATCTATTTTATATATAGTAGTTTGTATCTGCTAATTCAATTCCTAATTTATCCCTCCCCACTTCCCCTTTGGTAATCATAAGTTTGTTTTCTATGACTGTGAGTCTCTTTCTGTTTTGTAAATAAGTTCATTTGTATCATTTTTGTAGATTCTGCATGTGATATAATATGATATTTGTCTTTCTCTGTCTGACTTACTTCACTTAGTATGATAATCTCTAGGTCCATCCATGTTGCTGCGAATGGCATTATTTCATTCTTTTTGATGGCTGAGTAGTATTCCATTGTGTATATATATCACATCTTCTTTATCCATTCATCCCTGGACGGACACTTAGTTGCTTCCATGTCTTGCCTATTGTAAATAGTGCTGCTATGAGCATTGGGGTGCATGAATCTTTTTGAATTAGAGTTTTTGTCTTTTCTGGATATATGCCCAGGAGTGGGATTGAATCGAACCCAAGTTTTAAAATCATCATTTGACACTTTCCCCATCTTGTTCATCCTGGAGCTTCTTGTAATGCTTAGCTGTCAGCAAAATGCAATTGTGATGGAAAAAACTTGGATGGGATTCTGGGCTGTTGAGCATAAAGTGAGATAGACACACGCATACCTTGCTGGTCTGGACGCGGATCAGAATAATTTTTTTTTTTTGGCCGTGCCACTCGGCTTGTGGGATTTTAGTTCCCCGACCAGGAATTGAACCCGGCCATGGCAGTGTAGACACTGAGTCCTGACCACTCGACCACCAGGGAATTCCCCAGAACAATATTTTTGAATAGAGTAATATCAATATTAATATATCAAAACCTTTGACTCAAGAATTCCATATTGAGGAATCTATTTAAAATACATACATAACATAGTTATGTACATAGATATTAACCATAGCCATATTAACCATAATATTTTATGTAATCATGAAAAATTTTAAACTCTTTAAACATCCAACAATGGGGGGCAATAAAGATGAAGTGGTGGAACATTATGCAGCCATGAAAAGTAATAACAATAAAGAATTTGTCATGAAATGAGAACACGTTTCTGATAAAAATGTTATAGAAAAATAGCATTTATTTACTTTCTTCAATTTCAATGAGAAGCTACTATCTACCAGGCTAGGAACTGAGATGAAAAGCATTTCTTTCTTTCCTTATACATTCATTCAAACAAAATTTATTGATAGCCTGGTATGTGTCAAGCACTCAGCTAAGATCTGGATACAAAGTCATCCATTTACTTATTCATTCATTGAATATATATATTTTTGAAAGCTTCCTAGTCAGGCAGTACAGTAGGAAGTAGGAAGCAAAATTGCATGTTAGTAAATAATACCAATGTGGAAAAAAGGTTGGAAGGAAAATACACTAAAATGTTCATAATGACTAACCCTTGGAGTGGGATTCTGAATAATTTTTATTTTATTGTTTATATTGTCCGAATTTTCTGCAATGGATATTTGTTACTCTTGAAATCAGAAAAAAAAAAAAAGATGAATAGAAGGAAATTTAAAATCAGAAGTGGGGCATAGTTGTGAACATGAGTTTGCAGAGAGTTTTGCATGGGGGACAATGAACTCAGATGCAAACATTGTCCCCCGGCTCCAAAACAAGTTCCTGCCCATCTCTGCTTCCTTCTGACACCAATGGCATTTGTTTTCTTAATGAATGGGGTTTAACTGTCCTTCCATGTTGCAACTAGTTTTCTCTTTGAAACAGAAAAATCACAGAACTTTTAAACAGATCTGAATTTGGGCCCTAGTTCTGTCACCTACTAGTTAGGAGACCTGGAAAGAAAATTGTTTAAACTCTCTGGGCCCCTACTTCTGGATCTGTAAAATGGGACGATAATAGTTCCTCCTTAGCTGCCCATGCTGGGTAGGTATGTAACGCACCTGGTGCATAACTGAGAGATGTTCATCACATGTTATTTACCTCCCCTAAATATCCCCCATCCTCCATCCATTCTGGGAAATACCAGGAATTCTGATATGGTATTCTAAAATATATTCAAGAATAATAGACTTATGAGAAATATTCCAGGAGTCCAGAGATAGCTTCCAGGGTGGATACACCATCTCTGTGATGTCCTCATGGCCAGGGTCTTTCTCCCTGCCAGATAAATGGGTGGCTCCCATCCTCTTGGTCTCAAAACCACTCCTTTTGAAGCCAGAAAGCAATAGTTTTCCCAGTAATCTGAAGTTACAAGCTGCTGTTTTTTCCTTATTGAGTCAAAGGGCAATGCCAGCTGCAAGGGAGTCTGGGAAAGTAATTTTAAACTGAGAACAGTGCTATCCTGAACAGAATCCGAGGTTCTGTTTATAAGGAAGAAGGGAAGAGGGTAATGAGTATGCAACTGTGTCTGCTGTGGTTTAATATCCTTTACCAGGAATGTGGCTCTGGGACTCTGTTCAGAAGAAGTAATCCAAAATGACTTGATGTATAAAGACATTTATCGCTGAATTATTTTTAATAGTAAAAAGTTGAAAGCAAGTTAAGTATCTAAAAGAAGGGATTGGTTAATCAAGTTATAAGGTACATTCACTCGATAAAATATTATGCAGCCACTAAAATTATTCTTAAGGAGACCAGGAGGCAACTGGAAAAATGCTTATGCTATTACGTTAAGTGAAAAAACAGAATATAACATCATCTCTACTCATGTCTAAAACTATGTAAAATATGTACACACAAAGAAAAACACTGAAGGGAACTATAGAAAATGATAGCAGCCCGGACCAGGTGACAGTGTTGTGTATGGACAATTTTTTTTCTTTATTTCAAAATGTTCTGCAATGTTACTCGATTATTTTTTCCAATAAAGAAGTTACCCATCAAAAATCAAATTATCCAAAAAGCCTAGCAGAAAATACAATCAAATATTTGTCAGACTCCGGGAAGGGTGGTGATCTTCTAAGCTTTGAAGCCAAAGAAAAAATTTGCAAAGGAAAAGACATGCAAGTCCGATGAAACAAAATATAAACATTCTGCCAAATGTAAGCTTTAACCAATACACTTTATTTAGCAAAAGAAATCATTTTAACAGTACACACACTACTGGCAATGTTACGTTGTAACCCTGGGCTGGCTGGCGGGGGAAGATGGCGTGAGGTTTTTGGAAGGCAATTTGGCAACATAAATCAAGAGCTGTAAATACCATCACAGGTTTTGTCTTGGCATGACCACCCTGGAAACCGTATGCTGAAGACACGGTTCAGTAGAAGATAAAGCTACATGCAGGTTGATTTTCCTTGCAGTGTTGTCTATAAATGCCACTCTTGTAAAGCTCCTCGTGACATGCCAGTGGCTTAGAAGAGCACACATGACACTTCCTGCAATCCTCTTCAGCCTTATAGTATGAAGACAATGCCGTAAACTGGAAACGTGTTTTGCTATAACAATGGATGTTAAAGAATAGAGTGGACAGGGCTGCAGAGGCCACTTATTCAAGAAGCATTTATTGAGCACCTACTGTGTACTAGATGCTAAAGCTAAGCACAGGGCTTTGGGAGGGTGAGTGGAGGGGAAAAGTGCAGAACTTCTGGTGTGCAGCCATGTGACTGTGTGTAGGTGTGTGCACATGTGTGTGAGGTGTGATGCTTTGTGATGTGGAGGATGTGTACAGGGCTGCATGGGAATGTGCAAGGTAAGATTATGGGTGATTTGTTTTCTCTGTTCAGAACTTTATTATAGTTGTTATATTACTTTTAAAAGAAAAATTTTAACTTCCAAACCCAAGAAATTGAGAAAGGGCATGTGTCTGAGTCATTTAAAAATGTAATCTTCATCTCCAAAGTTGGATATTTAGACAATTGAGAGCAAAGTTTCAGCCACCACCGTTTAGAAATGTAACTAGTTAAGCAACAGGACCTACTGTATAGCACAGGGAACTATACTCAATACTTTGTAATATCCTATAAGGGAAAAATATCTGAAAAAATATATATAACTGAATCACTTGACTGTACACCTGAAATTAACACAACATTGTAAATCCACTACACTTCAGTTTTCAAAAATTTTTTTAAAAAAGAAATGTAACCAGTGCTGCTAAGGACCTGAATTTTTAATTTTATTTATTTTACTTAAATTAAAAAACTGAAGCAGTATAAAATATTTTCTGGTAAACACTCGTTATATTCATTACCTATCATTATCGTTAATTAAAATGAATTTTACCTGTTTGCCTTTCCTTTTCTATTATGGCTACCAAAAATTATAAAACTCATACATACCTTCCATTATATTTCTATTGGACAGTGCTGTTCTAGATGTTAATCTTTGGCAATTATATTTTACAAAAATATGTTCTAGTTTGGAACTTGTCTTTACACTGTTCATAAAATCTTTGGGTAATCAGAATTCTCTACCTCTGTCGCTTTTAGGTAGGGAAAGATTTCTTAAAGATGACCCCCAAAATCACAGGCCTTAAAAGAAAAGATTGATAACTTTGAGTTCCTCAAAATTTTATCTTAAATTTTATCCCAAAACTTCAGAATTTTTGCCTGTCACATTGAAATCCTTGATCCATCTGGGATTACTTATAATTCACAGCGTGAGGTAGGGATCCATTTCTTTTTTCCAATATAAATTACCGTTTGTTTCAGTCTCATTTATTGACCAGTCCAACTTTTCTTTCCCTCAGTCTGTCAGCCTATCCCATACCAGGTCTGCACAATGTGCTAGTCTGTTTCTGGATATCTCCTCTGTTCCTTTGGTCTATTTGTCTGTCCTTGTTCATACACACCACTGTCTTAATCACAATCATTTAATACTCCTAACACCTGCCAGGGTAAGTTACCCTGACAGCTCTTTCTTCTCCAGGAGGGTCTTTGTTATTCTTGGCCTTTGGATCTTTTGTATAAAATTTAAAATCAACTGTCAAATTTCTTCCAAAAAATAGTGGGGAAAACCCCTGCGAGTTTGATAGAAATGGCATTGGATCAATCAATCAATTTGGAAAGAACTGATGTCTATCAAATAATAAGTCTTCCATACATGTAGATGTACGTCCTTCCATTTATTTAGATATTTTTAATACCTCTCGACACATTTTTATAGTTTCTGACTTTGTCTTGATCTAATTGTCTTGTTCTATCCCAAGACACCTTAATTTTCGTTGCTGCCGCAAATGATGACCTCTTAATGCATTTTCTAACTGTTCATTGTTGATATGTAGAAATGCAACTAATATATGCATATATTGCTTTTTTTTTTTTTTTTTTTTTGCGGTATGTGGGCCTCTCACTGTTGTGGCCTCTCCCATTGTGGAGCACAGGCTCCGGACACACAGGCTCAGCGGCCATGGCTCACAGACCCAGCCGCTCCGCGGCATGTGGGATCTTCCCAGACCGGGGCACGAACCCACGTCTCCTGAATCGGCAGGCGGACTCTCAACCACTGCGCCACCAGGGAAGCCCCATATGCATATATCGCTTTTACATCTAGTTTATTATTCTGCTCAGGCTGCCATAACAATACCACAGATTGGATGGCTTAAACAACAGAAATTTATTTTTTCACAGTTCTGGAGACTGAAGTCTGAGATCAACGTGCTGCCAGAGATAGTTTCTGGTGAAGCCTCTTTCCTTGGATTGTAGACAGTTGCCTTCTTGCCATGTCCTCAAATTACCTTTCTTTTGGACACACATGGAGAAAAATCCCTGCTGCCTTTTTCTCTTCTTAGAAGTACACTAGATTAGGACCCCACCCTTATGATCTCATTTAACCTTAATTATCTCCTTAAATGATCTGTCTCCAAATATAGTCACATTGGGGGTTAGGGCTTCAACATATGAATCGCGGGGTGGGGAGCACAATTCAGTCTATGACATCTAGTAAACTCGTAAAATCCCCTTATTAGGTCTGATAAATTTTCCATAGATTCTTTTAGATTTAGGACAAGAATATCATCTGTGAATAAGGACACTTCTGTTTCCACTATTTACATCCTTTATTTCTTTTCTTATTTTCTGTTTTGACTAGGACCTCCAGCCAAGTGTTAAGTAGAAGGAATGATAGAAATTTTTGTCTTATTCTTGATTTTAAAGGGAAAGATTTTAACATTTCGCTATTGAGTAGGATATTTGGTAGAGGTTTCTGGCAGATACTTTTTGCCAACTTATGGAAATTCCCTTCATAGCTGCTAAGAGTTTCTACCATAAATTGAATTTAATCAAATGCTTTTTCTGGAAATATTGAGGTAATCCAATGGTTTGTCTCCTTCAAGCTGTTAACATGGTGAATTTTCCTAATATACTTTCTAATGTTAATTCAGCCTTGCCTATCTGGATGACATTTAATTTCATCATAATTTGTTTTCTTTTTTTCAACATTTCTGGATCCAGTTCACCAATATTTTGTTTAGGATATTTGCATTTCTGTTCATGAATGATATTGACCTGTAACTTTCCAAAACTTAGCAGCTGAAAACAATAAACATTTATTATCTCACAGTTTCTGTGGGTCAGGAATCTGAGCATGGCCGTAGCTTCAGTCTTATCTGATGGCTCAAGTGAGGAAGATATGCTTCCAAAGAGATCTTAGTGAATTGGATCCAGAAATGTATCTGATCACAAGGAGGAAAAGATCATGATCAATGGCTACTCCTTCTCTCCACGGAGTGAGCTCACCAACAGCCGGGTCCCCCATTCCTCTCCCTCCCCTGCCCTCAGCCACAAAGCAGGGATCCTGGGTTTTAGTATCCCAACAGCATTCACTAGCTATGTGACTTTGGGAAAATCATTTAAACTCACTCTCTTTTCTGGGTGGAAAATACCTTGGTCTTTTGAAGAAGCACTTGAATGTGACAGATCAGCCTCAGATCAGGTCTGAAAAGAAAAGGCAGAAGAAAGGGATAACGAAATGACTCTGCATAAGGAAACGGGCTGGGGGTTTTGTCCCTGAGAAGTAGAGGAAAGACAAGGGCTCTTATCAACAAGAATAACTAGTATTTAATTTTAAGCTCTTTATTATATAAGCAAATCTGACTCAATAGAGTCTGACACTCTCAAAGGCCTAAGGACTCTGTGTGTGTGTGTGTGTGTGTGTGTGTGTGTGTGTATGTGTATAAACCAAGGAAAGGAGATGAGGCCCACAAGGGAGCCAGGTGCACATACAGAAGAGAGACAATCTCTGAACTGGGTCTACTCAGTCAAGACAGCAGCTCCGAGCTTGAAGGCGATATGGAAGCATAGCCATCTGGAGCCCCCAGAAACCTTGAAGGGGGAATGAGTCCACACAGAACATGGAAGGAAATCTTGAGCCCATCTTTGTGGTTCTTTACAGGCATGGAGTCCCAGTTGTCATGGAGACTGGAGGGACCTGACAATGCTTCCCTGAAGAAGGTGGCTTCCTGGTGGCTCTTACAGCTTGTCCCCTGTTCAACAGCCTTTCTGCACTGTAAAGGGAAAGACGTGTGTCTCTCCGTATGTGCAAAGGTTATTCTCCCTGAGAAACAGGACTTGGGACCATAAAAGTTTTGGGAAAGAAAGCATAGGGTCTAGAGGGTGAGGAGGCCTCCTGGTCATCCGGGGGAAACTGGGTTCCCGACAGCTCCACACAGCCTGCTTCTGGAGTCTTCTCTCCTCTCTTTTGGCTTTGGAGGTCTGAGCAGTCCTGGAGCCCCGCCTCTCCCTTCCTCTGGACAAAGGTGGCCTGGGCTGGCAGACATCGAGTGGGACAGGGACCTCAAGTTAAGGCCCCTATGCACAGTCCTGGAAATCCTAAGCTGCTGTCTACAGGGGAGCAGCTGCTCCATGTTTGGAAGCCTCAGTCCGGGCTCCCCGAGAAGGGCTGATGCAATCATGGTGGTTGGGAACATTCTTGGAACAGCTCTGTTCCATCAGAGTCCTCAATTATGGCTGCTGGGGCTTCGTCTGAAGCTGTCCCAGGAGATGGTCTGCTCGGTAATTGCCCCGTTTTATCTCAGGATGCAGATCTGGAGGCTGATCTCCCAGACTTATGAAGTTACAACCGGCGCAATGCTTTTTCCATTTGCATAAAGCAAATCTGAAACATACACGTACGTACATTTTGTCTTGAACTTGTGAAGATGTACAAACCCCAGCAACGCCAAGAGGACTGAACTCCTGACCATTTTATGAATCCAGGTTGTGCACCACAGACCATCTGGGGCGGCAGCGGACCTGTTTCAGTGTTCTCGCAATTTCACGGGAATGTCTTTCGTGGATCATGTTGGGTTTTTCCCTGCTCCAGCCACACACATTAGTGGATGGTGGACATCCCTGGGGGACAGCCAAACTGTGCCCAAACCATGCCACCACCATTCCACAGAGTCCTGTGAGCTGGCTTGTCATGTTCACAGTGTCCCCCTCCAGCCTAGAACCTTGATATTTTGATACTCCACAACCTTGAAAGATTCACAGATGTGAACACACGGTGCCTGGAAGCATTGTCATGTAGCCCAGCACTTCCCAATCCTATTCCAAAATTGTGGTTCATAGGAAGCTGATTAGTGGGCTTCAAAACAAAACGAAATGAAAGTGTTTATTAAATGCTGGGTTAAATTTTTTAAGAGTTCTTAACCTTTTTCTGCAGGACTTCTCAGAGCCTTTAGTATGCCAAGGTGCCTTGTGAATTTCTAAGAGGGGGATACAGTATGTAGCATTTCCCAAACTAAGGACCACAGAGCCCTTTTGTGGCAGGTGCAGTGGGCAATTCCTGTTTTTGCTTTCCCAGATCCCTTCCCTCTTTCAGCAACAGATTCTTCTTGTTTCCATGGTGGTTTGAAGGGGCTGAATCTGAACCTCTGCCATTTCCCTCATCACAAAAATAAACAGGTGATTCAGGGCTGGTCTAAAAGAGTCCTCCTTGGAAACTCTCTGCTGGCTCTATTTGTGAAGAAGTCCTTTTTTTGTCGAAGTTACTGACCTGATAGGATCAACTATCAGTGGGACTTAAAGCTAAGAGGCACAACATGGTCAGGGTCTTTGGATCCAGCCATGCCTGAAGCCATCTCTTCCTCAGACTCAGGATTGGGTTTTGTCCCAAGGAGCAGGAAAAGCCCTAGCTGGTACAGAGAATAAGCTAAAGGACAATATTGGTACACACCAGAGAATGCCTGTGTTGGTCAGGATGCTTCCAGCTACAAGGAACAGTCTCCGCCCCTCCCCCTCAAAATGGCTTCACCAATACAGAACATAGATTTTTATTATCCAACCAGAAGCCCCTGTAGGGTGGCCCCTGGTTTGGTGAATACAGATGTTCAATGTTGCATCAAATAACTGGTTCCTTCGCACTTTCCATCCAGGATGGGGTCCCTTTAAGAAGTGTCACTTGGGCTTCCCTGGTGGCGCAGTGGTTGGGGGTCCGCCTGCCGATGCAGGGGACGCGGGTTCGTGCCCCGGATCCCACATGCCGCGGAGCGGCTGGGCCCGTGAGCCATGGCCGCTGAGCCTGCGCGTCCGGAGACTGTGCTCCGCAGCGGGAGAGGCCACAACAGTGAGAGGCCCGCGTACCGCAAAAAAAAAAAAAAGTGTCACTTATACTGGTGCCTTCACATTTCCACGCCTCAGTTCCCTCATTTTTCAGGCTAAAACCTTGGAGTTATCCTTGATTTCTACCTCTTTCCCCTTCTCATCTGCATCCAACCCATCAGCAAATGCTTGGAAATAGCTGTCTAAACTGTGTGGTCCAAGCCACCCTCATCTCTACCCTGGAATTTTTTTAAACAGCTTTATTGAAATGTAATTTACATACATTTCATCCATTAAAGTGTATCATTCAGTTTAGTGTACAAACATCACCACAATCTAATTTTAGAACATTTCCATCACTCAAAAAAGAAACTCCCTACAGTATAGCGGTATCCAGCACCCCCATCCACCACCACCAGCTCCAGGTAACAACTGTCTTCTGTCTCTATAGAGTTGCCTATTATGGACATTTCATATAAATGGCATCATACAATATGAGGTCTTCTGTGACTGGCTTCTTTCACTTAGCATAGTGTTTCCAAGGTTCATCCATGTTGTAGCATGTGTCAACACTTCATTCCTTTTTATTGCATAATAATATAAATAATAATATAAATAGACCACATTTTGTTTATTCATTCATCAGTCGATGGACGTTTAGGTTGTTTCCACTTTTTGACTTAAAGGAATAAAGCTGCTATGAACTTTCACATATAGGTTTTTTGTGGACGTATGTTTTTACTTCTCTTGGGCATATACCTAGGGGTAGAATTGCTGGGTTGCACGGCAGCTCTGGTTAACCATTTGAGGAACTACCAGATTGTTTTTCAAAGCAGCTACACCGTTTTACAATTTTCCTAACAATGTATGAGTGTTTCATTCTAACGAGTGTGAGGCAGTATCTTCACTATAGTTTTGAATTGTATTTCCCTGAGGATTAATGATCTTGAGCATATTTTCATGTGCTTATTGGCTATTTGTATATCTTCTTTGGAGACATGTCTAAATTCTTGGCCCACTTTTTAATTGAGTTCTTTGTCTTTTTATTAATCACTGAGTTATGAGAGTTCCTTATATATGCTAGATACAAGACCTTTGCCAAATCTGATTTCCAAATATTGTCTCCCATCCTATGGGTTGCCTTTTTATTTTCCTATCCTTTGAAGCACAAAATGTTTTAATTCTGAGGAGGTCCAATTTATCGGGTTTTTTCTGAGGTTACTTGTGCTTTTGCTATTGTATCTAAGAAGGCTTTGCCTAATCCTAGTTCACAATAATTTATTCCTATATTTTCTTCTCAAGTTTATAGTTTTACCTCCTGCATTTAAATCTTTTATCCATTTTGAGTTCATTTCTATAAAAGGGGTGAGGTGAGGGCCTGACTTCATTCTTTTGCATGTGGATTTCAAGTTGTCCCCATACTGTTCATTGAAGACACTATTCTTTCCCCCATTGAATTGTCTTGGTATCTTGGTTGACAATCGATTGACTATATATTTGAGAGTTTATTTCTGGACTCTCAATTCTATTCCATTGTTCAGCATAGCTGTCCTTATGTCAATGCCACACTATGTTGATTACTGCAGCTTTGAAGTAAGTTTTGAAATGGAGAAGTGTGAGTCTTCCAACTCTGTACTTCTTTTTCAAGATTGCTTTGGCTATGATGGGTCCCTTGAATTTCAACAGGGATTTTAGGATCAGCTTCTGAAAAAACACCAGCAGGGATTTTGATAGGGATTGTATGGAATCCATAGATCAATATGTATCGTATTGCCATCTTAACAATATTAAGTCTTCTGCTCCATGAATGTGGGATATTTTTCCGTTTATTTCAGTCTTCTTTAATTTCTTCCACAGTGTTTTGTGCCTTTCAGAGTATATATTTTATACTTTTTAATTAAACTTCTCCCTATTTTATTTTTTTGATGCTATTGTAAATGGAATTGTTTTCTTAATTTCATTTTCAGGTTATTCACTGCTAATTTATAGAAATACAATTGACTTTTGTATATTGATCTTTTACTTTCAATGTGGCTGGACTTGTTAGAGTCTTAATAAATTTTCAAAGGATTAGTTAGGATTTTTATACACAAGATCTTGTCATTTGCAAATACTGATAGTTGTACATCTTCCTTTCTAATCTGGATGACTTTCATTTCATTTTCTTGCCTAATTGCCCTGGCTAGTACTTTCAATATAATGGTAGATAGAATTGGCAAGAGAAGATATCCTTGTCTTCTTTCTGATCTTAGGGAGAAAACATTTAGTCTTTCACCATTAAGTATGATGTTAACTGTGAGATTTTCATAGATGCTTTTGTCAAGTTAAGGAAGTTCCTTTCTATTCCCAGTTTGTTGCGAGTTTTTATCATAAAAGAGTATTGGATTTTGTCAATAATTTTTCTGCACTTATTGAGATATTCATGTAGGTTTTTGTCCTTTACTCCATTGATATAACAATTGATTTTGGATGTTGAACCAACCTTGCATTCCTAAGATAAATCCCACATGGTCATAGTATATAATCCTTTTTATACACTGCTAGATTTGGTTAGCTATTATTTTGCTGAGGATTTTCATCCATATTTATGAGTTATTAATCTATAGTTTTCCTGTAATATCTGTGTTTATTTTGGTATCAGGCTAATAGTACCCTCACAGAATGAGTTGGGAAGTGTTCCCTCCTCTTCTTTTCTGGAAGACTTTGTGAAGATTTGTTATCAACTCTTCTTTAAGTGTTTGGTGGAATTCACCATGGATCCTGAGTTTTTCTTTTCCAGAGATTTCCAGAGTTTTCCAGAGATTTTAATTGTTGTGTTTTTATGATTTTCACTAGTTGTCATTATTTCACTAGGGAGGGGGTTTGCAGAGCTTCTCGCACTGCCATTCAGGAAGCCATTTCCTCTGCCATGAATTTTTGCAACAACCTGGTAACTGGGCTCCCCATTTGCACCTTATTCCCCTACACCCATTCTCTACCAGCAATCAGATTGATTCTCAAAAAGCATAAATAAGGTCATGTCACTCTCTTACTTATCACTTTCCAAAGACTTCCCATCAATTTTAGAGTATCAGTGGCCTCTTTATTCCAGAATATTCCAGCTACTGTCTATCCCTCTAACCTCACCATGCATCACTCCTCTCCTCATTCTGACCATATGAGATTTCTTTCTGATCTCAGAATATGCCAGACTGTTTCCCACCTCAGGGCTTTGCACTTGCTCTTCCTTCTGCCAGGAACACTTTTCCCTCCAACTGTCACATCACTGGCTGTTTCCTGTTATTCAGGTCTCAGCTGAGATGTCACCTCCCCAAAGAGGTGACCATCCATTCTATCAAAGTTGCTCTCCCTCCACCCAGAGCTGCATGTCACTTCTCTTCATCATATTGTCCTGGTCCATTTTCTCCATGGCTCCCCCCACTCCCTGAACTTATCTCATTCATGTATCTTTTCACTTTCTCATTATCAGTTTTCCACCAGTAGAGAATCCGAAGACCTGCCATCCTATTTCCCACTTTTTCTCCAGTACTTGAAACAATGCCAGACACGTTGGAGGGGCTTGGCAACCAGCCAAATTCAGCACTGGATTTTATACTCCTTTTAGGTAGTTTGATAAGTGTGACAGTTAATTTTACACAACAACTTGGCTAAGCTATGGTGCCCAATTGTTTATTCAAACATCAGTCTTGATATTGCCGTGAAGATACTTTTTAGATGTGATTAATCCTTAAACAAGTAGACTTTGGGTAAAGATTAACTTTTAAATCAGTAGGCTTTGAGGATAGCAGATTACCCTCCATAATGTTGGTGGGCATCATCCAATCAGTTGAAGACATTAAGTACAAAGACAGGTTTCCTGAGGAGGAGGAATTCTGCCTCTAGACTCCCTCTGGACTCGAGAATGGCAATATTAACTCCTGCCTGGATTCCCACCTCGCTGTCCTGACTTGCAGATTTCAGACTATCAATCCCCACCATCACATGAGCCAATTTCTTAACATAAGCCTCTCAGTAGAGAGATAGGAAGAGAGAGAGAAATACACACACATATGTACATATATACACACATACATCTTGTTGGGCTGTTTCTCTGGAGAACTCAGACTAATATGATAAGAGTCGATCCTACTCTAGGAGAAGGACTGAGATTCCTCAAAGGCAGGAACAATAACATACCACACTTTCCATTTCTCCACGTCTCCCCAGCACCCAGCGTGACACCAAGCGTACAAGAGCTCCTCCATGAGGCCTTGATGACTTGACTAATAAATCAACAAACATCTCTGGATCTTCTTGCATATGGACCCTTCGCAGCTGTGCAAGAAAGGGAAAAAGAAAACCTATCTGTGCCCCAGGTTTCCAATCTGTTTCCTTTAAAACCAATGAAGTTTATATTATACGGGAGCCTCTTAAAGGCAGCAGGCTTTAGCCCATTGAAATTGAGTCTGTAAATGCAAAACATTAAAAAAATAACGAATTGGTATTTGATATTCCTATATTTCAATATTCCTTTGATATTCCAATATGAAATTGAAACTGCTGGGGTTTTATGCATTCTTTGTCTTTCCTTTGATTTGGCAAACTCGTTGCTTTGAATATGTTTGCTTTAATCACTGGACCATGGAGCAGGAGGGATGTGCATCTTGTTTGGGGAGGGGCTGGAGCGGGGGTGGTGCAGCCATCTGGGCCCAGAAAATGACTGCCTTCTGCGATTCACTGCATCTTCCCGCTGGAACGCGGCTGGTGGGGATTGCCAGGCCCGTGGGGAGGGGTGGACTTCCCTGGCCTTGCTCCAAGGGGGACACTTGAACCTCTCTACCTTACAGTTCAAAGGCAGAAAAGCAGAAAGAGCAGCTGTGGCAGGGTCCCTGGCAGGTGTCAGGACTGGGGACAAGATCCTGGGACATCTGATCGGCCACAAGCGTGCCAAGTGCCCGCTGCCAAGGTTCTGTGCAGGGGAGTTGGGGGCGAGGAGGGGTGGAAATATGGGGAAATCTCCCCTCATTAATCAGGCAGGCTTCTCCTAAAGAGAAGACCTGACTTTGATGATCACAGGGTGTTGACGGTAACAGTGTTGATGATGTGACAGGGGAATGATAGAGCTACAATGGCCCATGCTTATTAAGCCTTAACTACATGCCGGGGATGGTGCTAAGCTCTTGAGATGGACTGCCTCATTTTACCCTCAAAATAACGGTCTCCATTTGCATTCCCTAGAAGCAGACCCCCCGAGACCAGGACTCGGGTGCGGTTGTTTATGTGGAGGCTGTCCCAGGAACAGTAAGTAAGGGATGGAGAAGCCGAGCAGGGCAGGAAGTGTGTGCTAATTCATTAGTCACCTCTACAGGCACTGGGGCTCCACCTGGTTGGGGACCGTCTCGGGGATTATGGAATACACCTCAGAACTGTCCCATTGGACGACGTGGAGGCTGGTGCATTTATCCACGGACACCCCACTCCCATTGGTGGAGGGTTTCTCCGAGGGCGAGAACTTCCCTGCAATTCTTGAGTTGCGGTAGCCAGCTGGGGACAACCCTCATGGTGACCTGGAGCCAGACAACGCCCGTAGGCAGGGCAGCAGGGCGACCCAGCCTCTTGACAAGGAGAGCTATCCTCCAGCCAGAAACAGTCCACCACCACTAAGGTGAACTTGGAGATGGGCCGAGGAGATACAGGCCCTGGCATCAACAAAATCTGCTACAGCACTTTTTGGATAAGTATTTTTATGAACCCCATTTGCCACAGATGAAACTGAGGTTTAGAGAAGAGACCAGCTCTTGTCCAGGTTTGTCTGCCTAGAAAACGTACATAAACCTCAGCCAATATTTACTCACCACCTACTGTGTGTCTGATGGGCTCTGAAGGCTGGGAAACAGATATGATGACGACAGTCCGTGTCCCCAAGGATGTCGTGCAGGACGTAAGCAAGCAAACCCCAGCCCTGAGTGACACATGCCACCTGAAGGCAAGGACAGAAGGAACACGGGAGAAGGGAGGCTCCTACTCGGCAGGTGGGAGCTGGAAACGCCCCCTGGAAGAGGTGACAGCTGTTATGGGGGTGGATTTTGCTGTATATCGTTTATTTTTATGTCAAACCATCCCGTTTGTTGAAGAACAATCGAGAAATATCTATAAGCAAAACAAAGCTGGGAGACTTGTGCACGGTCCTGGCTGAGGTCCCGGCACCCTCCACGCCCTGGGCCTTGGCAACCCCACCCGCCTTCTGCGCAGAGGAACCGAGGATGGCCGGGGCCCTCACCAACCTGACAGCCAGGCTGCCCCCTTTCTAAGCGCTGGTTACTCTTCAGAGGGACCCCAAGCAGCCTGACGGGCTGGCATTAGGGGAGTTGGCATGGAGTTGCCCTGAAGGGGGACAAACGAAGGAAGAGTAAGGACTCCGAGAGCGGAGCCCTGATTTCCACCGTGCAACCGGCCACGTGCCCCAACTTTCCTCCCACCGAGCCTGACCACCCAGTGGATCCAGTCTGCAGGAAAGAGCCCCAAGGCCGGGTGCCTTCTAAGTCCCCTTCGTACACTTGGGATGTCTTTGGGTGCAAAGGATAGAACCCAACCCAAACTGATTTGGACCAAAAGAGGGTTGATGGGTACGTATAGGGGAGTTCAGGGGTGGCTCCGGTACCGGGCACAGGCTCCCTGGGAGCCCCAGGGTGTCAGAGGAACACGCCCCTCGGGCTGGACTCTGCATCCCCCGTGTGGGTTCACTCCACACAGCCCTGGATCCTCAGTCCACCAGCGCAGCCAAGGGGACGTCCTCCTTCCGGAAGGTTCCGGCCAAGGGCTCCCATTGACAGAGCTGGGTCATGTGCCAGAAGGAGGCTGGCCTCTGCTTTGCCTGACCTGGCTCACTGTCTGGGGTCCATGGTGGGCTCAGCCCCAACTGAACCGTGTATACTGAGACCAGAGAGAGGCAGGTCCCCAAAGAAACAGGCTGCTGATGCCAGGAGGACCGACACGTGCGGGGTAGAGGAGGGAAGTGGGCTCACAGGCAAAACGATGATGCTTCCAGGAGGGGATACCTACCCTCACTCTTCTGTGGGGAGGAAAAGAGTGTCCTTGTGGAGGGGTGTGTGTGTGTGTGTGTGTGTGTGTGTGTGTGTGTGTGTGTTTGAAAGGACATGTGTGGGCGTAGTATGGGATGGGAGTGAGTACTGGGGCATGGGGGCAGGGGACGAGGGAGGGGGAGGGGTCTGAGGGTGGCTGCAGGGGCCCATGGTGGGAGGAGTCTGGCCAGCCAGGAGGACACGCAACGGGGTCCTGCCACTCCCCCGCCTTTCCCTGAGGCTTCCAGATGGCCCCGAGGATGCAGAGCCGCAAGTGGACACAACAGGCCACCCACATGCCTCCCCGCTAGCCAGACAAGATGGGCCACGCTGCCCAAGGCTACATCTAGGAAAGGTCTGCACCACGGCTGGCCAAGGGGCTTGAAGACAGAGCTGCAGTCCTGTTCGGCCCTGGGCCACCCTGTGGCCCCGTGTCCTCATCTCCAGGACAGCACAGCCGGGAGGGGACTGGGCCATCACACATCCCTTCCCAGAAGAGGGGCTCCGAAAGCAGGCGGCACAGCTCTAGATCTCAGGCTCCCAGCCCAGGTCCAGCCCAGGACCCCTGGTCAGCCAGCTCCACCACTTTCCTACGCCCAGACCCCTCACTTTTTCCCCTGAGGGTTTCAGCCTCTGCTGGAAAGACCAGCTCCAGCCTAAATCCACCCCTGAGCTGGAGACTTACCCTTTGCTTCTCTTTAAACAGCACCAACCACGCCCTCGGGCTCCCCAGGTATTTACAGGACAGAAGAAAAACCAAACAAACATTCTAGAAAAGGAATGTGGCCCAGGCTGGAGCAGGGGTCCCCAAGCCTCGGGTCTCCCAGATAGTTTGGGCAAGGGTAGGGGGAGCACTTGTGCTCCTGGGAGGGGTACTGTGTGCCTGTGTGTGTGTCAGGATATGTGGCAGTACGTGGAGGGGTGGGGAATCTCCCGGGAGGGGTACTGTGTGCGTGTCAGGATATGTGGCAGTACGTGGAGGGGTGGGGAATGCCAGGTCGGTGGTCTCAGGACCTTCCCACACCCTCTCGCCTCCTGACTTAGCACTCATAGACCTGGACCTTGACCCGAAGGATGAGAGTGACACAGAGGGCATAGAAGCGAACACTGTTAGTCAATTCATCGTGCCTGGCTCAACACCAAAAAGGATTTGGGGCAGCATGAAAAGATGCATAACGTGTAATATGAAAATGCTGTGAAGAAACCAGCCAAAGGGAACCAGAACAGGAGGAACAAGATGAAGCCCAGAGTCAGATCAGGAAACAAAGATGCAACTGAGGTCCCGGGCGCTTGGGCCGTGGTGACCTGCAAGTTGGAACTGCACCTTCCAAAGAGCAAAGTTCTCTGCAAGTCCTGTCACCAAGAGCCACAATATTTAAAACAGATGGGAGTGGGGGAGGGGAGAACTCAGGAGCCCAGGCTCCACCCTCTCCGCTCCCGCTGCCCCTCACAGCTGCCCTGAGCCGCCCCCCAGAAGGCTCCAGCTCCCACCATCTGGAAACCTCTACACTGGTTGGTTCTGTCTCCTGTGCGCTCACAGCAAACCCCTGGGGCTGGAGCAACCCAAGCTCTGCCTGGGACTAAAGGAAGAGAGAAATGTCCCCCTTGGGTCCTCATGGGACATGCTGCCATGAGCCGATCATAACATCCTGACAACATAGAAGCGGGTTCTAGGTCTACTTCCCTGTCCTGTGAGGCCCCTGCCGTGCCAGGCACCTCCCCATCCCTTGAGATGGGCCCTGTCCTCCCCCCATCAAAGAGGAGCACATAAAGTGTGACAGCCCAGGACTCAGACTCATGCCTGGCACTGCCACCTCTCTGAGGGCTGTCCTTGGGAAAAGAGAGAGGCTGGTCCAGTGTGTCCTCAAACCCCAGAACTGAGACCGGGAGGGCCCGCCTCACGGCCAGCCATGTTCACAGTCAGGACCACCCACAGCCGGGTGTCCAACACCACTGACCCAGAGCAGCACAGGGGACCAGAGGCCACAGGGTCGGGGGCTCCCACCCACCCCGAAGCCCTGTGCACCCAGAGCCCAGGGGGTTTCTCCCTCCAGCATCCCTTCACCTCCCCTTCTACCCCACACATCTGGACACCCAGACGGGAGCTCGTGCCCTTGCTGACCTGGACGCTGACCTCTCTCTGAGGTCATCTGGACCCCGCACTGTTCATGAAAGCACAGCCATGACTCTCCACCACCAGGGGACAGGGTGCAAGGGAGTTAGTTTCCCCTGACTGGTCGCCTGGCAACGGGCATCTCTTTTATGCCCTCTCTGCGGTGCACATGTCATTGACGGGAATTCCTCTCCTCTAACAGTTTGCGTTGTCAGAGGGCAAACTCTGATGAGTAGCAAATGTCTCTGAGTTCATCAGTAATAACCCCCAGGAGATCACGCCGAGGAAGTTATCTGCTACCAAATAATAAAATATCTGCCTCTACTTTCAGAAGCTTTGGACGGCAAAGAGAGACCGCCAGGGGACTCCGAAAACCTTCAGACAGGATCTGTCTGGCTCGTCCAGCCTAATTCATAGTGACTTAATACATCATGGGGAAGGGGTGGCGGGGCCAGGAAGCCTAGCACAGCCAGATTTCCTCGATATAAAATACCATCAACTGAAAGATTTACCAACCGTTCAGCGAGGGGCTGGGGGGTGAGTAGCCACACAGATGCAAGATGTACCCTGACTTCAAAAACGCTGCAAAGTAGGAGGAAAGAGAAAGATCATATCCATTTCACATGAAGGAACTATGGTAGATTGCTGCCCCTTTAGACCCGCAGTCTCTGTTTCCAGCCCCTTTCCCTGGGTCATGCTTTTTAGAGGTCCAGTAGCCAACGTGCAGTATGAATCACACACTCTACAAATTGAAGAGAGAACGTTGCGGGCCCAACACATCAAAGGGTCCCAGGCAGTCCAATCCGTCCCCTCAGCCCATTGTACTGCCACCCCCATGCCTCACAGCCTCCCAGCACTGTCCATGTGTCCCTGGACAAGGAGACTCTCAAGGAAATTCAAGGAAAGGGAAGAAATGAACAAGCCTTTATGGAGCACCTGCCCCGAGTCAGGCACTTACTGGATGCTGGCATGACCAGGCTAAATGAGACCCAATTCCTGCCCTCAAAGAGAGGAGGTGAGAAGATGATGACAACCCACTGAGTGCCTGTTGCACCAGCCACTGTGCTTGGTACCACGCACAGAGTATCCCATTTGGTCCTTGCAACAGCTCCTATAGATAATGATTATACCCATTTTACTGCTGAGAAAATAAAGGCTGGGTGAAGCTAAGTGACTTCAAGCACTGGTCGCCAATAGAAGGCATAGCCAGAACCTGGACTGAGCCACTGTCCCCAGAGCTTGTCTGCGTTCTTTCTACCACCTCAAGTAGCCTTTTCTCCATAGCCTCAAGCCCAGAGCGCCATCGCTTAGCCCAAGATAGTGTCAGGCCCTGAGGTGTCTCCACACGTGGGTCACATCTCTTCCACCTCCTGACTCTCAGCCTCTCCAAGCTGTCCACCTGTCTTAACTTCCACTGCCAAAGACTTAGACCAGACCCCCATGGTCGTGGCCCCAGGAAGCCACCATTACCTCCCAAAGAGCCTCCTGGCTTCCCTTCTCACCGCTGTGGTCCAGTATCCACACCCCAGCAAGCACGGTGTTTGTAAGACACAAACCACACATTTCTCTTCTGTTTAAATGCTCTGAAGCCTTCCCCTTGCCCTGGAGGCAAAATGCTCCGCCTATGAGGACTCACACGATCCAGCCCAACCTGACCTCCACCCCCTGGATCACGCTTCAGCACTTCTGCGTTCCTTCTATCCTTCCAGAATGTGCACTTCTTTCCAGCCTATGAGTCTTCGCACATGCTGTTCCTGGGCCTGGAATGCCATTCCCCTCCATGAACCGACACCTCTTCATCTTGCTGGGAAAAGACTGAGGCATCCACGCTACCCGTAGTTATCTTCTCTCCCAGATCCTGGCTCTTTTCCTTAAAGGCCTTATCACAAGGTATAACTATCTATTTTCCTGTTTATTTGTTAAATATCGTCTCCTTCACTGAGCCGTAAGTTCACTGGCCTCTGGAATTGGGTCTCTTCTTCACCATTGAGTTGCTCACAACGCATAGAGTCGGTGCCAAATAAATGCGCTGATTGAATGTGTGAATCAGTGAATCGGAAGAGGGTTGCCAGTCACCATGGTACGTCCTCTGCTGACCGGCACGAGGCCTGGCCATTCCTTGTCATTGTGTCTCAGGCAGCTACCACCAACTGGGCAGACTCGACCGTTCTGATGGGCTTCGGATGAAACAAACCACGGTACGTCCACCCCGTGGCCTATGCCTCGGTCATAAAAAAGGAACCAGCTTGAATGGATCTCGAGGGCATTGTGCTAAGTGAAAAAACCAGTCTCGAAAGGTTACATACCATATGGCTCCCGGATATGACATCCTCGAGGTGAGCAAATCATAGAGACGCAGAAAAGATAAGAGGTACTGGGGGATCCGGCACGGGGAAGGTGGGTGTCACTAACCCAGGGAAGCAGGAGAGAGTTCCCTGAGGCACACGATCTAGATCTTGATCTTGGTGGCAGTTACATGAATCTACAAACGGGATAAAGTGCCATAGAATGATACACAAAGACACACAAGAAATAAAACCACGTGGACACATGTAAAAACTGGGGAAATCCAAGCAGAGCTTAGAGTCCTGGTCCCTGCAATGTGCCGAATGATGTGCTGGTTTTGATAATACACGTTGTCACCACTGGCAGAAGCTGGGAGAAGGGTACACAGGACCTCTTGGGACTATCTTTGCAACTTCTTGTGGGTCTGTAATTATTTCAAAATAAAGAGTAAAAAAATAATTAAAATTAAAAAAGATAGAATTGATGTGTGACCCCAGACTCAGGCTCTCCATACCCACCTTTCTCCCCCTTCCTTCCTTGGGACACCAGGTGACACCTGCCCCAGGTGGGTGCCTCCCAGCCAGGAACTTGCAGACGACCCAGAGCCATGGACCAGGCTCCCCCAGGAGGAAGGGACTGGACCCTTCAGACCCACCCCCCGGTGTGGTTGGATAACACGTATGTAAGTCGGGCACCCTACACAGTCTCATTTTTGCACCAGATTCTGAGGGAGGATCCCATATGTTTCCGGTGTGATCTGAGATCCAGTAAGAGAACATGTTCCTCTGATTATTTGTTGCTCACACCCGAAGCCCTGCCTCTACGTCTCAGAAGCAGCATCTAGGGAAATGGCCACATGCAAACCCCACACTGGAAACCTTCCCTGTAGACCCCTCCCTGACAATTTAGGAATGAGGAGTCTTTAACTGAACCACTTCGTCCCAGAGAGGCCAAAGCTTTTATCTATCAACTGTGTCACAGGCCACAGGCAGAAAAGCTGCTGGTTTTTGCTGAGGGTGAACCCTTGCCTGTGCCGGCTGCGTTAGACCGTAAGAGGGATGCACACGGAGGCCCGCTTGGGTCTGTGGCTCAGAGATGGCGGGTCTGGTTTGAGTTTGGTCCAGATTCTAGTGGGGAAAACTGGAAAAGTAAAAGTAAGTTCCCGGCTTGTGGCCACACAGAGAGCAGGGACTGCGTCTACACTGACACAGGGCTGTGGGCACAGTGTTGCCTTAACCCTTGGCTAGACTGAGCACTGATGCCTACGCAGGCAAAGTGCGGGCAGAGACGGGGGTCTCCGGGGTGAAGCGAGGGACTGAGCTGGCCTGGAGTAGGAGAATGCCCACTGGATAAGGACTCCATGGGGTCCTAGCCCCGGCTCTGCCCCCGATTCACCATATTACCCTCCATAAGCCCCTTCCCCACCCTGGGCCTCAGTTTCACCATCTTCAAAGTGCCCTGACTTCTGAGGTCCTCTTCAGAGCTAAACATCTACCTGCCCCACAGTTTCTCAATCTTCGCACTATGGACACTTTGAGCCAGAACATTCTTTGTTGGGGGGGTGGGGGGAGAAATAGTGAGCCCTGGAGGATGTTTAACAGGATCCCTGGCTTCTGCCCACTAGGTCCCAAGAAATATGTCCCTCTCCCCCTACCGTGTGATGATCAAAAATGTTTCCAGACGTTGTCAAATGTCCCCTGGGGGTAAAACCGTCCCTGATGGAGAACCACTGCCCTAGACTCACGGACGCTCAAATCAAGGAGGATTGGAGAGTCCAGACCTGCCTGAGGGCGGAGCCTGTATACCTCCTCTATCGGGCCATCTTCCTTCCATCTCGGCTCCAACATCCTCTGCTCTGGGAATTCTAGAGCAAAGTCCTTCCCTCCAGGACAACACCCCCCAGTGAAAAGTGCTCTTTGAATTGAACTGTAGTGTCCATCACTGTTTAGGACCATCCAGAAGCGGTCTGTGCCACCCCTGGTGCTCCAGGCCACTGTCTATTTGAAGAGAACCATAATTTCCCTTCTCTTGTCCAATGCCACACTTGGGAGAGGGCAGGCACAGGCTGGTGGAAGGACTGATGTAGAGGGGAAGAGGTGACCCCCACTGGGCTCCGGGAAGGTGAGCCCGCCCCACTGCTCCAGAGCCTGACAACCAGAAATGACACCTGCCTAATGCGATGGACCTGCTGCCTCACTGCTAGGTTAACGACCGACCTTGGAGGGTCACTAATAGCCTCCCTAGGTACAGTGTCCTTACCTGCCCTGCCCTCTACGTGGGTCGATGTGAAGCCCTAGAAACGAGTATAAACCAAAAACACTGTAGAAATGTGTGTGATTCTCTCAGGGTTTTCCTCTTTCCCCGCAGACATTTTATTGCATCTAAAATGCCCTGATCTGGGACAAGAAATAGTCACAAACTACCCAGGGCGGATGACCCAAGAAATCCTTTATGTCAGCAGGAACAAAGCCTTATTAGAGAGGCTCTCCTTGAACACTCCCAGCCTGAACTCTATCCTAACTCTATCCTCTCGCCCTGCTCCATCTTTCTCCTTGGCACTCACTGTCCCCTGGCAGGGAGTACACATCACGTTCCCCCTTCAATGTCAGCTCCATGAGCTGGGGTCTTTGTCTTGCTCACGGCCATCTCCCCAGTACCTCGAGAGGATATGCAATACACTCTTTTTTTTCGGTATTTATTTTCTTTATTCCCATCATGAGAATTAGTTGGTGCTTCCCTTGGTGAATTTTGTTTTATTTTAAAAAAATTTTATTGGATTATAGTTGATTTACAATGTTGTGTTATTTTCTGCTGTACAGCAAAGTGAATCAGTTATACCCACTCTTTTTTAGATTCTTTTCCCGTATAGGTCATTACAGAGTATTGAGTAGAGTCCCCTGTGCTCTACAGTAAGTCCTTATTAGTTACCTATTTTATATATAGTAGTGTGTATATGTCAATCCCAACCTCCCAATTTATCCCTCCCCCCACTTCCCCCCTGGTAACGATAAGTTTGTTTTCTACGTCTGTGACTGTATTTCTGTTTTGTAAATAAGTTCATTTGTACCAGTTTTTTTAGAGTCCACATATAAGCGGTATCATATGATATTTGTCTTTCTCTGACTTACTTCACTCAGTATGACAATCTCTAGGTCCATCCATGTTGCTGCAGATGGCATTATTTCATTCCTTTTTGTGGCTGAGTAGTATTTCATTGTATATATGTACCACTCTTGTTACATGAAGGCAGAGACACTGAGTGAGTTTTCATTGGGGAAATGGCCAGTGGAAGGCAGCCAAGTGAAGATGGAGGACCTGGCCAGAGCTGCCAATGAGCTGGGGTGGTGAGGATTTGGGTGAATAGGGTGACATTTAGAACGTTGGTGCTGGGGGCTTGAGACACACAGGGACAGAAGAAGAAAACGTAGAATGCTAGGCTTGACAGCAAACTTAGAGGCTCCAGCTGCCACCGTGATGCACACGGGATTATATACGTGTCAACTACCGTGGCAACATACATTAGTACATGAATCGATATATAAATACAACTTTGAAAAGCATTTAATTTGTTTTAACATATGTGAGTGTATGTAAACAAACCAGATGTTATTAATTATAGTAGAAATGGCTCAACAAATCGTTCTAATAATTACTCAATGGACGGTTGATTCTTTTTAATTTTTTTTATTGAAGTACAGTTGATTTACAATATTAATTTCTGCTGTACAACAAAGTGACTCAGTTGTACATCTATATACATTCTTTTTTAAATATTCTTTTCCATTATGGTTTATTAGGAATGGACGGTTGATTTTTAACAATTGTTGAGCGATCCTTTGACCTGGCTGTTACTAACTAAATGACAGCCCTGTCCAAGGCATGGTTTGACATGGGGAACCTCCTGTCAAACTAAGGCCCTGACTAGGCCTGACTAGGGCCTTAGTCAGCCCTGGCTGCAATCATGAAATACCCCTGACTGGGTGGCTTAAATGACAGATATTTATTTCACACAGCTCTGGAGGCTGCATGTCCAAGGTGCTGGTAGATTTGGTTCCTGGTGAGGCCTCTCTTCCTGGCTTGGGTGTCTGTGTACATTGTGTGTTCACAGGAGCTCTCTGTGTGTGAGCAGAGGGTGAGCTCTGGTGACTCTTCTTAAAAGGGCACTAATCCCATCATGCAGGCTCCACCCTCATGAGCACATCTAAACCTAATCACCCCTCAAAAGCCCCACCTCCTAACACCATCACATTGGGAATTAGGGCTTCAATATACCAATTTGGTGGGGGGACACAAACAGTCAGTTTATAGCACCCACAAACTCTCCCAGGGGCCTGCCATCGAGAAACATTAGGACCCTGGTGCCAAGCAGGTGGACAGTAGCACCATCTGTGTGACCGGACCACACACCCACCTGGACACCTGACCCCACGTGACCCCACCATGTCCCTGACCTCATCCCCATCACTGTCCCCTCATCCCACCCCTGCCTGCACCTGTCCCTTGCCCTTTGCCTCCGCTGGTTCCCCTGCCAGGGGTCCTCTTCTCCCAAGTACATACATTTACTTCTACGTGGAAAACTAGGTGGGTTTTCACTCCAAGGTTAACTTCCCAGTTAAACCTGCCTTGGCCACCCTTCCTGATGCTTTAACATCCCCACTGCTGGCAGCCCCTCTGCCTCGTTTTCTCCCTGCATGGGGCCCCATCTGGCCTTCCATGCTTTGTGAGTTGGGAAGGAAGGAGCAGAGGGTGAGGCCCTCCTTTGGGGAGCCAAGTGGATGCCATACAGTGGCCTATGGCCGCCACAAGAAGGCTGCTCCCCAAGGACTACCAGGTCCTCCCTAACGAAAATAGAACAGTATTTTAAAGGAAAGCGGAGGCCGAAGGAAAGGAACTTTCCCGAGGGCCCAGCACCTTCTGTCTATTATCTCTTTCATTCCTCCCAAGAACCTATGAGACAGGTGTTTTCACTCCCACGTTCCAGAGGTGAAATCCAGGCTCAGAGGGTTGAAGCTCAAAGTCACAGAATCATTAAGCAGAGTCAGCCCAGCTCTGAAGCCCGGATCCTCTCTGCACAGCCTCTGCATCTGTGAAGCAACGATCACAAAAGACAGAAACCAAACCCTTTCGGCAAGGAAGCCTTCTTCTATGCATGTCCAGCCCGGGAATCCAAAACGCCTGGATCTCAGCATCTTCAGAGGGACGTTGGCGGTAAAGACCTGACACTTTGGAGCCACGAGCTTGCGTCCTCCCACCGAAAGGAACCCAGACCCTGTGCCCTGCTCTGTGTTCCTGCCCGTCAAAGCTGTCTGCTCCCATCAGGACAGGGCCCCTGACGTACAAAACCCAGGCCCTGCCTCAGGCTGGTTTCAGGTTTCTACAACACAGTAAATCGGCATGTTTTTATTTCTCCATCTGTAAACATCTCTCCATCTAATACAGTAACTGCTGTTTATACAGAGCTATAAAAACAGAGGTCAGAGCACAATAAGATTATAGTCTTACTTCAATACATCCAGCCCATAATAAAATAAAATCTTACAAACCGTCCAGAAGACCCGTCGAGGCGTTCTTTAAGAATTACTGTCTGTCGTGTGTAAGGATTCTAGCTGGGCATAATATTTTCCACAGCTGTCAGGACCTATTTAAAAGGCAATATCCTTTTGCTGGCATTTGACTTAGACTCTGTTTATACCATGTGGAGGATTGTTAATTCTGCGACATCTGACTCAGGGGTGTTTGATTACACTGAGGCCACCGCCAAGGGGACGACGCATGATGTGGTGTGAGGTCGCGCGGCAGGACCGCGGCCCCGCTCTCGCCAGGCTCCCCCTTGCTGACGAGGTGCACCTGGGGGGATGGGACCCAGCAGCGGGGAAATGAGACGGTCTGCTTTCCAGGCAGCGTGGGCTGGTGGCTAGAGGAGTTGTGGGGCGGGGTAGGCAAGACGTAGTCCAGTCACATGCCGGTGACAAGCCTTGGGCGAGGTCATTTGCCGCTTGGAGGGTCAGTTTCCCAGTTCGTAAGTGGGGAACAAGCCTGTACCTTACAAAGGGTTACGGGCTGAATTGTGTCCACCCCAAATTCATATATGGAAGTCCTAACCCCCAGTGCTTCCGAATGTGACTGTGCTCAGAGATAGGGCCTTTAAAGAGGCGGCTGAGTTAGAATGAGGCCATATGGGTGGGCCCTAAGCCAGTCTGACAGGTGTCTGAGAAGAAGAGGATGTAGACACACATAGCGGAAAGGCCAGGTGAGGGCACAGGAAGAAGACAGCCATCTACAAGCCAACAAGAGAGGCCTCAGAGGAAACCAATCTAGGCATGTGTTTCCTACTGCTGCTGTAATAACGAATGAGCACAAACAGTGATTTAAAACAATACACACTTATTCTCTTACAATTCTGGAAGTCAGAAGTCCAAGATGGGTCTTACAGGGTTCAAAGCGAGGTGTAAGCACGGCTGGTTCGTGCTGGAGACTGTAGAATCCATTGTCTTGCCTCTTCCAGCTTCTAGGGGCCACCCACATTCCTTGGCTTGTGTGCCCTTCCCCCGTCTTCAAAGCCCGGAGTGGGGCAAGTTCTCAGCTCGCCCTCCCTCTGACTCTGCTTCCTTACGCCAGCGCGCCTGACTCTCCACTGACTCTGCTTGCATCTTTGCCCCGCACAGTTTCTCTCCCACTAAGCAGCCCAAGTGACGCTTATGATGTGTATTTAGATCCTGACCCTGCACTCTCCAGGGCTTCACCTCCTGGGAGCTGAGCCGGCCTGGGGCGGCCCAACAGCCCCTCAGGCTCCAGCTCCCGATGCCTCTGGCCGCCTCTCCTGCCAGCCGCCCCTCGCTAAGGCCGCTCCCCTCACGCTGGCCTCCTGCTTCTTTCTGGATCGTGCCAAGCTAGTTCCACCTCAGGGCCCACGCCCTCTGCACATGTCACCCAGAGACCCTCACTGCCTGCGGGCATTGGCGGAAACGCCCCTTTATCAGAGAGCTCCTCCCTGACCCTACTACCTAAATAACACCCCAATCCCCCCAGCTCCCATCCCCCCGCAAACCTCTCCATCCTCCCCTGACTGCGCGCTTCTGCAAAGCACTGATCACAGCCTGTGGCACATTCATTTGCTGACTGTCTTCCCCACGAGGGTGTCAGCTCCGTGGGAACAGGACGTAGGCTGGCTGCATCCCCACAGCTGGCCGGCCCAGGAGGCCAGGTACACACAGTCAGGGTTGAATAGACACCTTTGAGTGATCTGTGGTTGACGTTGAAACATGAGGAAAATCATTAAGTGGTTCTTTTTTTTTTTTTTCCTATCTGCTGTGAATTTTATTTTATTTACATCTTTATTGGAGTATAATTGCTTTACAGTGGTGTGTTAGTTTCTGCTTTATAACAAAGTGAATCAGTTATACACACACATATGCTCCCAGCGAATGTCTGAGCTGGAAGGCCCGTCAGGATCGCCCTGTCCTGCCTTGCCCCACCTTGCCCACCCAGAAATCCCCTCAGTGCTCTGTACGGCAGGTGGTCCACCTGGCCTCAGGTTGAAGAGCTGAATTTCCCCAACTATCCCAGGATTCCCTCAGTGGCAAGGACAACATAGTCATCTTTTGAATGTCAGGATTCCAATAAAGAGCTTGATATAGATTGGGCTCTCAGTATACGTTTGAAGGATAGATAGGTGGATAGTTGGGTAGATGGAAAGGTAGATGAATGGAAGAAAGGTAGTTTGGTGAATGGATAGATGGATGTGTTAGATGGTTGGATGGATAGATGGGGGTGATGCAGAAGATAGATGGGACCCAGGCTGAGAAGCAGAAATTTGTGGCCTGTGGACAGATCCTCCAAGATGAAGGGGAGGAGAAGCTGAGCCCTGCCCAGATAAAAGATTGAGTCCACGTATTTCTTATTCTCGAGGTCAAGGAGACCTTCCTGACTATATGTGAACAGAAAGGCTCCTTGGACGTCAAAAACAGAGTGATGTCAACCTACCCATAGACCTCTTCGCTGGAATCCATCTTGGCTAAGAGATGCGTGCACACACATGGAAGGACCCTGAGATAAACCAAATACAGACTCAGAACCAGACAAAGCAAGATGATTGGCCGAAGGAAACCCGGAAGAAATATCCCACATAACTGATTCAAACTACCACGAGGGCGCAACTCTCTCCCTGAGCCCACCAGCCTGTCTATCCATACGTACTCTTTTTCCTCCTAATAAACACTTTACTTGTTTCACTACTTCCGTTTCTTTGTGGACATTCACTTTCTACAAAGCTGACAGGCCAAGGGTCTTGTCACTGGCCACTGGTCTAGAGGCTACGATTCAGCACTCTCACTGCTGCAGCCTGACTTCAGTCTCTGACTGGAGAACCGAAATCCTGCTTCAAGCCGCTGCAGGCCAAGGCCACCTGGGATCAGGTGGCTGGATAAATGGTTGGTTAGATGGATGAATGGATAGATGGACGGATGGATGAATGGATGGAAGGACAGGTGGGTAGATACATGGATGTATGGATGGAAGGATGGATGTTTAGAGGGATTGATGAATGGATAGGTAGCTGGGTAGATGGATGGAAGGATGAATGGATGGATGGACTGGTGCATGGATACATGGAGGGATAGGTGGGTTGATGGATGGAAGGATGGATGGGTGGATGGTTGGATGGATGGACAGATGGGTAGAAGGATGGCTGCTTGGGTGGATTGATGAATGCATGGATGGAGAGGTGGGTGGATGGATGGCAGGTTAGAGGGTAACAGGCATGGTTGGATAAATGAATGAAAATCAGTGACGTAGAGCTCATCACCTCCGAGGCAGCCCTTGTCCATTGGAAAGAAGTGATGGACACAAAGCCCTTCCCTGAGTTGCACTGGAGCCCATTTCCCTGTGTGTCACACTGCTGTTGTCCCAAGAGCTGTGTTCTTTTCATCTTCAATGGATTTGGGGGCAGAAAAAGAGACTGGCAAAGTTTGTTACCCCTCATCTGCCCTCAGCTAACACCTCTGGTAGAGCACCACCTACTGGGCTGTGGCCCGTTAGGTGCACGTCCCCCATGCTCTCAAGGTCCAGGACATCATGCTGCAGTCACGTAGGACAGCAAGATCCCACCCCACACCTGCCCTGCTCGTTCACACTGTGGTGACCCCATTCTGAAGGAAGTGTCCCCCAAGGGCCGTAGGGAGCCATGAGAAGATGCAGCTTGCGAGCCTATAAAAAGAAGGCAAGGCCAAATACTTCACGCCTGCCCATTCCAGGAGATCAGCAAGAATCACTGGTGTGATGTTTTTACAAATGTATAGTAAATACCAGGCCCACATTCTCACCTACTTAACCTTCAGAACAAACCAGTGAGATAGCATCACCACTCCATCCTGTAGACTGGGGAAATGGAGGCTGAGTTCAGACTGGTCTGCCCAAGGCCACACAGCTAGTACAAGGTGGAGAAGGACCTGAACCCTGCTCTCCTGCCAACCCTGTCTCTACAGCTCCACACTGTGGGGAGGGAAGGGCGGGTCACTGGCAGGCACCTGTAGAAGGAGCTGCAGGCAGGACAAGGCGGGCCTCTGTGGGGTCCCAATTTCTGCTCTGCTCCTCTGGAGACCTTTGAATATTCCAGACAGGGAGATTCCCAAAGGCCACCTGTTACACAGGGAGACCAGCACAGATGGGGAAACTGAGGCATATAGCAGGAAAATGCCTTGGTCGTGGTCACAGAGCAAAAACATGGCAGAGGTGGGCCCGACCTCGGACGTTTTGCCCTGTCCCTGCCCAGACACCGCCCGTTTTCCTGCTCTGCAACCTATTTCACCCCTCACAGCTCCCTGGCTTGACCCCCTTCCTGGGCCATGCAGGGAGCCCATTTCAGGTTGCCGAGTCCTAGGCTATGACTCCTATGGTGACTTCCACTCCCGAGAAGATGTCTCAGTCAGGGTTTTTCAGAGAAACAGAACCGATAAGATATCGATATGTAAATATGTATATATATATGTGAATTAACTTCCAGTTATGGAGACTGGCAAGTCCAACACCTGCAGGGTGGGCTGGCAGGCTGGAGAGCCAAGGAGGATGCCAGTGCTTCAGCTCAGGTCCAATGGCGGTCTGCTGCAGAATTCCCTCCTGCTGGGGGAGGTCAGTCTTTTGTTCTAGGCAGGGCTCCACATTAGGGAGGGCAATCTGCTTTACGCAAAGTTCACCAGTTTAAACGTTAATCTCATCCCAAAACACCCTCACAGAAACATCTAGAATAACGTTTGGTCACGTATGTGGACGCCGTGGCCCAGCCCAGCTGACACATAGAGCAACCGTCACAGAAGGTGGAATCATCCCCGCAGCAGGCAGCTGGCGCTCACACAGCCCAGCAGCTCGAGCTAAGGCGCCACCCGCAGCGCCACTCCTCGCCGGCTGTGGGACCTGGAGAAGTCATCTCGTGTGTCCACTGAAGATGGGAGTAAGAGTCCTGTACCTTGAGGCCGGGGCGGATTGAATGTGACAGTGTTGGTAAGAGCTCGGCAGGTGGCCCGCACACAGGGATGTCCAGGAGACGCTGTTTCTCTGCAGCAGCTGCATGGTCCCATTGGCTACTGTGCCGAGGGCCTGCCCCACACCGTCCACTCCCCTACTGCTCTTCCGCTGGCCTCTTTGCGTCTCACACCTGCCCTTTGCTGAGCCTTTAGCTTGACCCCCTGCCCGCCTCCCTGGGGGCTGATCCGTCACTGCTGACCTTCTCCACTCAATTCTGGATGCTTCAGCCCCTAGCTTCTGATTCAGCCACGCCCTTTGGACCCCTCCCTGGCATCTATCCATGTGGCCACCAACACAGCCCACCCTGGAGCTGATCCCCGTTCCCCCGTCACACACATACACACCCAACACATACACACGTGTGACACACACACAGAGGCACCTAAACACACACATGCGCACACGACCCAACCCACATACACACACACACACACACATATGCACGCACAGTCCAGAACTGGGCAGCTCTCCTCTCCTGATTTCTAAAAGAAAGCGTTAGGCGTATGAAATCCCCTTTCATCTCCAGGTTGACATGTGAGCCAGTCACATCCAGCCCTCTTAGAGGGCTGTCATCCTGAACTAAATGGTTCTAAATATTATACAGTTTTGTTCAGAAGTTGTTTACAGAGACCTGCTCTGTGCCCGGGCCAGCGCGGCATTATGCATGTATAGACCCAACAGTGAGAATGTGGGACGTAATCTTCTCAGCGTCACGATGTTACTTTCAGGGGTGATGTGGTCGAGGAGCAGACGGACGCTCAGCACAGTAAAGGGGCCGACGGTCAAGGCACTTTCCTTCATCCCACGGTGACTGAGCCCCTACCCGTGTCCTGGGGGCTTGCCTGACCCCTCTGAAATTTCCCACCTGAGCACGTCATGGTCCCAGCCATGAGCTGCCCCTTGGACGGGTCCCATGGGCTGTCCCGCCCCCAGTGTTGCAGGAGCCCCAGCTCCAGGCATGGTCTGTGACTGCCTCCCTCCTCTGCCCTGGGAATGTTTCTCTGCAGAGCCAGAGGTGGGGCCCCATCGCTCAGAGAGCGGCAGGACCCTAACCCCACGTCATCTATGACCAAGCATCATGAGCAGCAAATCTGTACCAGGCCCAGAGACACTGAGATGGATCACCATGGCCCTGTCCCCAGGGAGGAGGATGGTTAAACAAATCCCCTTGGATTACAGGAGCTGACCTTCAAGGCCACTCTGGCTCTGTTAGTCTTATACACAGGGAATGTTCTACATTCTTTCTAGACTGGCAGCAAGCTGTAGCTTATGAAACTTTTACAGGTAACGTCATCCTAGAAAACTGCTAGAAACCATAGCGACACAAAAATTGTTGATAGAAGAACCCAGGGTTTGTCCCAGACATGAATTAGGGCCTCAGATGGGCACCAACAGTGTGTAAGAACCCAGTTTCTGAAGTCAGACAGACCTGGCTTCTAATCCTGGCTCTGCTACTAGCAGGCTGTGTGACCTTAGGGAAGTCACTCGACCTCTCTGGGCTTCATTTCCTTCATCTGCAAAATGAAACTGATGACAGTCACACTGACCACAGAAAGAGAGGTGAGGGTGAAAACATCACACAGGTACTTACCGGCAAACTGCCAGACAAATAATAAGTGCTTCTTACATGTTTGTTGCTATTATTATTATTGAAATGTGTTCCTGGACATATTTCATACATGAAACCCCATCCACCGCAGCCAGCCAGCCACAGGGCCGAGCAGCTCACGGCAGCATTTTGCCTACAAAAACATTTTGGTGCAATTTTCTGACCCGCAAAAATATTTTTACAGCGAAAACGCACGTCTGGCTTGCACTGCTTAGTCTCACTGGCGTGCGTAGCTTCTCAGGAAAATAAACAAAAGTGAATTTGCGGACACCAGGGGATGGACTCAAGTCAAACAAACGTGGCCCCGGACAGCCCCCAGCGTGGCCCCTGCCTGACCCGGCTGAGCAGAGGAAATCTCAGACCAGGTCGCCCGACGCAGTCTCCTCAGAGGCCACGGGACGCAGAGCCTCACAGTCTGATGGCGGCTGGGACCCCAGGCCAGAGCCCACCTCTGGCTTCTCAGAGGAGGTGACAAAGCCCAGAGCAGGAAGGGGACCTGCCCAAGATCACACAACAAGATTGAGTCTGCTCTTTTCTTCACTTGTTTGGAGATTTGATATTATTTATTGAAGACACAATGATTTTTTAAATTAATCAATTAATTTTTAATTGAAGTATAGTTGATTTATAATGCTTCAAGTGTACAGCAAAGCGATTCAGTTATACATATATATATATTCTTTTTCAGATTTTTTTCCTTTAAAGGTTATTACAAGATATTGAATATAGTTCCCTGCGCTATACAGTAGGTCCTTTTTGTTTATCTATTTTATATATAATCATATGTATCTGTTAATCCTCTACTCCCAATTGATCTCTCCCCACGCTTTTCCCCTTTGGTTAACCACAAGTTTGTTTTCTATGTCTGTGAGTCTGTTTCTGTTTTGTAAATAAGTTCATTTGTACTGTTTTTTTAGATTCCACATATAAGTGATATCACATGGTATTTGTCTTTCTCTGTCTGACTTACTTCACTTAGTATGATCATCTCTACGTCCATCCACATTGCTGCAAATGGCATGGTTTCGTTCTTTTTTATGGCTGAGTAGTATTCCATTGTATATATGTACCACATCTCCTTTATCCATTCATCTGTTGATGGGCATTTAGGTTGCTTCCATGCCTTGGCTATTGTGAATAACGCTGCTATGAACACAGAGGTGCATGTATCTTTTCGAATTAGAGTTTTCCGCACACCAATTTTTTAAGGAGGCCATTCAGATCACTGTAGGGAAGGAAATGCAGTTTGGGGAGACGGCCTGATGTCCCCAAGGTCATCATGTCCAGGGTCCAAGCTTCCTTCCTTCTCTCTGCTCTTGGGAAGCCGCTGCCTTGCCCTGGATGGCTGTTTCCCAATCAACCTACTTTGTCCAGAAAGACGGTGGGAAGGTAAGGAATAAGCGCAAGTTTGGACAGAAAACGGTTTCCAGCATCACAGATGATTAAATGTGTGACCACAGACATGCTAGTAAATGCCTCTACGTTCCAACTTTGTCCTTTGTAAGATGCCAGGGACAGACGAACAAGCAGTGACAGCTCTGTACAATGGAATATTACACAGGAGACTGCCCCCCCACCCCGCAACACACACTCCCCTCCGACGTGCTGAATCTCCCAGACATGGGTGGAGTGAAGGAGGCCAGGCAGAGAAGCCTGCCCCATTTTGTGAAACTCAAGAACAGACAAAACTCTGGGGGTGATAGGGGCCAGAACAGTGGTTGCCTCTGGGGTGGGGCAGGGGCTGAGAGGGCACCCACAGGGGCAGGGCCTGAAATACCCCACATCTGGGTCTGAGTGCTGGTCCCTGACTGCTACATGTGTAACAATGTACCCAGCTCTACCCTGAAGTTTCCTGCACTTTAGTATTTGTAAACCAGGCCTCGACACAAACAATTAAACAAACAAAACAAACAATTAAAACAAAATGACAACGACAGAAGCGGCTGCTGTGCAGAGGTCAGCGGCACTGCCGACACGCTGTGGGGTGTTTCATTCATTGCCTTGATCACTACCTCGAAATCGCACGTTTTTCTCCTGCGTAGATTCCTTCGTGACTCAACTGTTCATTCATCCACTCAGTGGCCCTCGGGCTCCACGAGGGAATTTGGTGCAAGGCACCGCGCGATCGGGCTGGCACCTCAGCCAAACCACTCTGGCGCCAGTGGAGAGGGATTGCTGGAGGGGCCAGAGGGGAGGCTGCAGTGCTGACGGTGCCGGGCAGGGGATGCAGGAGACAGGCACACCTGGCCTCTGCCCTCCTGCCATACGCCAGTCTCCAGCAGGTGCACACGGCACTGCAATCAGCACTGTGACAAGTGCTGCAGGGGAAAAGCAGGGACGCAGGACGCGAAGGTCAGGAAGGCCTGGCCTTGTCTGGGGTGCAGGAAGGCCTCCCGGAGGAGGTGGCATCTCAAGGATGAGATAGCAATTGACCAGAGGAAAAGGGGGGTGGGGGAAGGTACGCCAGGTTGAGGAAACTGCATGGACAAAGGCCCTGCATGGATAAGGGGTGCGCAGGGAGCTCTGGCAGACGAGAGGGGTGTGGTACCTGCCAGCGGGGAGTGTGGGCAGAGCAGCACGAGATGAGGCGGGGCCAGCTCAGGCCAGGCCTCCAGGCCGCGGTGAGGATTTGGGTCCTTCTTTGAAGATGGGCCAAGGGGCTGGGGCTCTGAGAATTAAGCAGGAGCCTGACTTGGTGGAAACTAGAGTTTTTAGCATCATTCTGCCCACCAGGTGGACAGTGGCTTAGAGGAGGTAGGTCTGCACAGGACAGGAGAACTTTAGGGCCTCTACGAGTCGTCCAGGCAAGAAGGAGAGACTGACCACGGAGATGGAGAGAGAACAGACCTCCTTTACAATCCCCAGGGCTTGGTGACCAGGCTGGGTGGAGGGTCAAGAAGGAAGGATTCCGGGTGACGCCCAGGTTTCTGCTGGAAGCACCTGGGTGGAAGCAGCGGAGGAAGACAAGTTTGGAGCCCATGAAGACCAGAATGTTCTCCTCCCGACATCAGCCCTTGCAGACCCCAGTTTGGATCGGTCACCCCAATTCCTGTGGAAACCCCAGCTGAGCTAGAGGCACTGGAGAAGCAAGTCCATCATCCTGCTTCCCTCCTCGTCCCAGGCCCGGAGCTTCTGCACCACCACATGCCTGCAAGTCACCAGACATCTTGGTAAAATGCAGGTTCTTGTTCGGTAGGTCTGGGCTGAGCCCGAGAACCTGAGGTCAAACAGCCGCTGCTCTTGGTCGGCGACCACACCCAGTAGCGAGGCGTTTGCAAACTCCGCCTGGGCTGAGTGGCAGGCCGGCCGCCCCCGCCTGGGCCGACCAGGAGCACAGTTACCGCCAAACAGTTTTCCTCTTGCCTGTCCCCACCCTCAGAGACAGGCTTTCCTCCCCTCTCTCTCCCAACCCCATCCTTGGCTGTCCCCGGGAGTCCCAGTAGGCTGGCAGTGACGTGCTCAGGACCACGTCCTCTTGGCCACCAGGTGTCTGCTAATATTCTGCTCACCTGCTCCAGGAGCCCGGGGCCACCACAGGAGCACGACCAGGTCCTGCTGCAGGGAAGCTGAGCTGCGGGGCCCGAGGAGCGTCTAGGTAGACACGGCCGAGTGGTACTAAGGTAGGTGTGCGTGGCGGGCGTGAGCCGCGAAGGCACCCTAGCACAGGCCTGGAGGTGGATGTGTGAGTCAGTGTCGTAGGGCGGCTGTAACGAAGAACCCACACGAAGGCTTAAAGCAGCAGAAGCGTACTCTCTCTCGGTTCTGGGGGCAGGAAGTTCAGCATTGAGGTGTCGGCAGTGCCAGGCTTTCTCTGAGGGCTTTGGGAAGAATGCTTCCTTGCTTCCTGCATCTTCTGCTGGCTCCTGGCAATCCGCGGTGGTCCTCGGCTGTGACAGCCCAACGCCAATCCCCGCGCCTGTCTTCACATGGCCTTCTCCTCTCTGTGTCTCTGTGTCTTGGCCTGGCCTTCTCATCAGAACACCAGGCGTGGGACTCAGGGCCCATCCTACTCCAGCATGACCTTGTTCTAACTCAATTACATTTGCATAGATCCTACTTCCAAATAGGGTCACATTATCGCGTATCTGACGTTAGGACTTCAACACGTTTTTGAAGGGACACATTCAACCCACATGAGTGGGAGGACCCCAGAGAGTGTGTCAAGCCAGGCGGGAACCAGGGGCCTCCCGGAGACGCCCAGCCAGGCGGCCCCAAGCAGCAGGCGCGTCCCTAAAGTGTGCGGACCGGCTAGAAGTCTGCTCTCTCCGCAGCCCCTCAGGGCCGCCGGGCAGTGAGGTCCTGGCCTGTCAACTCTGCTCCGCTGGCTGTAAACTGTTTGTAAGGTTTTAAATAAACAGCCACAGTCCCGAAGTCTGGTGGCTCGCCACTTCTCAGGGCTCTGGTAGTTGTCAGCAAACTCCACAGTCCCAGAGCCTGAAAACTAACCAATGGGCAGAGCCACCCACAGAGGCCAGTGAGGGGTGCCCGCGGGGGCCGCCCAAACCGAGCGCCTCCCACGGCCCTGCCGGGGCCAAACCAGCAGTGGGGACGCCACCAAGGAGACCGGGGACGGCGGGTTCCTCTCTGGTTCAGACGCTGCCTGCAGGGTGGCAACTCGGCACCTCCTTGCCCCGCCGGCCTCGGTTTCCCGGGCTGCACAGGGAGGTCCCGTTCAGCCATCCCTCGGGCGGCTGGTCCAGGAGCGGGTCCTTCCCTTCTCCGTGACAGAAGTTGGGGGGCCTCGGAAACATGGATGCCCGTGTACCCTTGTAGCCCCGGGGCTGGTGGCATGTCTCAGCCAGGGTCACTCGCTGGTGGGTCCTGGGCAAAGTTCAGCCCCCAGATGGGGTTATTTGGGCTACGAAATGGTGGATTTTAAGCATTTTTAGATAGTGGCCAATATTTTAAAGTGAGGAAATTTCATATGGAAATCTGGATTTCACGCTTTTCATAAAATATCCCATCTGGCCGAGGGGAGCCAGCACCGCCTCCCAAAAGGCCACAAGCATCGGCCCTTGTGCTGGGGTTTCCTTCCGGCAAGCTGAAAAGACGGTGGTTCCCGTGCCCGGTGCCTGTATCAAGTGGGAAAGGAAGACATCAGTTAGAAAGGCAATGTTTCCTCCTGGGTGTATATCCGGGAAAGAGGAAAGCTCTAATTAGAAAAGATACATGCACCCCAATGTTCATAGCAGCACTATTTACAATAGCCAAGACATGGAAGCAGCCTAAGTGCCCATCAACAGAGGAATGGATAAAGAAGATGTGGTACATATATATAATGGAATAGTACTCAGCCATTCAAAAATGAATGAAATAATGCCATGTGCAGCAACATGGATGGACCTGGAGATCACCATACATGAAATAAGTCAGACAAAGAAAGACAAATACCATATGATATCGCTTATATGTGGAATCGAAAAAAAATGTTACAAACGAACTTATTTACGAAACAGAAACAGACTCACAGACATCGAAAACAAACTTATAGTTACCAAAGGCAAAGGGGGGGTAGGGATAAATTGGGAGTATGGGATTAACAGATACACACTACTATATATAAAGTAAGCAACAAGGACCTACTGTATAGTACGGGGAACTATATTCAGTAGCATGTAATAACAGAAAAGAATCAAAAAAAGGATATAGGTATATACATATATATGTATAACCGAATCACTTTGCTGTACACCTGAAACTAACACAATATTGTAAATCAACTATACTTCAATTAAAAAGAAAAAAGAAAGGCAGTGTTTCAAAAAGAGTAGTGGGATGGGAGGGACGGCCTGCAGAGCTTCTGGGCTCGTAGGACTCCTTTTCAACAGCCGCAGGTGCGCCCCGCATCCACGTGGAGACTTCCTGGATTACAGCCCACCAGCGCTTTCCCCGGCAATGCGCTTCCCAGACGGTTCCGCCAAGGGCACCAGTCAAAGTGGCTGTTTGCCTAGAGGTTGCAACGTGGGCTCTGACTCTGTAGGAGCTGGAATACCAGCTCCACTCTCACGGGCTGTGAGGCCTCGGGCAAGCGTGTGACCTAAACCTCACCATCTTCCTCTGTAAATGGTACCTACTGCAGGGAAACGAGAGTAAGTGAAGACGATGTACGGAAAACGGGGAGCCGGCTAAGTGGCAGCTATTTTTATTGCTGTTACGGTGTTTTTCTTGCTGTTGCTGTTGGTAGGCATCCCAGGTCTTAGTTTCATTCTCCCAGAAGCAGACTCTGAGATCAGGAGGCAGATGGTTGGTGGGAAGGAAGGATCCCAAGACACACCATGGTGGGGGGGAGGGGTGGCAAGAGGAGACAGGGAGGCCAAGGCAGCCAAGAAGGCGTGCATGATTAAGCCCTGTATCACTGTGGGCAACTGCCCCCCACTCCTGCTGGGGCCTCCGGGACCAATGCAGCCCACAGGCCTCACCGTGTCCACCCTTCCCCCCACCACCTGCGTGAGCCTGGGAGCTGTGGTATTGACACACCCATGCCCGCGGCGCATAGGTTGAGCCTACCCCCAGAGACTGCTCATCTCCTGGCCTGCATGGGGCTGGGTGGTGTGGGCTTCTGCAGCCAGAGAAATGCCGGTGCCAACATTTGGGTGTTGGGTGGTCAGACCCGAAGGACTGAAGGTGAGGAGATCTGGGCAGGACACCAACCGCCTCAGCTAGAGCTCTTCTTACTCTTTTACGTGGATGCAAGCTTTGTATTCAATGCCATAATAGGTCCGTGTTTATTTTAATATAAAATATTTAGAAAAATGTATATATTGGGCCCCAAGAATTGAGCAAATCTGGCATTATTAAAAAGTGCTTCATTTTACCCTGCAACTCTTTGGACTCCCTGGCACACTGATAAACACACACACACACACACACACCCCAAGATATCCATGACCCAGTTTGTGAAAATAGGACCAATCTCACCTCGTGTGAACCTCACACCAATCTTGTGCATTAGGCATATTTTATCCCCACAGATGAGGAAATGGAGACCGAGGGTTTGGGGTGACTGACTTGCTTAGACCTCAGCTAGAAAGTAGGTGAAAACCTCTGGAAGGTGGCCCTGCAGCTGCAAGACCGTCTGTCACACAGGCTACAGAGGGGGGCTGCCGAGACAGGTGCCCCAGCTAGGCTCAGAAGGAGGACCACCAGCAAGAGCTCTAACAGAAGAATTGGCGGGACCGGGGCTCGCTGGACGGGGGCAGGGGAGGAGGAGGGAGGGAAGGAGCCTGACTCCCAGGTTTCCAATTTGGAGCGCTGGATGGACAGAGGTGCCCTCAGTTAAGACAGGAAGCACAGGAGGAGTGGCTTTGGAGGGACTCAGAAGACGACGGTGCTTCATGAGCTGACGCTGAGGGCCATCCGAGGGGAGAGTCCAGCAGATGGACGGATAGATGGGTCTGGAAGTGGGAAGACTGGTGGGACTGGGGACTCAGACCTGGGAAGCCCTTGCCATAATTACTGAGAGTAATTATGACCATGAGGGTAGAAGACATCACCCAGGGAGAAGGAGGAAAGGGCAGGGGAGAGCAGACCCCGGGGCAGAGGAGCTCCCACATTCAAGGTCAGGCAGAGGATGAGCCAGTATGACGACTAAGGGTGGTCACAGTGGCCAAGGGACAACCTGGATCACAAAGGACAAGGTGGTCAAGGGCAGAATGTTAGGGTCCCCAGAGCCTCCCTGGGGCTGGCACACAGTCTTGCTCTAAGATGACTTTTTTTTTTATTGAATGAAAAATTCTTTAAATCCTGTAGTGCTTTACAATTTTCACGAGTTTCACACACAAGGTTTCATATAATCCCATAATTACACTTCTCTCCCCCTACCCCTATCTTGCCCCTCCCCCTTCCCTCTCCCCACTGACAACCACTAGTTTGTTCTCTGTATCTGTGAGTCTGCTTCTTTTTTGTTTTATTCACTAGTTTGTTGTATTTTTTAGATTCCCCATATAAGTGATATCATACAGTACTTGTCTTTCTCTGTAAGACGACTTTTTTGATTGAAAAAGTGCGCGAATGAATTGCATTTCCTTAGCGCTTTGCAGCTTGCAAAGTTCCACCATAGCTCTGGGCCCATTTGACCCTTGGAGGGGGCAAGCAAGACTGACCCCGGGCCTCCAAAAACTTCCTCAGTTGGTGGCGAACTGAACTTACAGGTGCTTCATGGGGTAATTTCTCCTGCCTTCAGCCGGGCAGGACACTTGGGCCCTTCCCTGGCTCCCCAAAGCTCTGTCTGGCCCTGAGGGCAACTAATGGGTGCCCTGGGCTTAAGCGCTTTCCCAGAGCCCCCGTCTGCCCCCGTCTCACGCCCCTAAACCCTGAGCTGGTTACTTGCACTGAGTGGGGCTGTTTGGTGTGTGAGAGCTGATTGGTTTTTGACAAATCCAGCTTGGCCTCTTTTTAGCACCTACTCATCCCCCAGGGGCGGGAAACCTGATATTTTAATGATTTACTCCAGACCCTTTGGGGTGTGGGGTGGTGATTGCGTGAAGCCAAATTCCCTGCGGGAGGCAGGCCCGGTAGATGTAATTAGCAGGCAGGACTCTCTGGGTTGGGAAATCAGGTGCTGTCAGCGCACAGTGGGCTGTGCCGTTGTTAACCCACTTCCATTCCAGCCGGAGCAACTCTGCATCTCCCAGAAGCACAGGGACAGCCTGCCCAGTCCCGGAAAGAGAGAGCCTTTCAGGAGAGGGGGCTCTTTTGCGTCACGACTACACAAACGTTTCCTCTGTTTCTGTTTGTTTGGCCCCCACTTGCCTGTTTTCCCCCAACCCTTTTTCTTTCTTCCCTAAAAGATTTTCCTACATTTTGCTGATCCTTTCTTTGGATAACAGAATCTCAGAGGAAAAAAGAGGCAGAAGTTCAACCTCTTTGTTTTATACATGGAGAAACTGAAGCCCAGTGAGGATAAAAGACTTAGCCAAGGTCCTACAGCAAGTTAATACGATCATTATCGTCGCCACTACCATCATCACCATCATCACCACCATCGGCCTCACCATCACTGTCACTATCACCATCACCACCATCTATTTGTTTATACCCAACATTATTTCAAAAAGGATTTAGGGCACCTTAGCCACCATGATCTTGGGTCTACAGACTCCTTCTTGGGCGTCCTCCTTCCCCCATCTCATCCCCCCCCTCTTTCTGCAGGTCTTACACTGCCTCTTCCTCCCCCACACCAGGAGATGCCTTCTGTCTGTCATCTAGGAACTTCCCTCCAGTTCTCCTACCCCCTTTCCAGTTATTTCCCATGTATGACCTTCTTTTCAAATCCCCTCTGTCTCTACTTCTTCCTTTTGCTTTGGGGATGCTAAAATAGAAGGATCCTGGAGAAGAAACATGTAAAACACAGAGGATGGGGGCTGGAATGGAAATGAAGACGGTAGCACGTGGTATAAAGTGAAAGGGCCCCAGGCAAGCTGCCGCTTCAGCTCCACGGCCAGGTAGGTGGGGACACAGTCGAGCCACTTCCCATCTCTGCGCCTCAGTCTCCTCGTTCAGAAAATGGTCTGAGGAGAAGGAAGGAAGGACTTTGCTGGAAGATCTGAAAGCCCCATGCAGTTTTCACATTGCACGATTCCAAGAGCATGAGAAGGAGGGAGGAGGGAGGGGGCCCCTAGTCTGGGCGTTCCTTGAAGAGGGCAGAGGAAACTGTCATCACAGCCCCCAGCCTCTAAAATCTGGGCTGCATCTCCACACCCCACTGGGGGATTAGGGTTTCAGCTCCCAGCTCTCCTGACAGGCCCTTCCTTTCTCTGGATGCCTCTCACTGGAGCCTCCTTACGTGGGGCCCAGCGGGCTCACTCATGGAGGCATCAGTGTCCTGATCTCTGCAGAACAGCCACCCCGGCAGGGTCACCCTCCAGGCTGTGCCCTCCTGGGCCAGCTCCTGAGTGCAGAAATCTCCAGCCTGTATTCTTCCTGCCTCCACCCTCCCCACGTCCTCTTCCCTACGCTCCACCCTCCCAGCCTTTGCTCTGTGCAGCCTGACGCTTCAAAATGCAGGGTCCAACTTCAGCTGGATTTGGCCAGAAAATATGCATCCATCACAGCTGCGTCTTTGGAAGGAGAATGAAATCCACAAACTGTCCTCCAGGAGCCTCCCAGCCGGGAGGAGGGCGGCTCCACTCTCCTCCCCCGAGTGATGAGCGAAGGGACAGATGACTTCAATCTGCCTGGGGGGCCCCCTTGAGCCCAGGGCAAGGGGCCCAGCCAAGGCCTGAGTTATGCCCGGCAGAGCAAGTCTGACAGGCCGGCCGGGCTGCCTTCCCCGAGGCGGCCTAATGAGGCGCTTCCAGTGAACGGCTGCAAGGAGAGGAAGCCAAAGCTCTGAGGATATCGGGGGACCAGCTCAGTCCTGGACAACGGACCTGGACACGCCTCGTTCCAGCAATCCATCCCCAGCTCAGCCTGGCAGCTCTAGTCTTCTCGGATGTTCACGGCTCCCAAGGGCTGCGCCCTTTCGGGAAAAAGAATGCAAGGTGGCCCCGAAATAAATGGAGGTGCAGCCCAGAGCAGCGCCCTTCCCCTCACTTGGGGGTGATGGAAGGGGATGCACAGTTGTCTTCCAGACACAGATGAGACTTCAGTAAGGACAGGCACGTTTACTGCACATGCACTGTGCCAGGCCCTGTGCTGGGCACTAGAACTTCTGCTACGGTGTGGTCACGGTCACTCTCGTGTGGTGAGGTCAGACAGCTGCTAAGAAGAACAATCTGGGTTCGAACCCAGCGCTGCCTGAGTCCAAAGCTATGCTCCTCCCTGTTATGTCATGTCGACTCCATCTCCGACCATTCGCTCCAAACAACCTACTTATCACAGCGATGCGAAAACCGAAGTCGGGGGTAAGTGGCTTCCACAGATCACCCAGCAAATGTATGGGGCCTAGTCCTCTGTGGCCCACGTGAAGGTGGGTGGATGGCGAGGAGGTGAAGGAGGAAGGCCGCAGCCAGGCAACGGCGGTGATGGGCCAGCTGAGGAGTGAGCCAGGAGGCCAGGGGGCGGGGTAGGTGGGGACGGCGCCGGACAAAGAGAGAGGAGGCGGAAGACGTTTGAGGAGGGCTGGACATGATCTGAGCTGCCAAAAATTCTGCCAGCTGCACGGGACAGGGATGGCAGGACAGGAAGACTGAAGACGGGGCTGCGGCTTAGGAGCCAAGAGGAGGGTCCAGGTGGGCCCGAGCGGAGGGCAGAGCCCGGAACGGTCATAGAAGGATGCTGAGGACAGGAGCAGGGCAAGGTGGCCTGATGTTTCTGGAGATGGAGAAAAGCAGAGGAGAAATGGGTCATCTGGGCGCAGACTGGGTTTGGGGCGAGCTGGGGAGGCGCTGGGAGGATCAACCTGGGGCTTAAGGTCAGGGCTGGAATGTGGATTTAGGAGCCACTCTGCACATTCAACATTCATTCCTTCATTCATTAAATATGCATTGAAACAACCTCCTGTTTCAGGCTCGGGACTAGACAATGAGGGAGACAAAGATGACTTTGCAATGGTCCTTGCGCTGCAGGAGCTCAGACTCCCCCATCCCCGCAGCAGGGGTGACAGTTCAGAGTCCTCACCTTCTCCTTCCTCTGAGACAAGACCCAGGATGCCCTCATCTCAACACCCCCCAGCTCGGTCCATCCCCCTCTCCATCACCCCATAGCCATAACCCCCATATCCTTATCCCATCTCCATCATCGCCTTCTCCATCACTCCCATCTCCACCTATCCCCGTCTCTATTCACCCTCCATCTCCATCACCCCCACCTTCATCTACCCCCCAACCTCCATCACCCCCTTCTCCATCCATCCCAATCTCCATCACCCCCATCTCTCACCACCCTCATCTCCAACCATCTCCTATCTAGACTCCCCCATCTCCATCTACCCCTTTCCCCATGCATCCTCTTCTCCATTCACCTCCATCTCTCTCATCCCCATCTCCATCCACCTCCATCTGCCCCCATCACCCTGTCTCCACCTATCTCCCATCTCCACCACCCCTGTCTCTATTCCTCCCCCATCTCCATCCACTTCCATCTCCATCACCTGCGTCTCCCTGGTCCAGGTACGGGTTTCGTTTCACTGCATCACTCTCTGGTTGCCTCTGTGCATCGCCTCCCCAACTGGACTGGCGTCATCTCTGTGGCAGGAGCCACCCCCCCACACACACAGGGCCCATCGCACAGTAGAAGCGCAGCAAGCAAATAAGATAACCTTGATTACTGTGCCTCTTTGTTACCAAATAAAGATCCCCGCTGACAAATAATCATTGAACTGTTCCAAGTTTGGTTTTTTTTTAAAGCAATGTAACTTCCCAAATGTGTGGCTGAAGATAATTCTTTGGGATCAGCTCCCCCATTTTGTTTTCACATTCATTCAGCAACAGACGTGGCCACCCTGAGTACGGATACAGAAATGAATCTGCCCCCAAGTGGCTCCCAGGGGGATCCAGGAATGCAAAGAGTAAGACTGATAACATGTGATAGGTGTGTGAGGCAGGCAGACCCAAGGAATGGTTCTGCCAAGAGGAGGAATCCAGGAAGTCTTCCTGGTGGTGGTGGTGGTGTGTGTGTTGGGGGGGGGTTCCTTGAGAGCTGGGTAGGGCCAGCCAGGTAGAGAGAGAAAGTTGTTCTGCAGAGCAGAAGCCAGGAAGTCGAGGCCATGACTGTGGCGTGTGTGGGGAGGCTGAAGAGTATGGATTTGCTTGTTTGGGGGTGGGGGTGGGGGGACTGGGGCATCTGCCAATCTGTTCATAACATATGGACCAAGCTAGGCTATTAGCCTTATTGGATTCTGGAGTTTCCTAATCACATTGTCATTCCAAATCAGTTCTTCTGGGCAACATTCCCAGCCCTTAAACTGTCTGGCACGGATGCCCAATTGACTTCCGGAGTCTGAGCTTCCTGGAAAGCCCGCTCCTACCACTGCTCCAGGGTCCTGCCAGCATCCACCTCCCTTCCCAGGTGCCCCCGATTCCGCCTCCACCCACCTTCCCCACAATCCATCACTCCCTTCTGACTCTGGGACCCCTTTGGTACCTCCCTTGGGGTGCAAACTGTGTTCCGGTTGGTTAGTCGGATGTTCAACTATTTCCTTACCCCTTTGTAGGCGGCAGCACAGCATAGTGGGCGAGAGCGCAGGCTCTGGAGTCAGAACGCTCCAGTGGGAGGGCAAGGGAGGAGTTGGAAAGCTTCCTGGAGGAGGTGACCAAACTACGTCTTGAAGGCTGAATAGGAGTTTGCAAGATGAAGAAGGAGGGAGGAGGGAAGAAAGTTCAGGCAGAGAAAGTTCCAAAAGCAAAGGGTAGAGGTATGAGAATATTTGGCATATTCAGATCCTGGCAAGAAGCTGGGTGAGGCGAAGTATAGCATGTTTGGCTGACTAGGACATGGAGTTCCTGGGGGCTGGATCAGATGAACTGCCCACAGAGTATCTTAAGAAGGCAGCCACATCCGAGGCCCCCAGCAGAGGCTGGCCGTGCAGCCACCTGGATGACACGATACCTTTAAATGTCTCGACCCTCCAAAAAACCAAGGCATGTCCTAAAAGAGTTTTCTAAGTGACCCTCCCAGTGAGGAGCGTTCTGGCCGGACCCCGCTTAGCCCTCCTTCTCCCCTCCTTTCCCAGCGCTCCAAGTCTGCGATCCTATCAGTCATCTTTTCTTTTTTTTCATTCATTCACTCAGTGATCATTATCCTCCACCCTTCCGACGCTTCAGACAGGCCGTCCATTTAATTTTGTAAAACTAAACAGCATGCTGAGTTCTTTCAGGACGCACTCGGAGTGTGATATGTTCTGGGGAATGTTTTTCCGAGCAGTGAAAAATTTAATTTTTTACCCCAGCATCAAGATGTGTCAAACATAATTTATGCCTGGACATAATTCATCCCTAAAGATAAATATTGAAACCCAAGAGAGGAGAGACGGCTGCAGAATTGCCAGGGGCGGGGGGTAGGAAAGGGGGTCTCCCTTCCCGATCCCACCACTGAAGGGGTGAAAAAAGTGTAAACTAAACGCAAGCAAGTAGCTAACTCCAGGTCTGGTCCCAGTCTCCTTCTACAACCGCTGCAGACTTTTTTTTTTCCTTTTTCTTTCTTTTTTTTTTTTTTTTTTACAAGCCTCTTTTGTGTCTGTTGAACTGTTGCTCTGTCTTGCATAAAGTCTCTTGCCATACAAGTCTTCAATTAAAGTCATCTGCTGGTCTTTGTCAGCTGAGCTTGATGCTGTCAAATCAGGCAGAGCTCCTTAAGCCAATACAAGTCATTAAGGAGGAGGTGAATTAGAGATCCGACATGGCGGACAGGAGCCATCCATAATCAATTGATATCTTCCTCTGCTGGAGGCGGGGTCTCGGCGAGCCCCCTCCCCATTCGCCTCATCCACCGGGGCCTCTACCCCTGGATCTAATTAGGCTGAGGCTCAGCAGGTCCGAGGCTGTGCTGAAAGGCCATCAGTAGGCGAGCCCATTAATAACTCGCCGGTGCCCTGCGTATTGTAATTGTCAGGCTGCAATTTACAGTAATCCTCTGATGCAAAAGCCTACATCGCCGCAGCTGATTGGAAATTCATACACCCATTTGAAAGAGAAAAACGCAAGATGCATGGGTTAAAAGGCCAAAGCATGCAAGTGTGTGTGTTGAGTGACAGACATTTTAGTACTAGCCTGGGACCATATTTTAAAAGGTCACTGAAAACTCTTGGCTCGGGCCCTCTGACAAACAATGAACGTTCCCTATATTTATTTGCCATCTCTTTGTTTTTACAGCACGCAGAATAAATGAGTTAAATGACGTTGTGCGGGCCTGCATATTGTCAGCACAGGTTATAAGTCATTATTAAACTCCATCAAATCAAACCAACCCCGGTCAAGGCAATGAGACTAAAAGTTATTTGCATTCCTTCTGTCATAAAAAATCATATCCCCTTACTCAAGACTTTCGTTTCTTTATTAAATGCAGCCACGAGAGTATTTCAGGTCTGGCAATAGAAGCTCAGGGAAAACCTTCTCAGTATAACTCAGTGTAACTGCTTAGACCCGATTCCACTAAAAAGTCCCAGTTGAGCGTATCTGGGCACTCAATCAAGACATACATATTACTTTTAAATAAGATTAGCCTTTATATTTTGCTGCTTAAGTTAAAACTTTTCATGTCATTCTCTACTTTTATGTAAACTCCAACATAATTCTGTTTTAGCAAAATACTTCAAACAAATTAAAAACCTCAAGTCGAGCGTGTCCTTAACAAAAACTTTCTTAATGGCATCACAGTGTGTTTGCTGACACTAAAACACTTTTAAATAAGATGGATTTTCCCTCCATTTCCCTGCATCTGTAATTACTGCCGTGCAGAGGCAGGATGCAATGGCAAAAGCAGTTATCTGTACTGCAAGTATTATTTGACCGATAACTTAACCAGTGACCTGCAGCAACTGTGTAAAAATTCGTCTGTCCCTATCTGTCTCCAATTGGGTTCTACATTAGCTGTGAAATGGAAAGTGATGGACGGGGACTATTTGGGGGAGGGCTACCAGGAAGCCAGAGGGTAGGCAGGTGGGCAGGAGGGGCAAATGCGTCCCACCGAATGGCCCTCATGTGGCAAATCACAGGGTTGTTGATCATGGTGTCTTTCTGAACCTGGGGAATGGCTGGGAGGAGATTAGGGAGTCAAAGTAAACGACTGGACACTGCAACCACTCCCAATCCAGAAAAGATGTCAGTGGTCGTTATTAAAAGTGTGAGGATTTGGAAAAGCAAGTGTTTTGAAAAATGAACTACAAGCAACTTCAGTGCCCATTCAGGTCACTGATCACATGAAGGGGAACTGAAGACGTGTCCATGGTGTCTTCAGTTTTACACCCACTCAGTGTATTCAGTGGTACCTGCAGCCCCAAGCAGGTAACACTCCCCACATCTTATACGTCCACTCAGGCACCTCTACCTGCCCGTGGCATGCAGCACACTGCCTGGGCACCGCACCAGGGGCTGCCCAGTTTACCCCCTGATTTCCTACACATTATCTCATTGAGGCTGCCAACGTCCTTCCACGACAGGTAGGAATTACTCCCCATTTGACAGTACATCAGAAGGAAAGCTAAAGAGGTGAAGAGACTTGTGTAGGGTCACATGTGTGGTGTGGCAGGCAGAATTCTAAGGTGCCCCCAGGATTCCCACCCTTTGGCATACACACCTTCTGTAACGCCCTCGTCTTGAGCGTGGGCGAGACCTGGGAATACGATGGGATGCCGTTGTCATGGTCAGGTTATGTTACGTGGCAAAGGTGCAAGGATTTTGCAGATGTACTTGAGGTCCTTAATCAGTTGACTCTGAGTCAGTTGATGTTATCCTAGGTGGGTCCGAGCCTTCCCCGAAAAGAAGGACTGACGTGGGAGAGAAGGTCTCCTGCTGGCCTTGAAGCAGCAAGCTGCCAGGAGCTCTGCATCTGCAAGAAAATGAATTTTGCCAACAACCATGTGAGCCTGGAAGCACCCCGAGCCCAGATAAGACCTCAGCCCAGCCAACACCTTGACTGCAGCCTCACGAGACCTGCGCGGAGGACCCAGCTAAGCCGGTGCCCAGACTCCTGACCCACAGAACCTGATAACGAATGCATGTTTTTAAAAAACAATTAATTAATTAGGTTGCGCTGGGTCTTGGTTGCTGCGGGCAGGCTCCTTAGTTGTGGCTCACGGGCTCCTCAGTTGAGGCATGTGTGTGGGATCTAGTTCCCTGACCAGGGATCGAACCTGGGCCCCCTGCATGGGGAGCGTGGAGTCTTACCCACTGCGCCACCAGGGAAGTCCCGAATGCATGTTGTTTTGACCCATCAAATGCATGGTTATTTGTAGCAGTAGAAAACAAACATGCCTGACGAGTAATGAACTCAGGGCCTCCTGCCCACCAACCTGGTAGACTTGCCCCGACATCTACGCTGTGGCCGTATTTCCACCCCAGATGTGTACTCCTTCCTCATGTTTACAGTCTACACATCAAATATAAACTTCCTTTTAAGTTGCTCTTATTCAGCCATTTTCTTATCCTAAAATATACTCGAGTATACTAAAATCCACTTCTTGATTTGACTATTACTGTGAATATTACCGAAGAGCTTTCTTAGAATTCAAAAAAAAAAAAAAAACTACAATACCTTCTCTTTTTTCATTTCAAAGGCCCGCAAACAGCAGCCTTCTTGACACCAATACGAAATGTGCTTGTTAAGCCCATAAAAATTAGTACCTTATGAGTAAAATCATACCTTTAAAAACACCTGACTAAATATTTCATAAATGCAACACACACCAAATTCCTACAGTAGATTCACTGGATTTACAGCCATCAAACTATATTAAACTTACAATATCAAGATTTATCACCTATTAAATGGAGCCTCATTTTAGTAATATCTCACATTCGATCCCAAAGGATTCCAAATACCTTTGACCCTTCACCAGGGCACTGTGCTGTAATTCACAACGAGGTAATCAAAACTCTCATTGTAATGCTGCCGCTGCCACATCTGGGAATTAGCTCACCTATCAAGGCAAGGTAGCCAGATCTGGGAGAGAAGGCAGCTGCTTTACAAAGTGCAGAAATGGTACCAAGATCCAGCCCTCGGGGGAAAATCCCACAGAGAACCGCAGATGTAGAGTCAGAGGGTCCGAGCAGGCTTCTGGGCCAATGGTTTTCAAACATGAGTTTTGGCAGTAGGGCCCTTTCTTTCCACACAATGTTCTAAGAAAGCTCAATGAATAGAACAGAGCCAACTGGAATGGCTCTGGCCGAGGAAAGCAGCAGGGGCCTCATCAGTGTTCCGCAGCACACCGGGGAGACCCTGCTTCCGCTCCCGTGGCCCCTCACCTTGGTTACACATTAGGATCATCTGGGCAACTTTCTTTTAAATGCAGACACCCGGGCCTCACCCCAGACATTCTGATTTCGGTGTGATACTAACTCAGAATCACTGGTTTGGCTGAACCCCCCACCACCACCACCACCTTACCTCTGAGGAACCTGAGACCGTGAGATTTGCTGAAAGAAGTACAGGTTTAAAGCTCCCACCCAGAAAAATATAGCCTGCTCCCAGAATGTCTGCAGGGATGTAATTAGCCACATCGACATTATAAATCTGGGTTAAAATGTGTGAGTTAATTTTGAAGACTTATAGTGATCACTCCCTTTAAATAATTCCTCAAAAACATTCAGGGCTTTATGAAATGGCCATATAACATGACCCACGTCTCAGGAGCCTCCCTGGATCCATCATGCCAAAGAATTACGTGGTCTATTAAAGAGCCTGCAAATATCCACGGTGCCATGGACCAACAGCTCCCACAGGGAGACATTCTGTGAGAACTTCTACTCATCCCTCAAAACCCAGCTCAAGTATTGCCCCTTCCTACCATAAAGGTTCCATTAATCCTCCAGCTTTGTTCCACTTTGCCCTGGTCAGTGCTTCATCGGAGAGGACACGGGATTGAAGTTATTTGGTTATACACAATTGTCCCCACCATACGTTGAGCCCTGAATGCAGCATCTTGTGTTTTACTCATTTTCAAGGACATCAGCAGCATCTCTGCGTATCTTTACTCATCTGTAAACTGGTGGTCGAACCTCCTCTTGTATGAACCACAGGGACAGTGCTTAGAACAGTAAGCACTCAATAAATGTTATCTATCATTGTAATCTAACCTTGGCCACACCACTGCACATGCCGCTCGCTTACACTACCTTGTTTCACTGTCTTCCAGGCAATTTTTCTCCAAAACTATCAGATTTCTTTCAGATCTGTCTTCCCTCCCACCCCCACCCGACCGGAATGTGAGAGACCTAACTGACTGAATCCCATTGACTTCGGGGGCCCGGACATTCGCGGATGATTGCATAGCTGATGAGTCGAGCGAAAGAACAAGAACATGGTCTTGGCTTCCAGGAATTCATGATCTCGACCAGCCATGACTCAGATATCTATTACTTCTGCATTCACAAGTTCAAGTTTTGTGGCTATATCAGCTGTTGGATCCTTTACTGTAGAGAGAGGAGGCAGAGGCCTTGGGAGGCTAATGACTTGGCCACAGTGCAGGCTCCCGAGGACCAGCTGACGGCTCCTTTCAGCATCCTTGGTACAGGAGGGTTAAAGCTGGATCACCCTGGGGGCGTGTCTGGGACTCAGGAATTCCCGATGCCTAGAAATGCTCAGACCACTAGCTGACAGTACCTCCCCTTTGTCAACAGAATTGGTTTTAGTGAGTTTAGTTCTGGAAAGCTCTGATTTTCTATTTATAAACACAGCCTCAAGCTGGAATTCTGGCTTGTTAAGGACTGATTCAGCCCTTTACTCCAAAATAGGTAAATATAAGTAAAAATAACTAACCACCAAACAAAACCCAAAGTGGCCTTACGGCTCTTAAGAGAACTTAAAGCTCAAACACACTTTCCCATAAAATCAACTTGTGTCCCACTGCATCTGCCCACATTTGAGCCTGGGCTTGGGAGCGGGGGGAACACCGAGAGCACGACGCCCCCTGTCAGGGGAGAGCACGGCTGGCCGTCGCCTTGCTTGTCTTCACAAAACAGCGCGTGGGCTGCGGCTGTACCCATTTAACAGGCCGGCCCACTGGGACGTCACAGCAAAACCGGAACAAAGTTCAAAGCTGTGACTCTACTGGGCTACCGGCCTTCTCAAGAACTACCTTAACTCATTTAGGTCAGCTTCAGGCCGAATACTTAGTAGCTGCTTAATGCATATCCTAGACCAAGGCGTATCGATATGCTTGTTACAGCCCATCTTATTCCCAAGATCTGTGGCAACGACGGTAGAGATGCTGTAACAGGATAGGATGGAGACTTAGGGGGATGAGGGCAAAGGGAAATGAGAAACTAATACAAACACAGGGTTTTATTCCCAGAAAGCAACCACCCGTTGGTTTGGCCGTGGGATGTGACAGCCTGTGATGAGGACGAGGTCTTCGTGCCCCTCACAGCTCTGTCCTCAGTACCTGGAAGAGTGCCGCACACAGACGGTGCCCACAAATGTTTCAGTGAACAGGTGACCCATAGGCCTGCTGCAAATCTGGCTCTGAGCTTCCAAGCAGTCAAAGCAAAAAGGGGAAAAAAGATCAGTTACAAGATCAGTGTCCATTCAAACCAGATCTTCAGGAAAAGCACAGGCTCTTCCACACATTTCTCGACTGGGTTTTCAGCTCTGCATGAACCAACTGTGTCCGATGGACCAGAAGACCCACTCTTCACCCCAGACTATGACACAATAGTCAGGAGGACCCAGGTCCCATTCCCCTCGGTGAAGACATTGGGCAAAGTGGGGATTCTCCCCACTCTCTTCTCTGCTGCCTCCACCCTCAACCCTCTCCTGACCCTGCCCTTACCTCTTGAAGGACCATTAACACCTGCAGATCGAGGGCACACGGCACTGGGCTTGGCAGGGCACGTCTTCAAGTGTGTCGCTCAGAATGCTGGTACCTAAGATCGACTGGGAAGGGGTCTGTGGTCTAATAAGTTTGGGAAATGCAGCCCTCTCTCAGGCCCAAGGCACTTCAGCATAATAAAGGACCTGAGAAGCCCCGCAAAGAATCCTGTTCAACTATGTTTAACCCATAAATGCCCAAACTTAGCAAACCATGGAACCTTTTTTTTTGCCATATCTCATCTATGAACATCCCTGGAATCTACTCAAGTCTCCATCTCAAAGGCAGATTTAGGCACTGATAGGAAAGGGGGGGGGGTAGGGAGTGTTACGAGTGAGAGGCAATGTTCAGAACAAAAAACCCAGGCAACACTCAGCACTAGTAAGAGGCTCATCAAAAATTATTCCCTAAAAATGTTAGAAAAACATTTCAAGACACCAATAGCACTCGGGTGCTGCTTCATCACCAGATAACTTCCTAGTTACAGATTCGAGGCTGTGCACACACCAACCACCACACCCGGTCCCACAACCACGGAAAACTGGGAGGAGGTCACCAAGATCAGGGAACATCCCCTTCACTTTGCACGGCATAAACGCCATCGTGGGCCACACTTCTGCTGCAAGGCTGTGTGTGTGTGTGTGCGCGCACGCGTGCATGCACGCGTGTGTGTACACGTGCGTGCAAAGAACACACACTCTGGACTGCAGCCCAACTTCACTCACTCATTTTGGTCCTGTTATAATGGCGCCTTACAGCATAACGGGAGTGGCTTTACTGAGGTAAAAGGGCTTTCCTTTCTTTTCAACATACAGTGAATGCAAAAGCAGGAGGGAAAAAAGCAGAGAGGTTAAAATAAACGCTTATTTCTTGTTGGACCAGGAAGAGTGTTATTTAAAACGGGGAACCAATGGCTTCTCTTACCAAGACTACTGGCCTCATGCACAGCCCTTAAACAGCCGCTGGGCACATCCCTAGTTTTTCAGACTAATGTGAGTTGGGTAACAGAGTAATGGTAGGTTTTAACTCGGGCTCTCTAACAAAGACCATGAATCTTCTCCTCAGGAGCTACTAGGGTTACATACAAAACAAAGAAACAAATCCCACAATTGCCGCCCATGTTCATTATGAGTCACCATCTGGTTTTCTTCTCAACGTGAAAAATCTATGACACACACACACATACATTCACATGTTTTAATTTCACCTTTATCTTAAAGGAGCCACGTAAATTAGGGACTTGTTGAATGACGGTTAAACACTCCTTTTGATTTAGGCAGATGGGTGTTCAAGGGCCAGCCCTGACTTGCTGTGACCTCAGGCAAGTTACTTCCCTTCTCTAGACGTTTTTCCCATCTGTAAAATGGGGATTATAGTAACAATGAGCGTTCATTATGGGCTTAGGATGTGTGGGGCCCTGAGCCCAGCGTTTTACACGAACCCTCACTGAAGCCAAATGACTCTCCCTCATTGTAAAGGCAAGGACGTGGGGCTAAGGGTGGCTTAACAGCTTGCCTGAAGTTGCACCGTGCCGGAAGCCAGACACTGTGACCCCAGTTCTCAGTGTGATGCACTACACTCTACTTCCCTCCAAAGGCTACCATTTCTGTAATCGTGGTGAGGAGTAAATGGCGTAAAATGTGTAAAACATTTAGGACAGATCAGGCACCTCGTACCCGTTCAATAAATCTTAGTTAGTATAGGTCCGAGAGCCCTTATTTGAAATCCTTGAGGCCAACGTGTCTTGCAATTCAGAATTCCTCAAGACAGAATTCTCAAGGGAGTAAAAAGGCAACCCACAGAATGGAAAAATGTATTTGTAAATCACGAACTTGATAAAGGTTTAATATCCAAAATATATAAAGAACTCCTTAAAACTCAACAACAAAAAACAACCCAACTCAAAAATGGGCAAAGGACTTGAAGAGTTATTTCTACAAAGACGTACACATGGCCAATGAGCACAAAACTCCAATAAGATACCAGCTCACACCCACCGGGAGAGCTATTATCCAAAATAAAAATAAAGAGCTGGTGAGGATGTGGAGAGAAACTGGGATCCTTGTGCACTGGTGGCGAGAATGTAAAATGGTGCAACGCTGTGAAAACAGTAGGGAAGCTTCTCAAAACATCAAACAGAGAATTTACCCTGTGATCTACAATTCCATTCCTGGATACATACGCTAAAGAAACGAAAGCAGGGATTCAAACAGGTAAATGTACACCAACGTTCACGGCAGCAGTATTCACAACAGCCAAAAAGTGAAAGCAACCCAACGCCCGTCGGCACATGAACGGATAAACAAAATGTGGTCTAGATAATATACATACAACGAAAGGTTACTCGGCCCTGGAGAGGAAGGAAATTCTGACACACGCTACAACACGGCTGGACCCTAACAAACAAGCCAGACGCCAAGGGACAAACACTGTCTGATTCCACTTACCTGTAAGTAGCTAAAATAGTCAAATTCAGAGACAGAAAGCAGAATGGTGGATACCAGGACTGGGGGACGGAGCAGATGGGAGTTAGCGTTTAACGGGGACAGGGTTTCAGTTTGGGATGAAGAAAAGTTCTGGAACTAGATGGTGGTGATGGTTGCAGAACAATGTGAATGTGCCTGATGCCATTAAACGCTACAATTACAAATGGCTCTGTGGTGAGTTTATGTATAATTTACCACAAAAGGAAAAGGAGAAATAAGAAAGATCTACGAGTTGTTCCCACATTGCCTTGCACACAGGTCGGGAACGCTCCTGGCCGCGCGTCTACCGTGAGGGCACTCCCTGGCCCCTGGTGTCTCTGCGGGGATCACAACTCAGTCCACGCCTAAGCGGGCTGCACCCAGCACCCACCATTCCATCCAATACCTACATTATACACTTACGGATCCACAAAAAGAAACAAGCTCACTTCCATCTGGACTCTTTTCATGCACATCACAACCTGCAAGCTGATGTGCCTGGCCTGGCCTGGCTGTGTTCCCTGTTCCAGCCACAGGAAGGCAGGGCGAGGCGGCGGGAAAGGGCTGTGGCTCCCAGGCTTGGCCTGAACCACGCAGTGAATTCTGGGCAGTAACACCAACGAACGCAAGTACGTAGAACTCAACCAAATTCCTCAGGATTAAAATACGTATACTTTTTTCTCCTTCAGTTTCGAGAAGTTAGAGTGAGGGGAAAGGAAGAGATTAATTTAAACTCTTATAAAGGAAAACCGAATTTTTTTTCTCATTCTAAGAAACTTATACTTACCATCTTGTTCCTACGGCAAAGGCATTCCTTTTAGTGCTTGGTGTACTGAGTTACAGAAAGGTTAGGTCAAAGCTTGAAATAACGGAATTCTTTCTTAACCAATACTATATTGGAAGTGGGTCCTAAAAACCTGGAAGCCGAACATTCTGTCCACTTGACTTCAGAATAACCAAATTCCCTTAAGGAATGTGTCAAATGTGTCACAGATAATCCAGGACCTGGAAAACATCAGTCAATGTGGCAGAATTTCAGGCAAACACACTGGTATTATTTAAATCAGAAAAAGAACAAGGCAATTGTTAGTAGATAATTCCACCAGTAGATGGGAAGCACAACTTGGTAAACAACGTTTTATCGTATTAAAGTATGCGTTTTCAGATGACCATGGAATTAAAACACTTTAAAGACATTTCTGCTACAACTATTTAAACTTGACCTGAATCAAAACAAGAAAAGAAAAAGACAAAAGGACACAACGTGAACTGACCATAACTTTATTGGAGATTTACTTGGCTACAATTATTACAAAAAAAAAACGACTAAAGGTAATTGTGACCCATAAGGTGCAGACTGCGAACTTCTGCAGCATGATTACTGTACGAATGAATGACATCATGTTCCTTAAAAACAGCTGCAGCATGTGATGGTAAATACTGTTTTGTCAATCAAATTATGTATGTGTTAGTTTTACTTGATTTTAGTCATTTTCCTTCACTCTATTTACAGCAGAAAAGTCAGAAATTTCACTTCCTGTTCACCTTTGCGTTTTTGCTATGTAACCTGCTGCTGCAGTGAATTCTGAGTGCATCTATAAAATTTAAATTGTGGGTGATGTCCAAATAAAAATGGACTAGAGAAAAAAAACAATTAACGATTAAAATATATTTACAAGTTAGCTTCAAAAGATCGTTTTCACTGCTAGTGGAAAATACAATAGTCTCAATGCAAATTCCCTAGATATTGCTACTGGCGAATCCAACAACTTTTAAAATCATTTCAATATTCTTGGTCTTAAACATATCTTAAAAACTTCTCATGTATAATATAAAATAAAGAAATTTATTTGGAAATAATTAAGTTCCTGAAAAGTAATCAGTGGTTGAAAAAATATACCTATTTAAATGTAATTAAAATAACCATATAGGTAATAAACAAGACATGAGTTTCAATTCCGCAGCTAACACAAACTGGTTCGGGGCACTAAAAACTTCAGATGCAGTCGAAATGAAGACATCAAGGTCTCCGTTTGGTGGCTTAAATTTTGTGTAAAAGGATCAGACACCCTAACAGAGGAAGACAGAAAGTTTTAAATCAACTGGGCCTTAAGACTGAACTGTGGTAGGTCTGGGTCTCGATTAGTCTCTGCACTCTGCAGTTACACAGGCTGATGTCAGGTAATGACTAAAAGAGCCGACTGCTGGGTGAATAATTGTATTTATGAACTGAACCAACAGAACCAAAGTAGCCTCCAGTCTCTTACTATTCAGGCAGGGCAATTTGAATCTTTCTGAGGGCAAGCTATTATTAAGAGAGGAAAAATATTAGTATTTCAAAAGGTAATTACAGGAGTGTTAGAGGTCATTCTAAATTTAATCACTTCACATAATGTAAAAGAGAAAAGAAAAAAAAAGTAACAAACATCTTTAAAACATAATTAAGAGTTCAGTTAACAAATCTTCGTCATACTTTCACAAACAGTAAAAATGCCACAGACAAAAATGACCTATTTAAGTTGAGCAAGTATATGACACATTGCAGGCATTATAATTATCTTTTTCAAATTCGGTAAATCAAAACAGCAGCGAGGCCAAACCACATTTTTTCCTCTCAGTTAAGCATATTTTCCTTGAAATGAGGTAAAGCATGGTACCAAGTGCAATGCTTATCTGTGCTACATGAACAGAACAGAGGGGAAAAAAGCTATTACAAAACGCAGCATAGTCAGGACTGCTGAAAGTGTATCATAAAAAAAAAAAATCAAAAAACATTTACAATGAAGGTTCATGCCAACTAACCTCCACACAATCATCGTAAGGAATTTCTGCAGTTGCTTTTCAAAACGCGCCTGCCCAGTCCTTCCCGCATGTGCTGGCCGCACAGCCACACCAGGGGGGTTTCCGAATCACACTCAGTCTCACATGGCAATCACAGGAACGAAAGGATGACAGACAAGGTGGTAAAGGGGAGCAACAAGAGTGATTTTCTTTTCCTTAATTAATGGATGGGAAACATTTCAATAAACGAAACTAGGGGAAAGTTTACAGCATTAAAAATCAGCAGCACAAAAGCGTTCATAACCATTCCATACGTCTAACTCATAGTTTTTATTTTTTAACTTAGTAACCAGGGGATCACAGATTGCTTCAAAGCGTGAGTCACAATTAAAATCAGCTATTGTCCTCCAACCAAAAAAATAAAAAAAGCAATAGCTGAAGTTTGCTGTTGATAAAAACATTTTGAATGGTAGCAGGAAATTTGAACCCCTGAGACTGTGTGACCTAATCTCATCCAAGTCTGAACTTTTTAGTATTAACAAAAAATACTCGTCTTAAGGTTACAAAATATATTGAGGCATTTTTCTCCCCACGGGCATTGTAACTGTGAAACAATCTGATTTTGGTGCCAGGAGGCCAGTGAATCCCTTAACACTGGGATTAGTGCATTAGACACAATGCAAGGCCCTAAGCTCCTGGCATCAGGTAGTTTATAAATTATCAAGAGATTTGTGATACAACTTTATCACGAATCACCCTCAAAAGTGAAATTCACATCCAGCCTTACTTGTTAATTGTATACATTTACAGTTACATAATCCAACAATTGCTTGGTTTTAAATTGCCAGGAGATCTTACATGGAGGTTTCTTAAAAAAAAACAAATAGAAATCTAAGGTTCCAAATCAGAATTAAATATTTTAAAAACATGTCCACCCAAACTGATTTGCTCTAAAGCTCATTTAATAATTTAGATCTCAACTGAAGTTTAAGATTGGAGACAACAAATCACACTGGAGAAGCTTAACGTCCCCTTCACTCAGGTCTCCTTAGAAAGCAGAGCTGACAGTTTTCTGTGTGCACACGCACAGAGGTGTTTCTCCGGGGGTAGGTGGTGCAGATAAAGCAAGAAGTACAGTATTCAACTGCAATTTAAAACATAAATGCAGCATTGCATGAGGCATCACGTTCACAATGATGTGCTGGAAATTATTTAGACACCTCTGCTCAGCTTCTTGAATTTCAAGCATAATTAATGGGGCAAATTGCAGCAAAACTCTACTGGTATGTTGGTGGGAGTGCAAGACTGACCCACAGCTTTTAAAAAGGTAAATTAAGAGGTATTATAGTTACAGTGCAAAAAAAAAAAAATTAAAATTTCAAGCATAATACATAAACATAGCACCAAACAGGGGAAAAAATGCATGCAAAAGAACTGAGGTATTTAAATGAAGAGTGCCTACAAGTCTAATTAAAGAAACTTAGGCAAATGCCTAAAAATGCCTTTTTTCTTCCTTTTCCAAAGATGGAAACAATGAGCTAGTCTGTCTAAATTAATGGCCTAAATCGCAGATGTATCAAAACTACGGCAGTTTATCGCAAACGTTAAGCTTCCGTGGCACTGACAGCACGGCTTTGGTAGGTGAAGTGCGCATGCAACACTCTGCAAAGTACAGTGAGAAATGTATGTGAGAAGACTAAGGGTAAGGTGCTCTGTTCTGCTTCTTTAAATAAGTAACCAATCCATTATAAAATCTGCAGCATATTTTAGGTGTGATATGTCTAAAGTTTATTTTGTTAGAGCAACAGCCTACAGGGCAAAATTATTTGCCACAAACAATTTCCATCAGCGGAACTACCTAGCAGGAGGTTTTCAGTAAAATTGGGTATTTAGCCAACGATTATTTTTATGATGGTATTTTAAAGACTCCATAGACTACCTATTCTGGTTTTGAAAATGTCTTCAGTACACATATGACAGAAATTCTCATATAATCCCGTCATAAGTTAGGTTACAACTATACTAGTGAGTTGTAAGTATCACGCTGTCTCAAGGTCTAATGCATAATAACACAACAAAGGGAATGTAAAACAGTTTGTTCCAAAAAGATCAGAAATGAAAGAATATCCATGAGGGTTTTACTCTTAAGGCAAGAACCTCTTTTATGCAAGACAACATGGCATGAGAAAACTAAAATGTGATTTGCCAACATGCCAGCCAATGTTAATTAAAAATCTGTCCCTTACTATTAAGTGCAACAGCGACCAGGAAACATCATCTTACACGCTATAACGTGGAAAGGAAAGACAACACTGGCACACTTCTCTCGCGAACTGCATCGCTCTACTCAGCTTATCAACTACGCGGGACTGGCACTGCCACACACACCGTCGGGTGTCAAGAGCTCTCAACAGAACCCTGGGGGCTATTCCAGGTTTAAGCTCCTTGGCCTCCGAACTCTAAGCAAAGCTGACAGAATTAAACTAAAACGAAACAAAACAAAACAAAAACTCTCAATAATTTCTTTGAACACTTGCTAAATGTCATCAGTAAAGCACTCTTGTGATTTAAACAAAGCAGAAGTGAGGAAAGAAGACAAGATTGTGTTTGCGCAAAAAACTAAAACTACAGTTAGTTCCAAAATTTTTATACATGTGTTAAATGTTTTATTCTGTAACCTATCTTGTTATCAAACAAACTTTAAATTCTGCCTTCAATTTGTTCCACTCACTATCAGTTTTAAATCATCCTTTTCAACTTAAATATTTTCCACCTTAATTCTGCTTTTTTTTGCTTTTTTTTTTTTTTTAATTTTAAAAAGGGGTTTCAGCTGTTGGGAACCTGAGGTTGATTAGCTTTGAGGCTTCGTAGGGCTCTTCTTGCCGCTGCGGATTTGGCAATCCTGTAACTTCGGCCAACACCTTTGAATTTCCCCTTTCCTACTACTTCCACGGTGACTCTGACCTTGCCATCGTAAGTTCTCTCAGCCGGGCTGTAACAAAGCCAAACAGCTTGAATTAGAAGTCAGAAGTATTTATTATTATGGTCAGTCAGCACCAAGTATGTACTCTCAGGCTGAGAGTCCCCGATACAAGCTGACACCACACGAAGGAAACATGCGTTATGACTGCTACATACGACCGACAGACAGGGCTGCAGCTCTTTCTCTCACTCAGCGTTACTTTACAAAACAAAAAGAAGTCAATCGGGCTACAAACAGCAACTGCACAAGGGCATGTCCCAGGGTAAATATTTTTCAAAATCATTCGCATATGGCATCTTCGAGAACTCTTCCCCCTTGTTTTTCAGTCATTTAACTGTTTCCACGCATATTTTTGCTTACCTAAATTTGGCGGTTTCTGGTTCCATTTCAAGCAATTCTCGCACAGGGGAACGGGGCACATTTGCAGAAAATTTTTCTGTAATCAAAATGAAAGAATAATGTGATTAGTACCCTTGAAGTTGTTTTTAATTGTGATTCTGCCTCTCTCGAAGGGGAGCCAACTGTACCTATCAGCGGCCGCATCATAGGATAGTACACCTGCCAAACCATCTCCAGCGACATCCCGCTATCCATGTAAATGGCACCAGCAAGCGACTCGAAAATATCCCCCATGGCCTTTGGAACTTCAATATCCTCTTCCTTCTCTTCATCCTCCTCAGATCTCCTAAGCTATTGTAGGGAGAAAAGTGACTCGTAAGCAAAAAGGCCGCTTTGAAAGGCAGTCTACAGAGATGTGTTTCTTTTCTTGGATATGACTCTTACTACATCTTTAACAAGGGTAACAACATCAAACATTTATGACATGCCAATTACACCGTTAATAGGTTCTTCACAAACGTTACCTTACCTTAAAAAAAAAAAAAGAAAAAGAAAAAAAGCCCTTCCCTAGTTAGTATTCTATAGTTAACAAAGGAAAAAAGATTACTTCCAAATAAAAACAAAAACAATCCTAACACAAACTGGAAATAGGCAATAAATTGATGGAAAAAATTTTCATATTTCACTCATAATCACAGAACTGCACACGGAAACAGGTCTAGCCCCTGGCGGCTTGGCAAGGGGCAGGCAGAAGACTCATCGGTGCAGCGCAAGCAAGGGTGTACGCTGCCTTGGGGAGTGGAAACTGCCACTTCTTTGACAGGGAAATTCTATTTGGAAGATATTTTCCTCCAAGCTCCCCTTTTATTAAACCACTTAATAAATGTTCACTATGACAGGGAACCTGACACACAGTAGGTATTCAGATTAATAGAATAAAAACTCACATACGTATCAAACGCCTTTTAAAAGTTCATAATTCTTTGATGTGGCAATTCCGTCTCTAGGAATTCATCTTAAGGAGGTAACTGGATATTTAAGTATATTTACCGCATCCACGTTTATTACAAACCCTAACAAAAAATACCTTAACCACCCAGTCGCAAAGGATTGTTTAAACACATTACATTATAGCCATATACTCACTAGCGTGCAGCTACTGAAAGTTGTAATCCCAATTATTAATGATCGGGGAAAGTCATCCACAATATATTAAGTGAAAAGAACAGGGTATGGTACACTATGCATGCTATAATTTCATTTTATATCGTACATAACTTTATGTCTATGTACATTAGGAATAAGACATCAGAAAATGTTAATTTCGGTTATTTGTATTTTCTAAAATACACACACATTACTTGTGAAAGAGAAATAAAAAGAAGAGGGGATAGTAATTTCTAAATGGATGGTTTAGCCACACAAAGTTCTATATAATAGATGCTGACTACTGGAAAAAATAAGATACTTACTGTTGTAGATGGGAATTTTTAAACTTATCAAGTTTAATTCTCTCCTTTTACAAACGAGGAAACTGGGGCCCAGAGAGGTGGAGAGACTTTCTCAAGATCAAACAGTAAGTTAGAGAAGCCAGACCATGACATTCCCAATCAGTTTTTGTAACTTTTATACATATGTTTATATAAATGAAGGGAAGGAAAAGAATGAACAAAAACTAACAAAGCCAGTATGTCCAACTGTCATCAAAAGAGAACTTTGGGTTTAGCTAATTCCTCAACTTCTAAGCTTAAATATTTCTACAGAATGAGACTAGAAATAATATTGAATATATCTGAGATGGTTCTAATTCCTGGTCTCACCGCTAGCTGTGCTCCAACTCAGACCATTAATCTTGGAAGAGTGTGCGAGGGTGAAAGGGGAGAGGAAGGGCACTGCCTACTGATTCCCCTTCAGCACATCCTCCACCCCGTTCAACACGCTTGACCCTTCTGCCCCGTGGCTACACCTCAAAACCCAGGCTCTTCATCTCTCTCACGGGAGGCCGAGGAAATGCACTGCTCCCTAACGACGGTTTGTGCCATTAAAAAACAGGAAGGTACAGATTAAAGAAAGAGTAATTAAAATGGCTACCGGAGTTATGAATGAATTCCATGACTTATAAGAAATCTACAGAAAGAAGAACAAAGGAATCAGAATGAGGAGAAGAAATGCAAGTGCTCTCCTGGGTACCCAGGTATGTGGATGGATGTTAGCGAAGGATTAGAGGAGATTGGAAAGATCTCAGCAAAATCCTTTCCTACAAAATTTCAAAATAGTTCACAAACACATTAGAATTAGCTCCATCACCAAAGAACCTTTGGCTGAACTTACAGCAGAAACCTCTCAAATTCCAGTCCCTAAAAATTTAGAAGTTTGGTTTTTAAATGAGATTTTCCCATTTCAAGTAGAAGCAGAACATACATTTGTGATGCTTACCTGAGATATTAGCAAATACTCCTGACCTATTTTAAACAGAAAGAAAGACAGAACCAGCCACGCCGAGCTCTCACTGAGGTTAAAGCTTCTCTGGGGGCAGGGGGAGGGCCGCACCTCTCTGGCATGCCTAAACGCCTGGAGCCCGAATCAAGGACTGGGGGTGGTGAAGCAGCTGAAAGCCCCCTGGCTCCCTCTCCTCGCCAGAACGACCACAGTATGAGTGGTCAAGTTGAAAAGGCCTCCCCCTGAAGACTGAGACCCATTCACTTCTCCCTGGAAAACGCAGAGCGTGCTGGGGACCACAACCCTGGCCTTCGGCTGGCTCTCTAGACAGCTCTGTCGAGAACCCTAGTCGGAAGGCTTATTTTAAACACTGACTTCAACATATCTTAAAATGGCACTAACCTCAGAATCCATCCCTTGCATTTCATTCTTCTCGAGCTGAAACTGCACAAAATCATCGATGACGTGGAAGAGCTCAGGAGAAACTGCTTTAAAGTACTTGTGGTAGTCATACTTCACAGCCAATGATGCAAAGATGGTGTTGTTGACCAGAGCCGAGCGCAGGTCAGTCAGGACCCCTGGGGAGTGCTGCCGTGGGTCTTCATAAAGGTGCTTGGTTATGAGGTAGTCCAAAATTGCATCTCCCAGGAATTCTAAGCGCTGGTAACAATCTGAGGGAAGATCCAAAGTGAAGCCCTGAGCTCCGGCAAAAACGTTTCCACAATTTTCAAATAATAACTCAGATAAAGAACTGATCCCCCAGACACACTGAAAAGACTTTTATTGGGATTCGTTTTCATATATATTCTTCAGTGACAAAATTATTTGACATCATACGGAAGCCTCTGGAAATTAAATTCTAATGACAAATTAAGCATATTTCTTACATAGAAATTGGGGTCATAAAATTTTTAAGTGGCCAAAAGACTAATGCTCATTAAGAAAAAAGCATTTCCCAAGTGACATCATCATCACTCAACCCTTTTCCTTCGGCACTGTGCTGGCCAGGCAGGTGCTGGGGCACCTTTCTAAAGGCTCCATCACACATCGTCACCTAGCAACGAACGCCAGACCCTGCACATAGTCCTGCCCCACACTCTGCTGTCACCCCTGCACACTGTCCACTCACACTCTGGAAAGTGTGGGAGTGATACCATGCCTCGCCACTCCTGGGTTACATTTGCTACACAAGATGACAGTTAGTACAAGACAGTTTTCTTCTCAACTTGAATGAAAAATGTTGAATTTCACACAAACCAAGAGGCTGAGAAACGAGAGTCGTGGAGGCGAGCAAAGACCTTAAGCAAAAATGATCGATGTCAAAATGTGAGAAGTTATCGACACTGATCAACACCTCTATCATCTCGCAGTGATTAAAAAGAAGCTGTTCAGGTGAGATGAACTGGGAGATTGGGACTGACACATATACACTATTGATACTGCTATAAACATAGATAACTAGTGCACACACACTGCATAGCACAGGGAACTCTACTCAATGCACTGTGGCGACCTAAACGGGAAGGAAGTCCAAAAGAGAGGGGAGATACACACATTTGTGTGTGTGTGTGTGTGTGTGTGTATAGCTGATTCATTTTGCTGTACAGTAGAAAGTAATACAGCATCGTAAAGCAATAAAAATTAAAAAAAAAAAAGAAGCCGTTCAACTGTGGAAACTGAGGCGGGAACAGAGATAGTGAGCTGCCCCCGCACAGCCGATGAGCTCAGAAGCAGGGCCCGAGGCAGACTAGAACCCAGGGCTCCTGCCAGTACAGCATGGTAGAAAAGGAGGCCTCGTTTCTTCTCCACAAAGAAAAACAGGTTTTAGTTTCACCAGCCTTTCTAGTCCAGAGTCAGATAATTTTTCACTTTTGGTTTTACATTTTTCTGATCATCTTAACCTACACTGTTTTTCTTATACAAACTTTATACTCGGCTTTGGTTTTCTGAATTCAAGCGCTTATTACTCTGACACAGAGAAAAAATACAGACTTTAGCTGTTTCGAAACCTGAAGCCGATCTTGGTTTTAGGCGCCTATTCTCCCTTCTAAAATCGAATGGATTGGGAGCCTATTAAATAAAGGAGGAAAAAAAACACGGAGCACAGCGCAAAGCAGAAGGTGACAGCAGAGTCAGAGCAATGAAACCTTCCTGTGAAAGAGTTTCTTTTAATCGGTTCATCTTTAGATTTTAAAAGACCTTAAAGGGAGGGGACTTTTTGTTCAGGAAGAACAATAAAAAGATATGGAAAGACATCCAGAATATACGAATAAATTATTCAAGAACCAAAAGCAGCAGTGACCGGGCATCAGAAGGACAAGGGGGGGGGAGCATAAAATGGCAAAAACACACCGAAATACTAAGGCCCGAACCTGTCTAATTATGCTGCATATCAATGACAGAGACACGAGGAGCTAAGATAGCTCTGCTCCCAGCTGTCAAAGGTAAGGAACAGTACATGCTCCCAAAAAGAAAGGCTTCTTTCACTTTCTTGTGCCTCCTCCCCCCACCGTGCACACTGAACTCTAATGTACATGCATAGATTATTCTTTTTACATTATTCTACAGAACAACTCCATTAACACAAGGTCTCATTTTCAGAGCAGTGAGCTCTGGTCTGGGGCTCCTTACCAGTGATAGTGTTGTAGTGGTAGGAGGCGTGTGTAAACGCCTGTAGTAGGTAAGCCTTATTCTTGAATCTGTAGTTGATTTTCTTTTCGAAATTTTCAAACCCCGAGATAAGGTGACTCAGTGTCCTATCTGCATCTGGGTGATCAAACATGCACCTCGGTGGGATCTCCAAACACCCATACTCCACGTCTTTCAACACGGAGGAGCGGGGGCCAGCTCCAGAGGCGGCAGCGCGGCTCCCTGAAAGGTTCTTTTGTTGGCTGGTGAAATTCTCCCTGGTCGGGCACATGGCCTTTTCCCGATCAGTCCTCTTAATTACCGGGAGCACCTTCAGCCCCAGCGAACAGAGGAAAAGCTGAGCAGCCCTCTCGCCACAGCTGGTTAAATAGCAGCCCAGCAGGGCTTCCACACAGTCGGCTATGCTTTTGTCAGCAATGCACTGCTCGGTGTGCAGGTCGTAAGAAATGGACTGTTTCCCTGTGTCAACACCACAGTTTTCTTCTGATGGATTCCAGAACCCCACCACAAAGTCATCCTCTTCAACAGCTTTGCTAGGATCCAGATAGCACATTGCATCCCAAGAGCTATAGTCAAAATCCTCAAAATCTGATGAAAATGGTATACTACCTAAGGAGGATTTTTTGGGCATTTTCCATTCATAGGCGGAATCAGTGGCTGAAAAAGCAGAAAGCGAGATTTTCTTGACAAAAGCTCCGGATCCCATCAGCATGCTATCTATGAACTTGATGTGCTCCTGGTCGTACTCCAGGAAGTCCTCCTCGTCGTCGGCGTCCTCCTTCGGAGCCCCCCACGTCAGGCCCCCCCCCTCCTCCTCCTCTTCGAAGTCATCGTCCAGCTTGCCATTAGCCAACATGCAGTCTTTTGTCTGCAAGAGGGAGAATGGGGAAGGAGGGGAGACATAGCTGCTGTTTTTAAAAGGGCTTGAGACTCAATAAAAGCAAGGGTTATGGATAATTTCAAATGACAACCACAAATACTAAAAGGCAACTTTCAAATCATGGCCATTTGTTTTCAATTAACATAAAATAAGTTATTTAATCATATAAACAAAGTAAAACACGTTCTTTGAATGTTCATTTTCTGAGTTATAAAATGACCTTTATCCAGTATGAAGCTTTAAGTCAAGGATTTTATACATGGATATAAAGTTTAAAATTAAGCTCCACAAGGCAAAACTTCAGCTAAGAATTCTAACTGTAGCAGGAGACACAAGGAAAGCTCTCACATGCTGATCACAGAGAGCTTCAAGTTGGCTGACAAAGTTTTAAAATGTTTTTTAAAAGATTTTCAAATTAATAAAATTAAATTCCAGATGTAGGAAAAGCATTATCTTTGCAATTAAATAAGAGAATAATATGTAAACAGATAAAATTATTTTCTTTACAACATTAAAAATGTACAGTGGGGTTTCAGAATAAAGTTTTGGTCCCTATTTCCACTTCAAAGCTCATTCGCTACAATGTAAAACTAAACTACTTTGCTTGGAAACTAAAAGTGATCACTGTGAACTAAGCTATGAATTTGAGAAATTATGCTTTTCCCTTTCGGTGAGCTAGAGTAATCAGGGTAACAGATTATAGCATAACTGACAAAAATAGAAGACAATTTAGACTAACATGAAACACAACAATCCAATTTCTGTCAGAAGATCTTTGCTAATTCCAATTTCTTTGGCAAAAGCTTATTTGTGAATGACAACCTTAATAATGGGCCAGGATTCAGTAATGATGTAACTTTTTTGCAATGCTAGAAAGATACCAAATTTCTGTTGTTCAATAAAAAAATAAATAAATAAACAAGACTACTTGGGGGGGAAAGGCGGGAGGGAGTGCTTCAATGAGGGTGTGCTTCAATTTCAATAGTGACAACTTTGCAGAGTATTCTGATAAAAAGGTTTTCAAACTTTGTCAACCATTTTTTTAAATGCTGCAAATATTCTCATTTTAAGCCAGACTCAAAAGAGATACAAACAGTGCATTTGTTTGAAAAGAAATAAGTGCAATGAGCCAAGCCATCCATATACCTACAACTATCTGTCTGTATATTTTAATTAAAAAGTTTACAAATTTTTTTCAAGAATAAGGAAGAAAACCAAAAAAAAAAAAAAAACCTGAAACGGTGGACACCTCTAGGGACTATTACCTAATAAAAATTACACTTTCCCAAGGTAACGTGAGATGTTTTTGACTAGCTGGTCCTTAGGAAACAAAGGCCAAATTGCAACTAAAAAAAAAAATAAAGACTAAATAATATTTTTAATTTTAAAAAATCCTTATATATCTTTAGTAAGATGCTATCATAACCAGACACTGGCAAAACTCACAACAAGGGCTGGGTTTTATCAACAAATAAGCTGTGTAATCTTGGGCAAAGTTCATTAATGCCTTTGGGTTTTGGGGTTTTTTTATCTGCAAAATAGTGGGAGTCTGCCTCACTAAATGGTTTCCAAGAGCATTTCAAGCTCTCAAAGAAAACCCCCAAAAAAACCCAAAAAAAACAAACACAAACAAACAAACAAAAAGCAAAACCACCAGCATGAAACTCCTTTTACAGTTCAGGTTCACTTTCCTCAAGCGTTATTCCCACCTTCGGCGTCTGTGTGCAAAGCTTTCACTTAAACCTATCTGCTGAGGAGCGAGGCAGGTAGAACAGGAATGGATCCAGCATATGCTTTCCAATATCATATAATGGTCCATTTCAAGAAGCAGAAATTATTAAATGAAAATATAAACAGTATTTAATGTATTCTAAGAACCAAAGTGCCAGGTCATTTGAAATGTTAAGGAAAATAACTTCATGTTGTATCTTAAAATAAAAAAATTTTTTTTAATTAAAAGGACATGCTAACATCACCTCTATGCTAATTTTTTTTTTTTTTTAATTTAAAGAACCAATGATACTATGAAACAGGATTTATAAGGCAGGATATGTGTTACTGGAATGTTTTCCAAAGAAATGCAATATTTCCTCTAAAGTTCTCAAAATCTTACACATGTTCCTCTAAGGTTCTATTTCTAAATTAATAACATATATAATTTTTCTAACCCAACTTGCATTAAAATATTCTCTTAATGCTTTTCCAGATAAGTTCAATTTCTGTAGTAAGTCGAATAGTGCACGAGTTAAAAATATACTCAATGTAATAAGTAAAAATCAAAACAGAGTCACAGAGCATGCTACCTGGAAATGAAGTAACAACGAGCCAGTTTATCATTAGTGCAAAATAAATGCCTGAAAAATGAAACTGCCTGCGAGATGGCCTCCCAGCCAACCACACTGGACAGACTGCTTCCACAGCTCTCCGGCTCGCAAGGCCCTCCGAGGTGCCCTCTGGTGGCCTTCGAGACAGGACAAAATGAAGCAGCTGCAGCTAACGTTTGGAGACTTAAAGTCATTGGCAAGATTTTAAACTATTTCCAGAAAACTACCTTTATGTATTTTTTTTTTAAGGTCACAAGAGGAGAAATAGTCCTGAAAAAGCCCTGAGCTGCAAAAGCAAGATTTTACTGAAATTACTGCACATACAGATTGGAGATCATAGGTCACTGAAAAGTCATTTCACTGAACAGAGCTAAGGATCTACAATAAATCGTAATATGTAATATTAAAGTGAAATGTTACAGAGCTTTGCTTTTTTTTTTTTGAGTCACAGCATCAGATACTCTTTTGCCTTTGGAAAAGGAAGATCACAGAAATTGTTCTCCATCAAAATTACAACACTGTTCTAAATTCATGAAAAGACATCTGTTTAAAGGAATTAATTCAATATATTGAATTTCTACTCTACTATAAACACACCAGGGAAAAGAAACAAAAAATTAATAGAACAAGACTCTGCCCCTCACCAAAAAATAAATCCATCCAGTTACCAAAAACTTACTATTTCATCTTTTTCCCATTTCTCTGTGTTACTTTTGTCTTGATTTACTACATAACCAGGAGGAAGCCAATTCACAGGGGGATCAAATATTGACACCACCATGCGGCTGGGCAGCCCCTTCTTTTTTCCAAGCCGATACAGATTACAGTTGCTGACCTTTAGCAGAAAAAATTTATAAGATACTTATCCATAAACAGTCATTGCTGAAATTCATATAAGGCATTAACATAATTTTTTAGCTAAACATTCTTCATATTCCACAACTGGTTATCAATTATTCAGACTGTATAGTTTCTCTACCTCTTCATGATAGGAAATATTAAATTCTCATGTAATCTGATGATATAAAATTCAAACTGTTAATTGGGACTATCAAAATAGAAAAGAATGCAATTCCACATAAGTCCAAGATGTCACAATATTCTCAATGAAATAAAAGGAGGAAATACCATAAACTCTAGCTATAAAGTGAAAATTGGCACTGAACTGAGCTAAAATAATTTTATGTTCCTAGAACCTAAGCTATAAATATGATTTCGACTGCAATGCTTTCTCAAATATTATTCCTTAGTTTTGGATGGCATTTCAAGATATTTTGTTCAACCATTTTAAAATAGAGCAAAAGGCAATAAAGAAAAGCTCCATGTTTACTGTCATCAATAAAACAGCTTTACTGTCTACCCTCTAGTCTGTTTCTCCTAAGGCCTCCATCTCCTCCTTAATTTACTCAAAGCCATGTTTCTATCTCGTTTTTACTTGGAAACCAAGGTTTAGAACGCTCAATCTCATTTTCATTTTCTAAAAACTGGGTTCCTTTTCATTTAAGTACTTCATGAGCCCTTTTTCCACGTAACTCAATACCCCTGAACAAGCACCCACGTCGGAGAGGTGCTGGCGGGCAGCGAGGCAGAGGAGCGGTCCCTGGAGCCCGCAGGCTGGGCCGGGAGCCCCCCATGACGCTCACCCTGGGCCGAAGCCCTTTCCCACGCCGCCTGCATGGCTTAAGTACACACTGGCTTCCCTTTCCACACCATGGGAACACAGCATCACAGATGCCAACAAGAGGATAAAGTACGACAGGGGCGTGAAAGGGACAGAAATCACATTCAAAGTCAGCAGAAATGGTCTGCCGGGTGGAAAAGGAAGAAGAGCTCAGTAAGGGCCCACGTGAGGCACAAGGTGGGGCAGGCAGAGCTCAGCCCGCAGAAACGGGGCGAGCAGCGGGGAAGGAACGACAGCAGGTGTGTGCGCGGGTCCCGCGAAGGACAGCCAGGGGCGGCAGCCCGGCCGGGACCCTTGGGGGCGGGGGGCACCCTGAAAGGGCCTTCACCACCATGCTGCGGGAGCGACAGTGATTTCTGCAGCATGTAAGGAGTCAGAGCTTTCTGAGCAGACGATGGATGAACTTTCAAAAAGGAAAATAATTTCCTTCTTACCTAAGAGTGTGCTGTTACTTTGTGCTCACTCTCAGCCTCTGATACTTTCTTCCTGCAACCGCCCCTGGGAAATCTCATTTGTTCTCAATTGTCACTCTTACGAAGACTGTTTCCCCAGACTGCACCTAAGTCCTAAATTCTTAATTACCTGAACATTCCACTTCCTAGTCCATGAGGTCTAAAAACTCTAGCCCCAACTCTTACTCCTGTACTTCCGTCTTCCTCAGCAGCAGCCCCGTCAGCAGCCCCAGCCGCTATGGTCGTTAGTTCTGCGTCACCCTCTCTACCGGGAGGCAGCAGAGAAGAGTGGGCGAGGCTATGGGCTCTGGCCTCAGTCACGCTCCCGACCATCCCAGACTAGCTGGATGACCTGCACGAGCCAATGAAACTCCCTAGGCAAGAGTTTCCTCAACTGCAAAATGGGGACATGTCATCTACCGCTGAGGGGCACGCTGAGAAGACTGGAAAGAGCAGGTGTGTAAACACTCAGTGCAGTGCCTAGTGTTACAGACGACTTCAGAGGGAGGTCAGCGTAGTGGTCAAGAGCGAGGTCTCTAAAGCCAGACTGTCTAGGCCGTGCCACGTACTTGCCATGTTAACTTGAACAAGGTAATCTCTCCTGCCTCAGTATCCTCAGCTATAAAATGGGGATGATTAAAGTATACACAATTACAAAAAAATAAAATAAATAGAAGTATACAGAATTAAATCAGGTAATTAATATATGTAAGGTGACGAGGGTAGTGTCTGGCTAGAGTAAGTACTCGTAGGTGTCGGCTAAGAATCTCATCGCCTCTGAAATCTCACTGCCCTCAGTGCTTTCCTTGCTGCCAGACTCTACATCTGTCTCATTTTCCACTTAAGCTTAGACTTCTTCAAAGGCCCAAATGATCACGCAGCGCGGTTAGGTTTTGCTTTTCAACTCATGCCGCATTCTGCTTCCAGCCTGACCATTTAAAACTACCGCTTTATTAATATTAATAGTCCCTTACACAAGAAGTACCCTCAACACGCACCTCATTCAAAACAGTGCCAACTCTTCAGCCTGGCACCGAAGACCCTCCATAATACAGCTTCAGCCCACCCGCCTTTTCAAGTCTTTTCTCGGATCTTTCCCCACTTTCTCCACAGTTTATTCACCGAGTCCTGACACGCTCTGCCATATGTTCCCTGTTTACACACTACAAACGCACCTCTTCTGTTAACGCCTCCCCTGATCACAAGTGATATTCCTTCCTTCTGAGCGCTTAGCAGTTTTGTGTGTTACTTGTCAAGCCGGTGCATGGCGCCTTGTGACATCTCTTTTATCATCATTTAAATATTTATCTCCGTTACTTTTCTTCCCTCAATCTTAATTCCACGCTAAATTTAGTGTCACTCCCACGGGGGTACAGAGGAGGCTCCAGCTGCCCTGTCGGGTGTGGCAATCCCTGCGGTAACACTTTCCTCAACCTCTGAAATTTATCCGATGCTTGAGACCACTTTTATGCACACTGAATAACATAACTGCTCAAAATCAAAGGACGCTTTCTTACCTTTTTGCTTCTCATATAGGAAAGGCGGCCCTCGTGAGCATCGGGGTAAGTGCAAAAGAGATACGTGGTGATGGCATGCTTTAGGAAGGAGTCGCCAAGCATTTCGAGCCGCTCCAGGTTAAATCCATCACTAGCATTTGAAAGGGTCAAAGCCTGAAGAATAAGTCCAGGGTTTGGGCCAAGCGTTCTCGAGGAGTACCCGGGAGAAGGGCTCTGCTCAGAAGCCGTCCTGTCCGTGAGCGCCTTACCAGTCTCTGTAGTACCAGGCACGGCGGCCATCGTGGGACTTCCATCTGAGGTAGATTTGTTAGCATTTCCATCAAGGTATTTATTACTCAGTAGAGTACATTCATCGCTGGGCTTGGGCTGGTTCTCATAATTGTATAAATTCTGAATGGGATATGAGGTAGTTGGTTGTACAGGTATTTCCTGCTTGTAGTAATTCAGATGGTTTCCTTGGCAAAAGTCTCTGTTAGCTAAATCGTAACTGCCATTGGCGAGATTTTTATTGTAAGAAAGACCATTAATTGCTGTCAGATCTGTTGAAACTTCAATTTGGAGCTTACCAGGTGACTCGAACAACGTTCTGCAGTTCACAGACATTTGGTCGTGATTTTCTAGACAGGAGGTTCTATTAGCACCTTGACGTGCAGCATTTTCAAGGACGACAACTGTGCTGTGCTTACAGTGATTCTCATTTTCAGCTGAAGAGGAGTTAGCAACTGAGATGAAAGATTTGCTGTCAATAGATTTTTTCCACCCGAAGTCTAAGTTGGGGTATCTGCAAAGACATTTTTATAGCTTTTCATCAGATCCTTCAAAAAGGCTAGGCTTAGAGCAAGAGCAATTTGAGTAAAAATTAAATAAACGAAGATCCCTATAAATATACTCCTACCTTAGAAGATAAATAAGTTTCCAAGGCAGAAACCAACACACCTGGAACTCTGCACAGTGTAAACCATCAAGTGGGACATGGGTCTCTGCACGGCGTAGGGCTTAGCTCATGAAGCCTGGGGCCAGCCTACGGGACCTAGAGCCACCGACTGCGAGGGCTGGGACCCGAGGCCAGCCAGGTAACTAGCTGGGTAACCTGGGACAACTTACTTCATGTGTCTGTACCTCAGCTTCCACACCTGGAAGAGGAACTAACACCTCTTACACCACAGGATCCTAACAATGAAATCATCTGACATGAGCTAGAGCATTTAAGCCAGTGTCTGACGCTGTAGTAAGTACTCAATAAATGTAGGCGTGATCATTGCTATTATAAAGTTCCTCGTTTCCTGAACCATCTTGGTCTTGCCAACTGGCTAATTTCTTTACAATGCAGAGTCCTGACAGGTGAGAAGAAAGTAATGAAGACAGAGACCACACAGAGGCAGTTGCTCTTTCATGTACATTTGATTTTATAAAAAAAGGAAGCGTCTTAAAATGTCAGCAGTGGCAAACAACTGTTTTCATTTTCACTTTAACTGCCATCTCTGAAGGGGGAATGACTGTTTTTGACCTCAGGCTCTCCTCTCCAGCTGTAACTTCCCAAGAATGTTAGACTCATTGACCCAATGTATAGATTTTCACTTATGAGTCAAGCGATGCATTTATTTCACGTATTAGATAGGCATCCACGTTTTCTTTCTAATCTTTTCAAAATTATTCTACATACAATTAAAATGTGAACTTAATTCCGCTCCTCTGCCAGCAGGACCTCACGAGCCGAGCTCTTCCTGGCCCACAGCACAGGCGTACCTAAAATCCGCGGGCAGTGACCTCACTCCCACACCAGCGTCGCCGGCTGTCTGCGCTCTTAGCTCCTCTGCAGTCAAAAGGCAGTGAAGGCGATAAAGTATGCTGGGGAGACAAACCGCTTTTCTCCACAGTGATGCTGGAATTGGATGTATAGCACAGAGTTCTGGAACCAGTATCTTTGAGTAAGCAAAAATGTGGATAAATATAAATTGTGGATAGACAAATAGAAAGCAAACACACAAGAGAAGAAAAAATGAAACTTAAGGCCAATTTCACTAATGAAGAAAGACAAAAATCATAAACACTAGCGAGAAATCTTAAAAATATTCTTTAAAATAACCCTTTAAGGAAAATGGGATTTATCCTAGGATTTACATGGATGATTTCATGATATAATTGCTATCAGTGGATCAAGTATAAAAGCCAAACCTCTCACACTTACCAAAAAGACATTCAAATGGAAGTCAATACATCATATTAATTAAAGCCAAACAAAACCTAAGGGTTGGGCAACTTCCAGAAACCTCACGAATCACTCAATTCACTTGATAAAATAAAATTCAAACTTATCTTTCAAAACATTAAGTTATGCTAGTCACGATTAACTCACTACCTGTTTATTCTGCAGACTTTCCCATTTGGCTTTCCTCTTTTCAGCACTGCTTAGAGGAAGAGCTTTCCCCTTCTGATTCAAATGGCGAGGTGTCAGAAGATTCAGTCTATAAAAATTTCAAAATAATTTTATCCAACAGACAAAAACAAGTACACTCTCACAGTGGTTCTAAAACCTCAGTGTGTCTACAAGTCACCCGAAGAGCTCATTTAAACTGCAGACCGCTGGGCCACACTCTGGGCAACTCTGTGTGCAAAGGACCTCCTGAGTTCAGAGCCCACATACAGGTGGGCTGTGTGGACTGTGAACCTCCACATCTGCCTACTGACCTCTGGAAATAATGCCACAAGTGAAATCACAATGTCATTTCTAGAGCTCCTTTACCTTGAAGATGTGTGGTCCACATCCAGCAGCGGCTGGTTGAGATTGGTCAGGTCAAGGTTATACTTTGTTTTATAATATTCTGCAAAAGTTTCATATTCAGGGGAAGGAAATTTACTCAGGGGGGTAAGATCGGTGTACACATCAGCTACATAAAATCGATGAGGCTGATCAAAATTGCGGTATCTAAAAAGGAAAAACAATCAGTGACTTTCTGGTTTAAATCAACTATTCTCAAAACACAACTGTTTTAATATGCAGTTAATGCAAATTATTTGATTTTAAAGAGTTCAAAAAGGTTAAAAATAAATAACATGAAAGAAACTTCAATTCTAAATAATACATTTCAAGTGGATTTAAGACGAGAAGAACTACATTTATATCAAGTAAAAACTGACTCCCCCCTTTCCCTATTTTACTACCGTCCTTGTTCTAAATATCTATACTTTGATAACACATGAAAGCTAAATGGCGCCTTTAAATATCTCTTAATTTCATCAGTATAAATAGTATAGAAAACTTTCAATATCTAAACAACCAAGTAAATATTTTGTATATTACTAATGCTAAACATGAAAGACACTTGCCACATAAAATGTATTACTGCAGCATTTATGATATTGATAGGTTGGTGTTAGCTAACATTTAAAATATGGCTTTGAAGTACACAAAGAAAAAAGAAAACAAAAACAAAAACCAAAGACCGAATTGCAGCCAGTACTTTACTTCTTTAAAAAGTGCAGTGTTTAATTTTATTGATTAAAAACTCCATCCCCTAAATTTTTACAAAATAAGAAACAAAGCATAGTAATTTACTGTTTTCACTGCACTTAATAACACTATGCCTTTGAACAATTCTAATAAACTATTATTTACACCCGAATTCTTTAAGACTGGGGATTAAAAGGATGGAGGTTTTAAGAAGAAAACCTATCAACATCATTCAGATGATCTGACCTTCACAAAGTCAAATCCCTTCATCAACAGTGTTATGGGTTTTGTTTTTGAAGTAAGTAAACTGGAGAGAACAGGTCCACCATGAAGAGATACCTATATTTTCTACTAGTAACATCAATGCCAAAGTCACAGGTCACTTACATTCCCCATATGAACAAGGGAATCTTCTGAAACGACGTATCACCACCACTTAGCCTTCCACTTAAAATCTTACCTTGGAATGATAACTGCATCTTGGTAATCTTCTAATTTAAAAACAAAGGGAGTTTCTTTTGAATACTTTGTACTGGGAATGCCTATGCGAGCTTCAGACTTCTCGATATCTTCCATGAATTTAAAGTCAATGTCCAAAGTGCTGGAGTCATTAACTTAGGGAAGAAGAAGACCCTTTAGCTTGTTAAAATACAATAATACAGGTAAGATCTTTACTCAAGCTATATATTCATTACATGTGTCTAATTCAGAGTTATCAAAGATATTCCTGTAGTTTATACAATAAGCTCATTGTTAAGCAACAGTTTCATTTTCTAGCTAGTATACAGAAACACTTTAGAGTCTGGGTCCTTCTTACCAACATTAAGAGGTAGAACACAGTATGCTGAGTCAGCGTCTGTGGGTTTAAATTCTAGTGCAGGTTTTTCAAGCCGAAGAATATGTGAGAATATATACTGGTGAAGTCTTGTAATCAACTCAAGCATTTGTAGAGATAACGTGAAACCAGACTTCTTCAACTCAATAGATATGGTAACCTCTCCAGAGCGTGTGTACACAGGAAAGTGCGGAATCTTAACAAAAAGAAAAATAACGCACCCCCAAGGTTAGCAGATGTTTCAGTCCATTACAAACATTTAACTTCAGAAAAGCAATGGTGCTTTGTATCAGGGGAACAGAAGAGATACCTTAATTTTAAAATATTAAACATTCGGAGGTAACAAAAGATAGTTAAAGTAGCTTTTCCTTTTTTAAAAAGGAACAAGACAGTTCAACATCAACAGTTATTATGAAATGTCTACCTGAGGTATGGGTTTGGCTGTCAGTATTCCAAAGCATCTTGTGGTATCCTCAGGGGGATAAAGCTTCCGCCTTCTAAAGTTGAGTTCATCAGGTAAAGGTGTCGTTAGAACCATTCCTATCACATACAGGTAACAAGGCTGATCGGGCTTGGGGTAGCTATCCCTCAAACATTCTGGAATCTGGGATTGGAAAGAAAAATTAAGCATCAAGTTCAAGTGTATTAACCTCTTTTCCAGATGTTGGCAAGATAACAAATTTATTCCTGGCTTTACTAAAAGCTGATGAGAGAAAACTGAGAAAATATCCAAGGCAGGAGACCTCCTAATTTCTTAACCTCACTGGACAGTCGGCACTTCTGGGTCTGCAAAAGTATATAAAACCGTCAAACACTGCAGGGTCTTTCAACACAATACTGTGCATTTGATCTATTTCTTTTGACTAGAGAACAAACTCTTTTCTTTCTTGGGTTTCTTAGTCTTTACTCACTTGTAGAATACCAGAAAATAAAGGTAGCCAAATTTTTAAAATCCCATGTAATCCTGAAACTCAAAGGTAACCTTTATTAACACTGTGATATACTGTATCATCTTCCAGACTTTTTCTGGAATAAATGTATACATTCCAGAATAAATGTATATAAACATACACACATACATATTTTTCACTACAAATGGAATCACAAGAAAAAGACTGTATCATAACCTGATTTTTATCTCCAGTTACTACAATGAGAACATCTTTCAGGGTCAACACCAATCAGTATCATTTTTAATGGCCATCTCATTGAAGGCGTAAACCATGACTTAAACTAAGATTGCTTCTGAACTTTCAATAATCATACAACCTCACCCAATAGTCTTGCAGTTTCTGAGGCTCAATAATATAAATAATTATGCCCACAGTTAAAAGGTACAGAAATGCTGGCTATGGGATAATTATAGTTAATAGAATATCAGATAATACAGAATGCACCTATTAATTAAACAGGATGCAAAGCAGTACTATGCTTCTCAAAACACTTATTGGTGATAACATATGATGTCATATGAAACTAGTCCAGTAATCTCTAGGATAAATGTTAGAGCAGGAAAACTGGATATGAGGAAATAAGCATTTCAGAAAATCGGATAACTTAATTCATGATTTTTGAAAAACTGACATGATTTTGAATCTTGAAAATGCTTAGCTGGGTGCAAACTTTTTAAAAAAGTAAAAACTCAATAAAACTGCAAAAATAAAACAAAAAAATCATACATTTAGGCCAAGATCAAAGTACACAGCAAATTTTTGCTTCTGTTTGGGGTTTTTATAAGGTAAAAATATTGACAAATATTTTTTCAATAAGTATTTCAGCCCAGTATGGTTACAGCTAGAACTATGCCACAGATCCAGCTAGACACAATACATTGAAAAAACTAATTTTAACTCCAGTCTAGCCACATCCTAACTCCCGACAAGTAACTGTGCTTGCACCTGCTGGTGTGCCCCTCATCTGGATGGGCACTTGCCTGTTGTATCATACACACCCTCTACGTTTTAGCTCCAAACATAAGGTAAAGCAAGAACCTTGACACTAAAGTGAATGAAACAAAGAATGTCCCTTTAAATGACATTAACACACTCTGGATAGAATCTGATAGATGAAATTGAGCTATTTGTAATGACGTGGATAGACCTAGAGTCTGTCATACAGAGTGAAGTAAGTCAGAAAGAGAAAGACAAATACCGTATGCTAACACATATATATGGAATTTAAGAAAAAAAAAAATGTCATGAAGAACCTAGGGGTAAGACAGGAATAAAGACACAGACCTACTGGAGAACGGACTTGAGGATATGGGGAGGGGGAAGGGGAAGCTGTGACAAAGCGAGAGAGAGGCATAGACATATATACACTACCAAACGTAAGGTAGACAGCTAGTGGGAAGCAGCCACATAGCACAGGGAGATCAGCTCGGTGCTTTGTGACCGCCTGGAGGGGTGGGATAGGGAGGGTGGGAGGGAGGAAGATGCAAGAGGGAGGAGATATGGGAACATATGTATATGTATAACTGATTCACTTTGTTATAAAGCAGAAACTAACACACCATTATAAAGCAATTATACCCCAATAAAGATGTTAAAAAAATAAATAAATAATGAAAAGCCAATAAGAAAAGAAAAAAGAATCTGATAGATGAGTCCAGGAATCCTTTTGAGAAGAAAAACAAAAGCAATGTCTGAAATGAGAAAGAGTACACAGTGTCCACATGACAGCGAAGGGGCTGATCTGAGAGAAGCTGTGAACGAGGGAGGGAAACGAGCTGAGATCCAGAGTGGGCTAAACTACAAGGGTTTTGGAAGCCAAGCAAAGGAACCTGGACTTGATATAGCAAGAAATAAAGTCAGAAAGGCTAGATTTTTACTCGGTTCTAACCAATACTAACCGCTTTTGGGTAGCACTGTCTTCGTTTTGTGGAGCCTGGTCTTCCTGGAACACTGGTCTCTTCTTCGTCATGTAAATCAAGCTCTTCTTCGTATTTAACAGTCTCTTTCCCAACTGGCATCAAATGGTCATCCAGTTCGCCTAAGAAATGTAAAGAGAGTTAACAAACAATCCTGATTTTGCCTCTCTGACTCATCAGTGAATAATCCAGAGGAGCACTATGTTAGGAAGCAACTGGAAAAGTCATGAAAACTAAAGCATCTGTGCCTTTAATAATACAAAAGTTATCAGATGTGATACTTAAAGTCTATTGACATTTGTATATTCAATATGATCAGGATTATAAATTCTGTTCTAAGATTAAAAAATAAAAACATGAACAGAAAACTAGCACATGTCATCCGTTTACAAATGCCACTGGAAAACGAGTCTTCCCATTAAAAAACAAAAGTTTTAATTTGTACACTAACATAGACTAATTTGAGACCGATACATTAAAACACAAAACACAAATGTTCATGATTCAACAGTTACTAGAAGACCTTTACGTACTTATATACTGAAAAGAGGTCAGGAAACGGGAGCAAATAAATTGTAGCTGTTAAGCTGTGGAAAACAGAGCTCCTCCACCTTACACGGGATCTTCAGTTACACCATACTTACACCTGTCTTCACCGAAGCACACCAAGAGCAACAGGCTCACAGCCCGCATAATCCTTAGGCACCTATGAAGCCCTTGATGTGCTTTTGTTCTACAGTGTTTTTAACTTTATTTTTATTTACACGTGCCTTTCAAACACTCTTACCAATTTTGTGCAGTTTTTCACAGCAAATGAGAGCTACGACTCTTTCAGCCAATCGTATACAGCTCATTGGGGGACCCTGAAAGTAACAAAAAATGTGACCATTATATATGCAAGAAGCTGTATTATCATTAGTGCGTAAAACATATATGAAACCTCTACCCCGAAATCTTTAAAGTTGAAATTTACCAGAACAATGTTCCATTTTGAAAAACATCAGCAAGTTTAAAAAAATCCTAATCTCCATAATTTGAAGAGCCATCTTTAAAAATCCTGCCCAGGGCTTCCCAGGTGGCGCCGTGGTTAAGAATCCGCCTGCCAATGCAGGGGACACGGGTTCGAGCCCTGGGCCGGGAAGATCCCACATGCTGCGGAGCAACTAAGCCCGTGCACCACAACTACTGAGCCTGTGCTTTACAGCCTGTGAGCCACAACTTCCGAGCCCGCATGCCACAACTACTGAAGCCCATGAGCCTAGAGCCCGTGCTCTGCAACAAGAGAAGCCCCCACTCGCGGCAACTAGAGAAAGCCCGTGCGCAGCAACGAAGACCCAACACAGCCAAAAATAAATAAATAAAAAAGCCTCCTGCCCAGTAAAACCTACATAGTTATAACTAAGATTTTACAATTTTGATGAATTTAAATTTTAGTAAGAACTTAATATATCAGTATTGAGACTAAGAATAGCAGTTACACAAAGGCTGATTTTCAAGTCAACAACAAAATAACTAGAGCAACCCAGCTGCATTTAATGAATTCTGTGTCACTGTAAGTATCTAAGCCACAGATCAATGATTCTGCCAGAAATGTTTATAGCAGTAAGATCTTAAAGGAAACTTCAGAGGTTATCTAATCTAATTCTGGGAGTCTACGAATTATATAGTCTATTGAAGATTGGAACATATAGTTGACTACAAAAGAGATTTACAAATTTACTTTTTAAAGTAGATTTAAAGCCAAATTTATCTGCAACTTGCATAGCCTTAGAGAAGTTGAAAACAAATCTATTAATGACATATTTTAAGGCACAATCATTTCTTTTTCTAAACTTACAACAATGGAGGCTCGAAGAGGTGAGTTAATTGGCAGATAAAGAGTTGAATAAAATGTACCATCAGGCAACTCTCGGGTTCTACATTTAGGAGCCAGGTGAGTAAACGGATCACTTGGTAATCTAGCACAGTATCTGTGAAGAAAAAGAAATTCTGATGCTGAGTCTACAACTGAGAAACAGAGGAAAAATTTTTTTGATATTCACATTCTAAAGTTTGATTTTTTTATGCCCCTCTTGCCCTCTACTGGATTGGTATTTATATGTGGAGTCTGAGCTACACTGCTTCAAACTTGCAATAAGATGGAACAGTACATTTATACACATAATGGAACATTCTGCAATGATGTTCTTTCTGTATCTGTGCTGTCTGACAGGGAGGCCACTGAGCACGTGCAATGTGGCAAGGGCAGCGAAGGAACTACATTGAAATTTGAATGTAAATAGCCATACGCGTCTAGCGCTATGACTGGACTGTGCAGAAAGTACTGCTCAGAACCCGTTAAGGGAATAAACTGGCAGTGTTGGTCCTTAATGACCTTACATTTGCCCACAACCGCTGGGGTCTATGCAAGGACGGCATCAGAAGCGGGCCCAGTGTTCACACAAAGGAGGGCAGCAGAACAAGACGACCACCCAGCAGCAGCACAAGGAGAGCACTGCAAGCAGGGCAAGAAGCCAGCCTCGAGGGAGCTGGGGCCCAAGTCAGGAGGGTGCTGGGACAGGAAGCCAACCCAGTGGGGGCCAGGACACACGCAAGGAGGGCAGCGGAATGGGCAGCAACCCTGCAAGGTCAGGACCTGTGCAATGAGGGCACCTAAACGTGGTGGCAGCCCTGCAGACTGCTATATATAGGGAGACTGAACAGTCAAGTAATTCTTTTGAGGACAATGGGAATCAGATTCCTCACTATTAAAAAAGCCAGGAACAAAGATGGAAAAAAGGGAAGCTAGAATAAACCCTCTGGTGTCATGCTAAAAAATGGAGTAAACAACAGACAGGTAGTCAGGTACAGAAATAACTACAAACGTGTATTTATATAAATGTTTATATAAACGTGTATGTGAATAGGTATAAACATTTTCTAGCTCCATCTACGAAACAGCCTGGTAGCAGTAATACTCCAGAGGCAATGAACACACCTAGTGCGCGGATCTTGGTTTCTAAACACAACTCATTCTCCACTAAAAGGAACCAGGACCTTTTGGAGAAATAGCCAATATCTAGGCTGCGGCAGGGAAATTATGAGCCTAGAACATCTTAGTGTGCCATAAAATACAGAAATGTTCAAAGAATAACGGCGACATGTTAAAAAGACATAGAAGCTAGAATGAAGGGGCCCCACCAGCCAAATTTTACACAATTTTAACAACAAAATAAATGACAGCAAAAGACTATAAATGACTGAATAAAACAGAAGCCCATTAGTTCACATTAGATAAAAAAATAAAAGGAACAAATAAACGGAGAGAAGAGAAAGCTCTTCCTCACAGTAAAACGACAATAAATACCAGAAAGAATAATGCAATCGGAAAATCACCATTTTGCAGACATCACAGAAATAATCAATTCAGGCAAGAAATATCAATTGAGTACTGACACTGATGGGTGAAACTGGGAAGAGGAATAAATTTCATATAATCTCAAAATATCTCCCCACGAAACAGTCACTAATTATAAAGGGGGAAAAGGCAACTTTACAGTAGAGAAAGCTGGCAGACCTTACGTAAGTGATCAAAGTCACCACCATAAGAAGAGGACAAATAAACACTGAGTGACCCCGTTAGAGAGAATGAAAGGAACGCAGCATCACTTCCATGATATGCTGGCCGAGAACACATAACCTGGGTCTAATCATGAGAAAATATCAAATAAACCCAAACTGAGAAATGACTGGCCTGTCATCTTCCAAGGTTTCAAGGTCATTAAAGTCAAGGAAGGACTGAAGAATGGTTCCAGGTTGAAGGAGACCAGACAGATGAGAAAAATGGGTACAACCCACGATCCTGGACTGGACCCTTTCACTCCAAGAACATTCTCGTGAAACTTGAATGGGTCTCTCTGGGTGAAGGGTATATGTGAGTTCTCGGTAGTACTCTTGCAATATTTTAAAGTCTAAAATTGTTTCAAAATAAAAAGTTAAAAAGAAAATCTTATGTTTTCTGCTCCTTTATTTTGCCTCTGCACAAAATTTATCCTGATACATAATCTAGCTATGTATCTGCTTTTCTTAGTTCTTAGACATGTTATCACCAACTCAGGACAAAGTAAAACAGAACATACTCCAAAAAAAAAAGGTTAATTTATCATAATCTTCCATTACTGCTAATGGAAAATTCAACATCCACCAACATTCATGACACAAAACAAGTTTCAAGATTTATAAAAGAAGAGTGAGTGTTGCAAAATTAATTTCAATCTAATTAAAATACGCATGCCTTCATTATGTCAGCCTTGTCAATGAGAACTAAACATTTATTACTATGCAACACTGGTTTTGCCTTCTGACAAAAAAGAACAATGAACCAAAAAAAGCAACTTCTTTTCCTTCTCTCATCCAAGTATCACAGGCCATAAGCAGAAAGACTGGTGATTGTTTGCAAAAGGTAAACAACACAATACTTATAGGTTTAGACCTAAATCTCGCAATTCTCACAGGCTTTCCATGCAAATGATTTGATGCCATACCTATTGATGTGTCCAATGGCCGTGTTGATTGTGACTCGTGGACCACCATCATCGGGCCTCAACACATATGGTGGGAAAACATCATCATCATCCACAACAGGCTCAATGTCAGTCTCCCCGGTATCAACTGACTTGGAACATTTGTTTCTCAAGATCTGAACATTTTAAAAACAGAACTTATGAGAACAAATGCTTTTTCTGCCATTAGTTGTCTGCTTCTGTACCTACAGAAAAAGCTCTCTTGACATGAAACATCTCTCCTAAATACACTGCAATACTCCATAGTTGCCTGCTGCTGAAAATTTCTCCTAATTAATCCTTTCCAGCTCCAATCATGTGGAGAAGTTCCCCATACAGGTAACAAGGCTTAAAAGGTACTGTACCTACCTACACACACACACACACACACACACACACACACACACACACACACACACACACACACACACACACACACACACACACACGTGATCCCCAGTCTTTCATGAGTACAGGGGCTATGTCATCACTCTCAAATCACTCTGCATCTTAAGCAATCAACTGTTACTACACTGTCCACATAAATAGTACACTTCGCAGGTCTTCCTCCCCAATAATCCATATGACCACTTTCACTGCTATTTTCCTGTAAAATACTGCTGGCTCTGTGTAATTACTCTCAACTTTCTAATAGTGTACACACTGCACAGCTCTGTTGAGACTATTCTCTGAAGATAAAACTATTTCTAAACACATAAAAACAACTTAAAGATAACACATGAATCTTACCTTTTCAATAGCTTTGTATGTTTTAAGGTCCTCTTCAAAACTTTTTATTTTGTCTGTATCTGCTAACATTACATAATTAGAGATCGGTGCCCTCGCTCTTCCCTTAGATTGAACATAGGATCGATACTCTGTGGGCAGATCAAAACGAACCACCAAGTTGCATTTCGGTATGTCAACACCCTCCTCCACAATACTTGTTGCAATAAGCAGGTTGGTTTCATGTGCTCGAAATTTCCTAAGTACCTGAAAAAAAATCCACCAAGGATAGCAATTCTAAGAAATTTTCCAAAGAAAACAATGTAGTAAAATTAAGGGACAACTGTCATTTCTGACAATACTCTGAGCACGCTTAATCCAGGCCAGGCTGAAGATGATGATAACACCTCACAAAACTCGAAACGCATGAACACGTGACATTTTCAACTGAATATGCCTTGAAAAATTCAAGTGCCTTTCTATTTTACAGAAGCACCCACGGACAAATCACAGCCTTCAAGATGAAGGCGCTGGCTTCTTTAATAACCAAAGTGACCAAACGAATCCCCTTCTGGAGTCCTGTTGCCATTCTGAGCCTCCGTAATGGGATCTTATGGCTGTGAGTTTGTGCCAACATCCCTCCAAAGATGTTAAAACTCTTTCACTAAAATCCCTAAATCACTTGGAATTAAAAATTACAAGCAAAGCATTACTTATCTTCTGGCATCTTGGGACACATTTAAGGGATCAGAAATGATTTTTTTTAAAAGTGAAAAATGTTTTCATACCAGATTTAAGGTAACATCGTTTCCCAATCTAGAATAAGTTAAATACGAAAGTAAGTTGGGTTTTAGACTGATCTGTCAGACTCTGGCTGTTAGACTCCCCAAACTTGGAATATTACCAAAGAGCTATCACATAGAAATGACTTCAACGTGAATTATTCTGCTACTTTTAAGTTAAATAACAAATTTTAAATAAAAAGTTTTTACTTGCAAGCTGGAACACTATATTAAGTTTTAGCATCTTTACAATGCTATTTCCTATACCAAAATCTTAAAAAGCATGAAAAAAATTAGGCCAAAATCTTTAAAATGTATTGTTATTTTTAAAGGATTCAACCAAGGCAGGACTTTAAGTAGAAAACAAAACACTTTCTAGGAAAACATTTCAGTTTGTTGCTTCAGAGTCGTATGGAGTCAACAGGGGTTAAGTTTACACAAGCTTTCTTTTCCTATAAAATGCAGTTGTGTGCCATCAGCCCGATAATGGAAGACAAAATGGGTGATGGCGATTAAGACACAGAACTGATTTTCCAGATAGATTCTCAACGTATGAATCACTATACAGCTACCGCAAAGGAGACGGCTAGTTTCTATGAACAAGTACTCTATATTCCCAAAAAATGCAGAGGAACTATGAAGAAAGGAAGTTCCTATGGGCAAAGTTTGTGTATGTTCTGAAAATTGTTATTGTACAATTATTTGAACTTAGTTACCTCTTCCTGCTTTCTGAATTCCGCTTCCATCTGTTTGTTGCGAGGCTGATTCTTTCCAATGCCATGTCCAGTTATAAAATTGCTGCTGATGTAAGCCAGCTCTGGATCTTGTTTGCCAGCTTCCTTTATCAATCTAAGAAAATTATACACATTTGGAAGTTAAGCACTGCTGAGGGAAAAAAATTTAAACTTTTGTTTCTAAGGTCTCCCTTAAAATGGAAATACATATCCTTTTGCCAACATACCTAACAAAATAGTCGGGTTTTTTTTTTTTTCAACTAGCTTAAAAAGAAATCACTGTCGCTCTTCTCTGAGTCGATCTGTGGACCAAATACTTATAACACCAAATACAGGGCTGATTTACACTGATGAATGAAATGGTCACAGTCCCTCAAACTTTCTAATTTGGCAGTGATGACCTTCATAGAAATGTGGCCCAGGAGGGGACAGCGCTAGGCAAAGAGAAACATGGATTCCTCATGTATTTTGGCTTTAGTCCAAGTCTCATAATGAAAAAACCACACACTCTTTCTCAACGCACTTCCCTAAGCACACACACAACTTGCAGCAATGGTCATGCCCTTGTGTCCACGGCCAAACTTACGCAAAGTACCAAATACCCCAAAGGAATACTTCATTCTCCTCTGCACGTAGTAAGAGAGTTCCAGCTGTGCATGAAAAGAAGTGCGTTATTTCTTTTAGATTTACCCCAGCACTCTGTACCACTGGAAGCACGGCTCTAGGGAAAGCGATGCCTCCATCCACTGCTAAGCATCTCCATTCCCAACACTCATGTCCCTGGGCAGGCTGCTGACCACAGTTCTGCATAAAAGGCCACTGAGCTTCGGCACTGCAAGGCCAAGAGAGTTCCCACCCCATCCTGTCAGGAAAGAGCACATACTCCCGAGCTCATCTCCCTTTCTGCCTGCACCTCTGTATTAACCCAGAACGCTTGTCCGCTCAGACGGGTCCTCCACTAAGAAACGGAAAAGAGCTACAGGACGGGCTCACATTACAAGGGTGCAGAAGGTTAACAGTTAGTGTTGCCATTACAGCTATTTTGGAAATATCCACATTCAAAAACTCAGCACACAGGATAAATGGTTCCACACCTGACCTAAGCGATTCCATATGGTTCTTCTGAAGTCATACAACATAGTATAAATTCCTAATAGAAAACTGCATTTTTAAGTCAAACCATTCTTTTTTTTTTTCCCCAATAAGTACATGAAACAGGCTAATATCAAAGCCCTGGAAGAAACCTTGAAGGGCCATCTAGAATATCTTCCTGCCTCCAAATCAGTAAAACACTTGTGTGTCTAGGTTAGTTTGAGAGTCTGCTCTATAGTTTAAGTACTTAAAAAGTTCAAAATCAGAAACTTCTTTAATATGTTCCAAGATCCGTTTAGTTATTATAAACTTATGATGTCAGTAACAGAAAACAGTGCTACATGCAAACGGCATGCCCCCAAATCTAAAATATGAAATTAATTATCTTAGAAATAATATATACTTCCAAATTTTAGTTTATGTAAATCAGCAGCAATTTGAACATAACAGAGGTTTTAAAAAATGCATTTCAAGTTACTCCTAATTAGGTATACAATGTATTTTAATTTGCCTAAAAAAATAAATCTGGTAGACTTCAACTAGCTGAGAAACAGAAGCACTACAAGTACATTTATTTCTCCTTAATCAGACTCTCACCAGTATGCCGGGAAGAGAAGAAGCAATGTGCACATTAATAATAAAAAAAAAGTCTCTTATAAGCAATAGCTGAATTCTATATACCTACGCTGACAATGTTTAAAGAGAAAAATTTCTCTATCAGATAAATTTAAGAAATCCCTGCAAAGTTATGGGCTTCCAGAGAAACAAAACAAGGTCTACTGTTGTCAGGGAGCTTGTTACTGAGTAACACACACTGCCTAGAGATCTCACAGTACCACAGAATTGCTGGGACAGAGTCTTATTTGTTTCTTTTAATTTTATACTGAGTTTATGAGAGTTGTTCCACAAGCAAGCTGTTTGATAAAGAATGCTGTTCTCTAGTGCACAGAGTTTCTCAAACAATCTATAGCAAAGAACCGGTTATTTTTTTCCTAATTTCAAACTCACCCGAAACCAAAATTTTTGTAAAATTCCACAAGAATTAACTACTAAGAAAATGTAACTTTAAAAGCATTAAAATTCAATGGCCAATTGTATAACATTCAGCAGACATAAAAAACTAAGAGTTTATGAATATAACTGTATGACATTCAGAGGACATAATTTACTCTTAAAACTAAGAGTTTATGCTTACCCTCAATCTCTGTATCTCACTCAACGCAGCTGGCACAGACCCACAGGTCACAGTGCATGTGTGTGTGCACACAGCCGCCCCAAGGACAATGTCAGGTGGAAAGACTGCCATTTCTATATACAGTGTCTCTTATTAACAACCCAGTAAGAGAGGGAGGTATTATTACTATTTTATAGATGAAGATGCTGAGACTTTAAAAAGGTAAATAACTTGCACAAAACATACACCTATAAAGTGAGTAGAAATAAAAGGAACCAGGGCTCCTTGGAGAAGTGGCTGATCCTATGCAAGAAAAATACAAGATGAGCCTGGAACATCTTGCAGTGCCAGAAAGTAAGGAAGTGTTCAAAACACAAAAGGATGAGGGCATGTCAAAGGGACACAGGAGCTAACCTCAAACAGCCCCCAACGGCCCGGGGTGGAACGACTTATACAAAAAAAAAAAAAAAAAAAAAAAAACTAGTATCAGATTATAACCGAAGTATAAAATAAACAAACACGAGTTCATAATGATAAAAGAACATGATTCAACAAATATAAACAGATAAATAGGATAAAAGAGACACACTTTCCTTACAGAAGAATTTCTGTAACATACATATATAAGCCCCTCTCCAGGAATGAAACTGAATCCCTCCCTCCCCAGAATAAACTAGATTTGGTGACTTGCTTCCAAAGAATTAAGTAAGAAAAGAGAAAAACAATAACTTTCCCGTGGAGAAAACTGGCAAACGCAATCATAATCACATGATGAAGTCTAACATCACCAGTGATGCTCTGTGTTAATACCATGAATCCCTCTGAGACGAAGTGACCAGAAGGGCACTTCACGTCTGTAGTATTCTTCCAAATCCTAAAACCCAGTCTAATCCTGAGAAAAACATCAGACAAATTCAAACTGAGAGGCCTTCTACAAAATATCTGATCAGTACTCCTCAAGAGTATCAAAGTCATCAAAAACAAGGAAAGAAGACGCTGTAACAGACCAAAGGAAATTAGGGAAATAAAACAACTAAATGAACTCTGGTACACCTTGGATTAAAAAGAGGACATTAATAGGGATTTCCCTGGTGGTCCAGTGGGTAAGACTCTGCGCTCCCAATGCAGGGGCCTGGGTTCAATCCCTGGTCAGGGAACTAGATCCCACATGCATGCCGCAACTAAAGATCCTGCATGCCGCAACAAAGATCCCATGTGCCGCAGCTAAGACCCAGTGCAGCCAAAACAAATAAATAAATATATATATTATTTTTTTTAGAAAAAAGAGGACATTAATGGAAAAACTGGTGAAAGTCACACAATACTAGTAAATTACACACTGAAAAGAGCTCTAGACTTGGAGAGTGGAAACCACTTTCTGCCACTTGATACTTGCGTTACTTTAGGAGGTCACAAACTGAGTGTTATTTTCCTCATCTATGATATAGTAAAAACATCTACCTTCTTCCCTCATGGACTGTTCTGAAATTTTAAAAAATATATAAAGGTAAATTATAAATGATAAGGCCCTAAACACAAAAGGCAAAAGAAAAACTATAAACAGAAGACTGTACACATACTACATTATCTATAGAAGTAGCTGTGATTTATTTTTTTAATTAGGAGAAAACTGCCTGTGTATTACAATAGCTTGTACTCCCATTAAACTGTTCACTGAAGAAGGGTTTTTCCTCCCATTAAACTGATGGAAGGAAAGAATCTGGATTTCAGGAAGTTTTTCTAAGCTTATTAAAAAGCTTACCGGGACAAGACCTCTATTGTATATTTAATTAGCTGCCCATAAAGCCAAGCCTCAAACCGCTCCTGATTCATCATCCAACACTGAATTCCAGCCACATTTTATGAACGTTGATCACAACTAATCTGATCCTCAGAGTCAACAGGAAGTAACATTGACTTCTGATAAACCTTTTCAGGCTAATATTCCTGCAGTGAAAGCGAGTACATCTCTACACTTAAAAACGCATGCAGAAAAGCAGGGAAAGGAAGAAAATGAACCCCGACTTCTCTCCAAGCCCCAGAAAATTTATTTAATTCTTAAACCATCCTGTATAGGGGCAGGGAGTACGTCTATAACTCGGCTTACAACTGTGCCAACGCTAAACTTTTCTGACCCCCAAAATGCCTTTCCCCCATTCTAAGAAACAACCCGAACAGATACGCACTCCCTGGACTGTCTCCTGGCAGCCTTCCCACTGGAAAGCACTGGTTTTTAGTGTTCTGTCATACCCAAGGGCATTATGATTACACAAAGAACTGAAAACTAGGAGGCAGAATATCAGGATTCTAGAGTTGTCTCTGCCACTGACTGGCAATTTAACTCAGAGCAAATCACTTTTCCTCCTGAGGCCTTTCTCTTTTTTATAAAAGTAAGTGGCTTGGATTAGATAGTCAGTGAAGTCCCTTTCCAACCTTAAACTTCTGATTCCAATGTAATTCCCTACCTGAAGTTACTTTACCTCCTATTCATCACAAGGATCAGGCCCAATGACTATGAAAATTACCAGACCGAAAACCGCCAGATGACTTCCCCAGAGTCCAATTTCTCGTTATTCAAGTAAGTTCTCGAGGCCCCCAAACAGTCAGAGCAGTTTGAAAAAAAAAAAAAAAAAAATCCCAAATTACCTCAGGAAACAAAGCTTAATTTCTCCTCAGAGATCAATACTTGCAGAAAAGGCTCTTAGGGATCAACTTTGGCCAATTAATGGATCTTGTAGAAAAGTAGATTGAAGTGCAAAATAAGGACCCTTTTTGGCCCTTGTAAACAGTAGAGCATCCATCCACAAGTCAAAAGAACCATACAGTAAGTGACCATTTGACACAAATCTGAAGTGTAGCTCCTCAGCTGGCTGGGTCTATATTCAGGAAAAATACACTTCTATTGAAGAAGGGAGTAGGGTGGGAATTCACAACCTAATTGGCATTCGCTGTCACCTTTGCCAATATCCTCTGAATTCCTCCCTAACATTTTTATTTTCCTCTGATTCAGAAAATTTTAATATGTAGTCTATGAACCAATCCAAATTTCAAATCCAGCTGCTGAAAACTTTTCACTGCAAACGTGCCAACTTGAATCGACACTTGGTAAGGAAAAAAGCTAACACAGAAAAATTAGCCACAGTAACACCCCGATAAAATTTATCTTTAAGGTTTACCTGAAGGAGAAAGCTTGGTGTGAAATGCTCAACACAATGCCTAACACATCATAGTCACAGGTTAGTAAATATCTAACTGAATCTAACAATTAATATAAAACAAGGAATGCTTTACTGTAATGTAACGATTTTTCTACACTTGCACTCTATTTTAATGGATTAGAAAAGATTAGCACCCTTTAGGGGAAAAAACCTCAGTCATATCAAATCTAGCCTTCGGGGAAAGCTACTGTGTATATAAACATCCTGTCAATCCCAGTAGAGCGTAACACATGAGTTACGGGGATGGTGCCAAGAGTACAGGACACTTGCATCAAAGCCTTCTGGCAGCTCTTAAAGCTATTACAACACATCACTTCACAAAACAAAGAGCTGCCTGTTCTACTATGGGAAAAATGTTAATCTTAGAGATTTACCTGTTTAAGACAACTGCTGTATATCTTCTTTCCACAAAAATAATTCCACACAAAATATTGGTAAATGGAGAAGGAAAATTTGTCTCTGGCTTTTCTTTTTCTTCAATTTCTTCATCCTCCTCATCATCCTCAGAATCACTCCAAGACACGTAATTATCCTGATTCCTATTATTATACCACTCAACGCTTTCAAACTGCTGTCGCTCATACGGTTTATATTTGCGTAAGATTTCAAGCAGTTTTATTACTTTCGGAGTTACAAATTTCAGGTCAAGTGAGGCAGGTGAGAAGTGCTCTTCACATAGTGCATGGATTTTCCTTAGGAAAGTGTCTGTAAACAATAGAAATTTCCTGTGCAGCTCCTCTTGTTCGTGTTTGATATATTTCTGTAGTTCTCTTACCATCATTCCAGCTACTTTATCTGCACACCAGGGTCCCAGAACTACCAATACCGCACGACAGTCTGAGAGTATCTACAAAACAATGTAAAGGCCCAAATGCTAAACAATAATCATGTAGTTATTTTCATATGGAGTTTAACTGGGATTTAAGTTGTCTTTGGTCTGCCCCTTCAAAATAAACTTACCCCTCTAATATAAACACTGAGGTTAATTCCCCAAGGTTAGGGGGAAGGGCCAATGGTCTTTTCAAGCTCTACTTTTTCACATATATGCCCAGAACCATCCTTTTGTTTTCCCCAGCGAAAATAATCAAATAAGAGAAATTAAAAGATGCAACTGTATACAGTTAATAAAGCAATTTTAGAACTGTGATTAGTTCAAAGTACAACTGAGTCATTTACTTCTAGGTAAATATGCAAAGAACTATGTAGCAGAATATACATATACATGGACATGCAAATGCAACAGAGTATGTAATTTTAGTCTAGGTATCAAAGAAAAACAAAACAATTTTCCTTGAACTCTATCTATGCCCAGAGTGCCACATCTTACAAGCCGAGCTCAGAGCAGAATGTAAATCCTTATTAAAGCTAAAAACTGAGGGACTGCCAGTTCTGCAGGCAAGTAAAAGACACACTGGGTTGAACATGGACTTAATGAGAAGACAAGTGTTGAGCAGAGCCTGGGCACTGCTGCTCCAGAAGAAAACCAGCAGGAGAGAATTAAGACTTAGATTCAGTACAGTGCTACCGTTCCCAACTGGCTGCAAAGTCCTGGGACAATGGTTCTCAAGTTTTAATGGCATCGGGATAACTGAAGGGCTCGTCAAATCTCAGACTGCTGGACCCCACCCACAGAGCTTCAAATTCAGCAGGTCAAGGGTGGGGCCTGTCATCTGCATGTCTAAAAAGTTCCAGAGGGAAGCTGCTCATCTAGGGCCCACACTTTGAAGGCCACCGTCCTAAGGAATTGCTTCTCAAAGCTGCACTGTTCAGGGATGACGAGCTCATATCCAGTCACATACAAAGAAAGAGCCGAAGAATTCATTCAGCCCGGGGGTTTGATCAGGAACTAATTCATCTGACCAAGGGGAAAAAAAAAAAAACTGGACTCACTTCTTATACTTAAATAATCATGACATCTCCTTAAACCAGGGAGGTCTACATTTAATAATATAACTGTCTGTCGGGTAATAGTACACTCAACCCAATGCGATACATTCAACAAAAAATGTCCAGAGATAAGAAGGTAAGGCCTTAAACTAAAATGTATATAAAACAGCCTCATTAGAAGAATATTCATTTCAACATTAAAAGTAAATTGAAGCCTTTTATTATACTCCCCATACTTACTTTGTATATGCTTACCTGTTTAGAAATTAAAGTAGAATCTCTTTCTTTTGAATGTACAGATATGTTACAGTCATTGATAAAATTAAGTGCTTCTTCTAATTCCATCAGCAGTCTTTCATAAAGCCCACTTCTGTCAGTAAATGGTCCACAGTCTACCACAATCTCACATGGCTGAGAAGTATATCTTTAATATCAGAAACAAAAGTTGTCAACACACAATACACAAATTCACTCCAGCATTAATTATATATCTAAACCAAAAAAGAAACTTCCTATTTTCATTTGGAGTAACAAGCAGGCTCACAACAAGCATTCCTAAAGTGGTGCTCCTTCTATCCGTACTGTGATTGCCTGTTAGGTCTCAATATGAATTTTGTTACTGCATTATTATCCCAGGTTTTTCATTTGGTTTTTTAGGTTTAGCCTTTCATCTTTTGCCCCCTTAGGCATCATCCAGAATGAGAAACAATGTTAGTCAAAATACTCAAGAAACTCAATAATGATGATTTCTCAGAAGCAGAAATAGGGAAGGGGGAGGGGAGAAGATCATAGAGAGGAAGTGTTACCATTAAATTTATCCATTTCCACACTATTTGAAAACGTTTAGCATTTGCAAATGTCAATTTTATTTTTAATGTGTTTTTAACATATCTTCATAAGGAAACCTCCCCCAAATTTCAGTCAATTACATTATCATTCAGGTAATTGGATCTTTCATGACTTTCATGATACGACAACCAGAACAACACACAAAATCCTAAAAGCACATATAATAATTAATTAAGGAAAAGAAACACAATAAAGACATATTTAAATACTACAGTTTTCATTATTCCCAAAGAGAATTTTTAAGAGTCACATTTTGAGAATTAGGTAATGCCAGACTCAACAGATTACTTACCAGTTTTACCCAAACACTCTAATTCCACTGCTTCTCCTAAAGACTTCAAGTAGTACAGGCCTACCCATCTAATTCAGGTCAGATAAAAGCGAAAGTACAGCCTTTCACTTCTACATCACAGACTGTCTTAGCTCAGGAAAGTCAGAAAACAGCATGTCCTTAAGGCCATGAGATTTGTATTTCACCTTACATTTGGATTCATAAGTTTTATGAATCTACAAGTTACCTTTTCACCTCACTCCACAAAGAGAACTCTTTCCAAAATCCTACTAAATGACAGGTACACCACAAGGTGTTTTCCATGCCATCAAAGAATCCCTTGAAACCACTAATGCCATTTTACAGGCTCAGGAACAATAAATGACTCACTTGAAGTCACATGGCTTACAATTAGTGGAGCCAGTACTCAAAACCCATGTGTGACTTAACTTCATAACCTGAGAAATAAGTCATCTCTATTATAACTGTTCTAAGAACCACCGCTTGGTAATCTTTAACCTTGTTAAAGGCTATATCTAATAAGGGTATTTTAATATGAATTGAATTAGTTATATTTATTTAAAAATCTCATTTATATAGGCTCACTTCCACCAACTTAGATCAAAAAGGCTGTTTGTGTCTGCACGTTTTAATGAAACTCGAAACAGCAACCCCTTCGAAAAGAGACAAACCTCAAAGTCATAGACATCTTCTCAGAAATTTACACCCACTTTCAAAACTAGAGGGTGTTTCCTATTATTTTAAAGCAGGTTGTAAAATATTGAATCCTGTAAATAAATAAATGCTCTTTCAAAGCATCATGTGGGACACGTGGGTCAAAACAACAAAGTGTCCACACTTGCAGAAAAGGACGCCGATTTCCTGAGTTCCCCAGTCCTCGTCAACACCAGCAAATAGGATGGGCCCGCGCTTATGAGGCATTTCCTCTTAAAGCAGAAACACCTCCGTTACTCTCTGTGGAAATAACGTCAGATTCTTGCATTCGAAGATGACTATCCTGATAAGGAATTCTTAGCCTTGCTCTTTCCTTTTAATAGCCATTTGTTCTCTTAGAGACTATCTGCAAAGCACTGAGACTGAAGGCCTAAAACTGTCATAGCAGGTCTCATTAAAGCCAAGTCAATACGAAGTGCATACCTGTCTAAGACCACCAAGTCAGTTGCAGTTTCAGCATTACTCTTAAGAATTTTCTCCAGTTTCTGAATCTTTTCTTCCAATTCCTCTGGATCACATTTCCCATTTAAAATGGAAGCAGTTAGTCCCAAAATACGAGGACATGATGGACAATTTTCACAGAGCTAACAAAACAAAAGATACTGACAGTAAGGGATTCATTTTGCAAGGCCCTAACCAAAGAGACAGCATCCTAATAAAACATGTCAAGAAGACCTAACAAATACTAAAATTATCACTTATAGAATTACTGTAGCTTGTTTAAAAGATCAGTTTATCAAAAAGGAACATTTAAATATGCTATGATGGATTATGAATTCACTTATGATAGATCATATAATTTATTGATTTATATTATGTTTAAATTTTTACTATAGATTTAGAATTTGTTATAAATTTATTACAGTTTAATATTATAGGTTATAGATTTAAATGAACATTAATTTAGTATTCATTCATTAATTCCTACACTGGAACCAAGTTCCCCAAACTGGTAACTAATACTGCTTTTGATCTATAAAAACATTGCTTATACTCAGTAATTTGACCTGCATTATTAAGACTGATAAAATCTAAAAACTTACCTTCATAATTTCTCGGTAGGGGTGGTCTAGGATTGCAAGATGACACTCATCGAACACCAAAAGGTTAATGTCTGATAGTGATAAGTAACCATTTTTCAAAACATTCAAGGCGACATAGCAAGTCATAACGAGAACCTAAAATAAAGCTGCTATCAGTATACAACACATGCCATTCACCTGCCTGGACACACTTCTATGAAATCAGATTATGAAACCACTGTATTTTAGGTGAAGATTAAGACACTCATCAGTGAAAATTAAAACCCAAATCCTCAACGTATGGAAGCTCGTACTTGAGAACCAAGGTATAAAATTAGGAAAACGCGGAAAGAGACAAGAAAGAAAATTTTGATAATGGAGATCATGTTTTTATGATAAATCTACTAAATCTACTTCAGGTTTTTAGGTTCCTAGAGCCATAATTTTGACTGATAAGACCTATCAGTTTTATCACAGTTTTTCCCCATCAAACTGACAAGGTTTTCTGGAAGCAGACAGGGGCTTATCATTCTGTGGATTTTAAGTGCTTTACTAATGAGGGCTTTACCCCAATATGTAAGACATACTAGCAAACTGGGGACTGCTTAGGTTAGTTAGGAAGCATCTCTTAACCACTTCAGATCCAACACACGAAAGGCCCTCAACACAAGCTGGCTACATGGAAACGTCTACGAGGAAGTCTTCCATCAAAGACGCTAAGATCTCAACCAAGAAACGTCTCCAGTTTCAAGACATTTAACTCAAGAATAAACTTTGTGAAAGCAAGTTATCTGCAAGATGGAAATAGGTCATAGGAATTTGTGTTTTTCAAGCAAGTAAATCATACTGTAAAAGCTGTTTCTTTTCTATCGCATAAGAGCAATACATGTCAGTAATTTACCTGGCTTTAGGATGAGATTATAGTAAGAAAACACATGAGGGCTAGCTTCTAGGCTGACAAAGTACAGAAAAGTAGAGTTTTCAAACCTAATTCAGACAACCAAGGCTACAGATCATCTTATAAACCAAGGACTTGTACAGATTTATTAAGTGAAAATTCTCTACAAGTCTTACCTGGTGCTTAGTAAACTCTTGGTTCCATTTCTCTTTTGTCCAAGATGCACTTACTTCCAGGTTTGAGTATTCCCCAACCTTGAGATCTGAGTGAGTTCTGACAGCTGACACTTGTTGAGCAACCTGGTTTGCTGATTACAAATATAATATTCCGTGTAAATATGAGAACTCTTCCCTAAATGGCTCTCTGGACTACTAACAGTTAAACAGTTAAGGAAATCCTTATTATTATATATTACACCTGACCACCAATTTTTTAGATAGCCAATTTAAAATCATATTTTCACAGTAATCTCCAAAACACACTTATTAGACTCACCACCCCACCCTCTGTCATTCACTTCAGAGAGCCTTATACCACCTTCCTTCTTTAAAGGTGATTTTTCCCCAATCTAAGAATGTAATTTCTAGGTTGGAATGGCAACTACTCCAGATCCACCCTTCCTGTTTTCTTCAATAAAATCAGACTGTATCACCAAGAAATAAGACAGACTAGTATGTATTTAAAGCACATGAGAACATCACATGCTGAGACAATCTAAAAAATAAAAAAGAAGAGGAGTGACATGGTTATATTAGTACCCGAGCAGTTTATGTTCACATTTTATACTTTTTAGTTTAATATCTAATCCCAAACACATAAAACCCAGTACTTTAAACTCTTACTGAATATCTAACTTTTAAGTTAAGCATCTAACTTTCTTTCTACAACTGGTATAGCAAGATCATAAATCAAAGTTACCTATTTCATAATCAAGCACCTTTTGATACACTGTGTGAAGCTAAAACATCAAAAACAAAAATAACTACTTAGATCAGATTATATTCCGAAAGTAATCCTTCAAAAAAAATGCAGAATCGGAATTAAATGCAATTACGTTTTAGAAAAAAGCTGAAGTTTAACACCTATGAAGTAAGATGACTAACATTTAAGAGAAATACTATGAAGTTAAGAAATAAGACAGAATGATATTTCTGCTTCAACAAACATTATTCATCAACCTCTCTATACTTTCAAGAGTTTAACTTAATACCCACAGAAAAAATCTCCTTAACCATAAAATCTCATCCAGTTTTCCTCCACACAATTTGATAAAATAATTTTTTATTACCAGAGTTGACCAAGAACACCGTCCTTTTGCCATTTCTGTTGAAGTCTCCCCTGATCTGATAGGACAGCTCTTTAGTGAGTAGTACTGCAATAAACGTCTTCCCTGAGCCAGTGTTTAAACAGACTATGGTATTATGATCCAGAGCTGCTTCAAGCAGTTCAACCTAGAAATACAGTGGGAAAAAGAGATTATACACTTCTTATCTAAGTACAGAATTTACAAAATTGGATTTGTTTTAATTCAGAAAATTTCACTGTTTTCTAAAATCTTCCTCCAACAAATCTGCCCCTTCAAAGAGCATACGTTCTACATCTTTATATAAGAATAATAATCAGAGGCATTAAAATACCGGTTACACATAGCTGTGCTGTGTAAATGTGTTGAAATGGCATTTACAATTTCTTTAAGAATTATTTTCACAGGGACAGAAAACTTCTCTAGAATAATATGAACTGAAATGACTATAACCATGGTTCTTCTGCCAGTCCAAGGTTGTTCAAACCAATCTCAATTCCTACCCAGATCATGAGGACAGACACACCCAAATAGATACTAAGGAACAGTGAAGTTTTCACAGGGGAAAAAAAAAAAAAGAAAAAGAAATTTCACCAATAAAACTATCAAATCAATTACCCAGCAGATGTTAGAAAAGAAAAGGACTATTAAGAAAAAAAGTATCTGGAATGAGAAAATTAATCAGAAGAGGAAAGCTTGAAAAGGTAAAGGAGTTTTATATAAGTTGTGTCAACTGTATGCTAATTTATTCCATTTTAGTGAAAATGCTCCAGTATTAGTGTTCTCATTAGTACCTGATATTTTCTTGGCGTATAAATGTTATCATGAATTGCTTCTTGTTGCCATGGCAGTCCAAAGAAAGGACCCATTGGTGAGGAAGCAGGGGTCATGAGCTGCAGGCCTGCCATGCTGAGGGGTTGCAAAGCAGGGCTTTTCATTCATCCAGTGTTTCTTTCATTGCATTTTTGTTCTAGCACAGCTTACTACAAAAGGGAAAAAGAATACCATTACACAACCATGCAGGGTTAAAAACAAAAGAAAGCACGGAAACAAGAGGAACATCAGAATATCATTCCTATGGGCCTTTTCAAACTCTTCATAATTGTTTTAGCTTTTTCGTGATCTAAGAGGATCGTTTTAAAAGTCAAGCATTCTGTACTCGCCAACCCAGCAATTCTACACCTAGAAACCTGTCTAAAAGAATTAGGCGGCTGCACAAAGAGGTAAACACATGAATATTTATTGCTGCATTATTACTTAAGAACAAGAAATAACCTTAAAATGAATTAATCAAAAATTAGCTAAGTAAATTATGGTCTAGTCTTAAAATAGAATACTATAAATCCATAAGATAAGACAGATCTGTATTTACTGACACAGAACTGTGTCCATAATATACCTTTAAGAGAAAATATGTACAGTATCGATGCCCTTTAAAATAACGTGTATATATACAAAACATGTAAATACATACGTAAATATATTTCAAACATTCTTTGTAAATTCTACGATGCTACTATTGATAAAATAATGAGAAAACTGTATGGAAGGCACTTCGCACTGTGCCTGCACACAGGAAGGATTCAAATGCCTGCCAACGTTTGGTCATTTTATCAAAGGACCATAAACACAGAAGGTCATTCTTCTCAATTGATAACCTATCACAACTGCACAGCTGCTCAACTATTTACATATGTATCTTTAAAATTATTCATATCCTAGATAAATTAAAACAAGGCAACACCATTCTGTGAAATAAAAGTTATTTCATGGTATCTAAGCACTCTTCTATATTGCATATATTCTTCCCCAAAGATAAAAATGATTATGTAAAATGAGAAAATAATAATTCAGTCTTTTTAAAATTCCTAACCTGCAGATAGAGGGTTAGGGTTTCAAATCTCTACGTGAAAGTCCATCATCATCAGAATTTACCTGCCTTGTAGAAGGGAATTTTCTCCCTTGTACTGCTTTGCAGTGTTCATTGTTTTTACTCTATGACACTGGAAAGAAAGAATCCCCACTCTTTGTTCCTTGACAACAAAAACTCTAAATCTCTTGACATGTTAAATTTATAACCATTGTACAACACAGTGACTTAAATTGTTGCAGCTAATCCAACAAGAAGTCTCAAGAGTAGAGTCTCTTTTATGCATAGGTATAATACCAAATTCTGATTTCAGAGCTCAATTCAGTTGACAAGAATTCAACATCCAGCTAATACAAGTAGGATCTCAAGTAAATGGTAAAGGGGCAAATGGCTGCAGGGCCAAGGACCTCAGCAAGGCAGGCGTGTCCGTGGACCAGACAGCACAACCATTCTCATTATCCCTCTCAGAGGAAGATGGCAAGCACAGCATTCCAGAGTACATTATGAAAAACTATCAAGTCATTATTTTGCCTGGGTCAAGCAGAACTATGTCTTTCATGAGAAATAATGTGCTCACCCTCTACTGAATCAAAGTCCCAACAGCCTTTCCTTTTACCCCTTTTACACTCAGCATTCACTTCTCCCAACTCTACAGGCCCACAGGATAAACACCCTCAGGCTGATCATTCAAGCTTCTTAACGCCGCTGCAGAGAACCTGAAGCGGAAGGCTATACCTAACCTCCGAAGACCCAGCAGGCCACGCTGAAGGCCCAAGAGATTTGCAGGCACTTCCCACCTGCCTACCATTCTTGGGATATCTCTACGGTCCTCCTTATCCACGGGTTCCACACCCGCAGGTCGAATCTATCCTTGGTTGGATGAATCCAAAGATACGGAGGGCCAACTGCACTATGCAAGGGGGCATAGTACATGAGCATCCACGGATTTTGGCATCTGCAGGGGACCTGGAACCAATTCCCGTGGGTACTGAAGGACAACTGTACTTCTCCTTCATTACTCCAGGCTGCTTACTGGTAGGATGATTTATCACTGTTAAGCCTGACACCTCACTTTTCACCCAACCCAAATGTTAATCCAAGACCAAACAAAGACATGGTGGAAGGGATCAGGAAAGAAGCCTAAATCCTGGTGGTGGATGGAAATTTTAAAAGGAGAAAAGAGGGCAGCAGTGTAAATCCCCAAACACACTTCTTCCACCTCCAGAAACCATGTACAGCAGGAACCCTCCTTCCTATCACTGTCATCATTTCTTTTCATGTAGACAACATTAATAATAATGACAGTGCCAGAAAATAGTCTAAAAAGTAAATGAATGTTCTATTTTTAGAACAGTCTAAAAAATAGTCTAAAAATACTCTATTTATAAATATTTAAATATTTAGTTAAAAATTTATTATAGACTATATAAAGTAGTTTAAAAATAAAGTCTATTTTTAGAATAGTCTAAAAAATAGAAGCATGTTCCTTTTTTGCTGCTGTTGTTCCATTTTCTTAAGGGGGAACTATATTCTTCAAAATTATCAGTATCAGTACAAAGAAAAACTATGAAAATGTTCCCGATTAAAGAAGACTCTAGAGACATGACAACTAAACGCAGTAACTGACCTCAGACTGGATCCTTTCCTGAGAGCAATGCCATAAAGACCATTACAGAGTCCACTGATAAGGCTGTAGATACAGCAGTGTTACATTCACTGAGTTGATAACCGCACCATGACTATGCAGGGGAGCATCCTTATTCTTGACAAATATATAGTGAAATATTTAGGAGTAAAAGGGTCATGTCGTATGCAACTTATTCTCAAATGGTTCAGAAGAAGAAACTACACGTAGATATACAGAGAGAGAATGGGTGCAACTGATAAAGCAAATGGGGCAAAATAGGTAAAGCACATATTCTTTGTCCTAATCTTATTTTCTGTCCGTTTGAAATTACTTCCAAATAAAGAGTTTTAAAAAGTAAATAAATAAATATTACCCATTAGACTAGGATCTCCTTGAGTACAAGAGCTGTACGTCTCACACATATTCCTACCACCTACTGAACCAAATCACACCCCAGACACGGCAAACAAAAAATACAGGCTCGTAAAATGCAAATATTGTCCATGTGCGTGACATGAAAACCTTCAAGCAGTTCCTATTTGCCTTTGATAACTTACACCACATTGCAGACATTCACAGACACACACACACACGACTTATCCTTTTACTGGCACACTGGCAAACATGCTCCACGAGAACTGGATGTGTGTCTCATTCTTTGCAGCTCTTATTACCTGGTATAATGTACCATATGTACATTTAAATAAATATCTGATGAACTGAATCAGAGATTCATGAATGTCCACACAATACCATACAGAACAGAATCATAGTTCAAAAGTTATTTCTACAGTATTTGGTTTGGAAATCCATACCCGCACCACTCCTACTCACCCTGAAGGGTGGATACAAGACAGAGAATTTGCAGGGAAATGGAGGACGGCAATTGAACCCACCCCGTTACATTTCCAGAAGGTCACAATATTTAAATTAATTTTCATTCATTTAGTACACAGTGACTGGCCCCAGCGATACACTATCTATCTGAAGAAAGCAAATCCAACATTAAAAAACTCAACAAGTAATCCAATAATGTGAAAACTGAAAAACCTATAATTTTGCCAATTTTTACTTTCTTTGGCATGTTTAAATAGATTTTTTTTTCTTAACTTGGTCTTAATGAAAAGCTCTGAATCCCTGCTGGTAAGTGAAAGTTCTATAGTTTCACAGATTAACTGACTATGGTTAACTGCTTCAGCAGAGCCAACAGAGTAATCCACATGACTATTTTCCAATCATAGATTTCAAATGTCTGGTCAAACAATTAACACTCATGAAAGCTGTGAGGTTGTTTCATAGCTTTTACATGGTTCATTTAGAAATAACTTAGTAAAACACATGAATAAAAACTCTCTTCCTCTTTCCACATACGATAAAGCCCAGATTTACCGTCTTAATGTTTGAGATCTCTGTGTTGCTGTTGTCTGAACTGCATTTTGACATTGTGATAGCAGTTTATTGGAAAATCACAGCATACCCAAGCTTCTGCTCTAAAAATAAATGCAAAAATAGCCAAGTTTAAGACTCCTGTACTTAAACTAAATATAAACGCATCTACAAGAAAGCCTTATGGATATGAAAAGCTGAATAAAAGGCCATTACTTTGGATTAAAATTTAAACAAAAGACATCTGGGTTATTTTGGGATACTAAGTCGTATTCTAAAACAAAGAACAAGAGAATGAGCTATAACAATAGCATGCCTAATTCCCAGAGACTGGGGTGGGGCGTGGGCTGTCTTGAGAAAAGTTAGAGGAAAGATTTAAAAATGAATGCAAGGAAATCAAACAAAGTACATAAATTCTAAAGACAGTGATTAGGGAAATGGAAAAAATAAATAAATAAAAGGACAGAGATGTGTCATTTCCTAAATTCATATACACAAAAGAAGTAAAGAAGATCACCAGAAGAGTACCTGGCTGAGTAATCCAAATCACCCGGCAGCAAGTTTTCACTACAAGTATGAAATCTATCAGCAATTTCAACTTCTCAAAGGAAATTAAAAATACGAACTCAAAGAACAATTTAATCTAATGATAAACTCTTTTATAAAATTCATTTATGAATAAAAATTTAAGAACACAGTTCAACAATGTCAATACTGTGGAGAAATTTAAATTTAGGGGTGGTCCTAAATAATCCTAAGAGATTATAAATCAAAATCAAAATTATAAGTCTAAAAATAAGGAAGCGTAGGGCTTCCCTGGTGGCGCAGTGGTTGAGACTCTGCCTGCTAATGCAGGGGACATGGGTTCGAGCCCTGGTCTGGGAAGATCCCACATGCCGCGGAGCAACTAGGCCCGTGAGCCACAACTACTGAGCCTGCACGTCTGGAGCCTGTGCTCCGCAACAAGAGAGGCCGCGACAGTGAGAGGCCCGCGCACTGTGATGAAGAGTGGCCCCCGCTTGCCACAACTAGAGAAAGCCCTCGCACAGAAATGAAGACCCAACACAGCCAAAAATAAATTAATAAATTAATAAAAAAAATAAATGAGGAAGCATAAAGTACTGAGGTGAAAAGCTTGATTTAATCAACAAATGCTGCTTTTTTTAGATTTGATACCGGATTTCATTTATGCTCCTTCACTGCAATGCTTCTACTACCACAAGCTCAGGAAAAACAAATTGGCAGTGGTTTCTTTTCACTTATTTGTGTCTAGTCTAGTCTAGTCTACAGTGCGTGCATGGAGGTTAAACTTTCTCATTTCATACACAAATTGGTTTTGCTAATAAGGTAACAAAGCAGAATGGGGAAACCTTAACACTACTTTAGTATGTACATATTTACCTCCAAATGCTGATTCTAAGTTCTTTCAGTTTCCAAGTCTGTATTAATTCATACCCTAGGTAACCTAAAAGCAATCAGAGAGAATATTTTAGAACATACAACTCATTTTTAAAAAACAACTTTAAGAAATTTCCTACTTGACAAACTTTTCTGATATTTATCTTATCAGAATAAGATCTCTGATAAAAACAATTTTTGTATTTATCTATTGGGAATCAAGAAAACAGTGTATGTATGAAAGGGCTGCCCTTTAAAAATTAGTATTTATTATGTTCTATTACAATTGGGAATTTTTAAGAGTTGTTAGTACAATCCAATTAGATATAAGGAGAATTCCTGGAAGTAAATTACATTTCCCCCCCAGTAAAATCTGGCTTTAAAAATACTAAAAGAGGGCTCCCCTGGTGGCGCAGTGGTTGAGAGTCCGCCTGCCGATGCAGGGGACACGGGTTCGTGCCCCGGTCCGGAAAGATGCCACATGCCGCGGAGCGGCTGGGCCCCGTGAGCCATGGCCACTGAGCCTGAGCGTCCGGAGCCTGCGCGTCCGGAGCCTGCGCGTCCGGAGCCTGTGCTCCGCAACGGGAGAGGCCACAACAGTGAGAGGCCCGCGTACCACAAAAAAAATAAAATAAAAAAATACTAAAAGACTACAGTAAGTCAGTACCATGCTTTATTTTACATGAACTTATAACCCCTTACTCTCCTATTGAGTAAGTTCGTGTTTTCAAAAACTACCTCATGCTTTGACTTTTAATTCCGGTCTGTACTGCCACCTAGTATGATGCAAATGCAATACACCAACTTGGCCTGATGTGTCACACTCGACATCTTTCCAATTCATATTCACCTCTTTTCTAGAAACACCGTAGCCAAAATAATAAGCTGATAATCCTTTAAAACTTAATGCAACTCCACTATTACAAAATTATTGTTGAGTTATCCAACTTACTTCCCTAGACAATTCTGTATAGAGATAAATTAGAAAGTTAACATGCCAAGTACAATGACAACTTATGTTCATACTACGGAGCCAACAGGTCAAGTTTTCTCATTTTTTTTTTTTGTTTTTTTTTTTTTTTTTTTGCGGTACGCGGGCCCCTCACTGTTGTGGCCTCCCCCGTTGCGCAGCACAGGCTCCGGATGCCCAGGCTCAGCGGCCATGGCTCACGGGCCCAGCCGCTTCACAGCATGTGGGATCTTCCCGGACCGGGGCACAAACCCGTGTCCCCCGCATCGGCAGGCGGACTCTCAACCACTGTGCCACCAGGGAAGCCCAAGTTTTCTCATTTTAATTGATGACTACGATTTAAATTACATACATGACTCATGTTTGATAGGTCCCTTTAAGATAACTCTGAAAAAGACATGCCTCATACCAGATGCTCAGTCAAGTTCTAGTATAAACCAACAAACTTAACCTAATCTAGCATCTAGATCCCATATATGGCTGTACTCTTTCAGACAAAGGCTTGTAACAACAGACAGCTAACCCTCCTAGTTTGAAGTCTAAAGGCATCTAGAGCTTCCTGGTACATATTTTCAAAATTGGTAACAGAAAACTTCCAACTCATTCATTTTATTATGTGTCACAGATTCTGATACTACTAACTTTACAAATATTACTGTCCAGATTTCATTCCTACTCTCATGAAGCCCAAAATGCGCAACTACCACGAAGTTCCATAGTGAACAAAAGAACACACCCACACAACATCAATACTGTGACATTAAAACACTGTCAAAAATACTCCTGGAAGCTAACAGATAAAACTAAAAAACGTCTGAAGAGCTTTTAGTCTCTAATACAGTAACAAATATGCTATGGAGATCCAAGACATTAACTTTAACTCCAGCCAAAGCCTAAATGCTAAGAGCATCCTTGGCTATGGATATAAAATAACAGGTTTATAATACAGGTTGCTGACGTAAGGGCAAATTAAAAATAAGCGGTTCAATTCTCCCACTTGAAAATAAAGGAAAGAGACTCTTTCCCCTCCTTTTTTTTTTCAGAACTTCTTTTTCAGTCCTTTTGTGCTGTACTTGAATCTTTATAAAAGCCAAATAAGCCTCTAGCCAGTCTCACTTCTCAGGAATGTTTCCTTAAGATATGTCATCACCAAGAAAGATAATGCCCAATCTCCCAGTTTCCTAGGATGGCCTAATTTGGCAACTGACTCCAAATTGCAAAACCTACCACCGGTCATAAAGATACGAGAAAAGTAGCAATTTTATCTTGAAAACATGGGTGTAAAGTGTTGTAACCACTTAGCTATACAAAAGAATAAGGTTTCTGTCTTTGCAATCTCTTTAGTGGATAGCCTGAGATACACATCACATTCTAGTTTAATGCTTACTCAATAAAATTTCTTCCTTCCCTTCTACATTTTTGGAGAGATTTTCTGGGTTGGGAGGAGATTTTGTTTTTAATTATATTTCCCCAACATTAGCTTTAAAGAAAAAAAAAATAGTCCAATTCTCAAAAAGTATTCACGCCAAATAACAAAATCCACTTCTTGAAACTTAAAACAGTAGAAAAATCCTAAAATATACTGCTCAACTGCACTGGAGAGAGCAGTTTTAAAAATGAAAATAGAACTTAAGTGCGCAAACACCTCCTCTTGTTCCTAAAAAGGAATCTGCACACAAGAAGGATCCAAGGTATTTACAAATAACTCCAAACAACCTCCCTTTTCTAAACTGAAGTTAGAGGAGAAAGAGAGGAGGCTGTTTTAAGTTAATTCCTAAGTCAAGCCAATGCTCTCACTTCTTAATATTTTGGAATATAGTCATTCCCTCCTCACCGAGGCCCTCTGATGTGGGAGGGACACTGGGTAAGGCCACTGGGGATGTAGAAAGCAGTCTTTTCTCTTTCTTTCTTTTTAAGTATCTTTCATTTAAAATAATCTGAATGCTAGCAGAGTCCAGTGTCAGGAAGACCAAGGTTTATCAGACTCTACTACCTCTCTCTAAGGTTGTTTCCTTGCCTATAAAATAGAGCACCTATTATGACGATTAAGTAATTAAACACATAATAACCTTGGTAAAGCAAAAGTCCTTGCACAGAAAATGTTCAAAAAAAGATAGTTTTAAAGAAACCACAATACCATCTCTATCTACAACCACTGTTGTCATACAATTCTTAAGACTTTAAGGAACTCCTTAAAGAACCTAAAATGTTGTATCAATCCTAAGATTCAATATAAAAAAATTATTCTCATACAAAGTTAAAGTACTATACAAGATTTTATACAGTATTTTTAATCAGATGAACCTGAAAAACCACACTACCTAGTCATTATGAATTTCCAGTACGATGAAAATCAAACAAATTTAAATCACAAAACATGGTATATAATGTAAAATAAAATTAAACACCTTTGTGTCCACTAGTCCGCTTTAAAAGCAAAAACAAAAAAATACTACGTGCTACTTCTGTTTGGCTCCCCAGACATCACTGCAAACATGACTGAACTGTTTCTTAGGCAATGAAATGGTACACAGCTGGGCAAGTAACCGTCGTCATCATCATCATCACCATCAGACAAGTTTTGAAAATATAAAATGCAAGAAAAGAGAAAACAAAAAGATAGGAAACATCCAAAATACCCATTGTACATAAAATAAATATTTCAAGGATTTATCAACTATCATTTGGTGAATATAGATTATGAAATGACTAAGGTCAAACCAAAGAGTGACAGACCAAAGAGAAAAGAGATAATAATTTCAAAAATTTAAACACTGGAATTTTTAGTCTTAGGTAGTTAAATACACAGCACAAAAGAAATATTTCCATTTTCACTTTTGTCATATCTGTCATTATTAATTAGAAATCCTTGCATATAAATCTAGCTGACAACATTAACACAAACTACATTCAGATATGCACCCTTCAGCATTACCATTTATAATAGCAAAAAATGTCCCTCCCACCTCCCCCAAAAACTCTAAATGTCTAACAATGAGTGAGGGAATGGTTTGGTAAACCATGGATGGCTCACTTTATATGAACTACAGTTCAACTGAGCTATTAAAATGATGACAGTTTATAATAAACAAAAATGCTTACGTTATGGGATTCAATGAAAAACCTTTTATTTGCAGGAAGATCTGATTGTGTCCTCAAGTTAAAAACTAAAGAAAAGAAGAAAGGGAGGAATGGAGGGAAAGAAAATTGCACCCAAAATTGAGGCTGGGATTACTACCATAAGTAATTTCTTTCTCCTTAAAACTTTTCTGCATTTTAAAATCCCCTACAATTTGAACACTTTATTACTTTCAGAATTAAACACACTCTTAAACTGAGGATGAAGACAATAAAGATATATGACTCTGTCTTAAGTATTGGGGGAAAAAACTCCCTTCTTAAGCCACTGAATGTGGTAAAATTTACCCCAGTTTCTACAATTTAAACCACAAATTCACCAGCCTTCCTTTCCTGCACTACTCTATGAACCAAACAAATTTCTGCATTTCTCTAAAATCTGTAGCATAAACATATTATATTTACATTTCCATGTAATTATGCCTAAAATGGGATTTGTCCAAAATTGAAGTTGAACACAGGTCAAATACCATTTTAACAAATTCCATCCACCAAAATCTCCATATAGAAAGTAACTCTAGGCTGCCAGCCAATGGCCCACTTACTTGGAATACTTCTTAAAAAGACAACATTCCAACACATCAAAATGGCACAGATACCCGCCCCTGCCCTTCAAGTCACCTATAATGACCTTACTTTGCAATTTTGTTTTCAGAAAGGTAAATATTTAATACATCACTAGCTTCCAAGGTGAGTTTTAAGGTTAATGTTTGATTCCAAGTTTCTGTACTTTACTCAAAAATATTGTTCAACAAGTGCTAGAATGTTACTCAATTCTGCCTTTTACAACACGTAAGAACATCCATGAGGGAAAAGGGTCCACAACTCTCTATGTCAAGCTGCTTTAAGATGCTACAATGTGAACATTTCACTACTAAAGAGAGGTCAGTTCTGAGACAAAATGAGCCTAAGAAACGTATGATTATGGATGGACGCTTAGTCAATGTTGAGTCAGGAAGCAAACACATCAAAGTTCCAGGTGAGAGGCAGAGCCTACACCACAGCCACGTGCAACCACTCATGCTCTCTGCTTTCCCTGTAACTCCACGACGAGTGTATCACAGCCTCCACAGATTAGTACAAAAAGTGATATTTAAAGTGGTTTTCCCCACTTAAAAAATTCTCATTGCACCTCCTGCTCCTCAAATTATTTGTTCATTCATTCAACACGTATTTATTAAGCAAGACATCCCTAATGCAAACTCGTATTCTGGAGAATGTGAGAACTTGAGTTCAGTTTTGAAGAATGTGTAGTATTAGCACTAGTTAGGGAGAAGATAATACAGGACATCGTGGGGACGGGGAGACAGCATGTGAAGCAGCATTTAAACAGAAACCAGGCAAGTCGAGTTGAGGGAATTACAAGCTGTGTGCTGCAGCGCAGTGTCCCACAGGACAACAGCAAGACCATGAAAGTGGTAAGATAAGCAGGGGCAAGACCATAAAGGGCCTTATACACAGCTCTAAAGGGATTAGAATCCCTGTGGGCCTTTTTAGTCTCAGCATACACCAAGGGTTGTCACCTACCTAATCTCAGCCTAAGAATGACTCTCTATCAAGGCCCACAGACAAGAACATCTGAATACAACAAAGTAACAGACTCCTGAACTTTACTCTTTCCTTTACAGGGGACATTCCTTTTCCTGGTTACAATCATTGCCTCTACGAATACAGGTTTGGCTGGAGCTGTCCCTGTTGGTGCACTGAAATCCCTTGTCCCAGGAACCACCCACCCACCCAGTCCAACCACGGAAGAACCAAGATGGTTGGTCACCCCATCTCTAGCTCCAATTCACTATCCCTGACTGCCTACAGTACATTTCCACTTGGAGGTCAAAGGAACTTCTCCAAAAATTCAATTAATCTAAAAAGAAAGATGAAGATCTGCTACTGCTAAATACAATTAAAAACACACCCCCTCACACAACCATTCTTACAGGAATTCCAGAGATGCTTCAAGAAAGAAAAGCAGCATCAAAATAAATGCAGTCTCCTAAGGTAACAGCTCTTATTTCACTCAATTATGTTACAATTAAACCCAATATACATATATTATAGAAAGAATCCAGGTAAGAGAGGAAAGGAAGTAGGCTCCGAAGTCAGAGTGGTGAATGAGCCCGTTAGCTCTAAGACTGCGGCAAACGACCTCATTTCTACAATGGCACCTACACAGATGGCAGCCCCTTGGCTCCTCCTTCTCCCTACATAATCCACAACACACACATTTAACTCTAGCGTAAGTCAACTACGCAAATCACTAAAAAAAAAATAGGTAAGATGTTTGTTCTGGAAAAAGGAATTGCACATATTGGAGAGAAGAGGTGAGAGACTGCGGGAACCATGCTCAAAAAGACTCTCAGAGCCTCTCCTTGAGAGTCAATTAAGAGTATGCTACATGGTTCACAAATCTGGGGACTACTGAGAATGGGAAGAAGAGCAAGAACCAAAACTATAACTGGTCCCACCTTTCAGAATTGTTATAGTCCTCTTTAAAAAAACAGGCAAGCGCCCACACTGGACCAAAGGACAAAACTGGCGGCTACCGTATCCTGCAAGGATACCGTATCCTAGTGCTTTTAATCCTACATTGTTTGAACATGAGCAAAGCCACGAGGATACCCCATATGTATCTGCTTACACATGATTGCAAAGATAAAGTCTGGCACCTCTAAGGGACCTACTCAGTAAGTAAACTGTCTGAATGGCAAATAGACAATGTGACTGAGACACAGTATCCAACACTAAGAGCAGAAGAAGTAGCTGTCATTTGCCAAACTCAACCTCTCGCCAAGGACTACCAACAAGCATCAGTCCCAGAAAAAAAACAAAGGGATTAAAATCAAAAGTATAGTACTCATGGAGCGTAAAGCTCCAGGTGACTCTGGGTACGAGAAACGTGATGAATCAAACCAGGACAGCAAGACAGCTCAAAACCTTCAATGACTTCCCTTTGCACTTAGGATAAAATCTAAAATCCTTACTATGTGTGACCCTGCCTCTCCCTCTCCCTGACTGGGGCTGGGTAACTCCCCCGTCTCCCACTACTCACAGGGCCTTAGGCCCTCCACCAAGCTCTTTCCTACCTCAGAGCCTTTGCACACACCATCCCCTGGCCATCTGCTCCTCAATCTTCAAGTCTCAGCTCCAGTGTCACATTTTCACAAAGTTAACAATATCAGTTAAAAGACAGTAATGTAATATATATAATCCATATGTCCAGAACCAATCCGAGTACCAGGCACAAGCAGGATCTATCTGAATACATGAAGAAAGGCTGACAATTCTCACCACTAATAGGCAACTCTTAGGTAGAGGCCATTTGAATACTGACTGCCCCCCACCTCCCGGAAGGTTTTTAAAATACTACTGTTTCATACCTTAACTACTTATTTTTATTTACTATCACTTAGAAACAATCCTTCCAAGAACAACAAAGAATATGTTAAATTATAATTCATTAGTCAAATTTATCCAGAGTGAACTTTGGCCAAAGATTAAAAATTTAGCTTCCAATCTAATTAAAGATGTCACATACTGACAGCTTTTGAATATCATTTTCATGAAACTAACTCTATTAGTTTTCAGGGAACTAAATTTGTCCATATAAATCATACTTGTGCCTAAATTCTAAGGACATAAAAAACCTAATTTCAGTGACATTAAACACTTCTATTCTTCCATACACCACAACAAAGAGTATTTATTTATATTAAATCATTAAATGACTCTCTTAAAAAGTTGTAATTTTTTCCACATAGAGCAAAGTTTTATCTGGTTATGTTGTTTTTTGTTTTTGTTTTTTTTGCCGTACGTGGGCCTCTCACTGCTTTGGCCTCTCCCGTTGCGAGGCACAGGCTCCGGACGCACAGGCCCAGCGACCATGGCTCACGGGCCCAGCCGCTCCGCGGCATGTGGGATCTTCCCGGACCGGGGCACGAACCCGTGTCCCCTGCATCGGCAGGCGGACTCTCAACCACTGCGCCACCAGGGAAGCCCTGGTTATGTTTTAATATCAATTATATCTTACTCTGGAGAACACTTTGGATGATATGGACAAATTTCTTGAAAAATACAATTTACCAAAATTACCATCTAAGAAAGAGAAAATGTGGAGAAGCCTATAGCTTTTAAAGAAATTTAATTAAAAACTGCTTATGGGGCTTCCCTGGTGGCACAGTGGTTGAGAGTCCGCCTGCCGATGCAGGGGACACTGGTTTGTGCCCCGGTCGGGAAGATCCCACATGCCGCGGAGCAGCTGGGCCCGTGAGCCATGGCCGCTGGGCCTGCGCGTCTGGAGCCTGTGCTCCGCAACGGGAGAGGCCACAGCGGTGAGAGGCCTGTGTACCACAAAAAATAATAATAAATAAAATTAAAAATAAAATAAAAGAGAAGTAAACAACCCTTAATACAATGTGTAAAAATTCTTCATATACCATGGCAAGTATGAAATATCAAAAGCTCCCAGAGTAAAGAAGGAAAGGGAGAAAATTTACCTTTATTGAGCACTTATATTCTATTATCTGGTTTAATCCACTAAGCAACACTAAGACAAGTTATCATCTCCATTTTAAAGGGATTTGAAATAACCTGCCCAAGGCCATGTGGCTAATGAATGGGAGAGGTAGAATTCTGCTTAAAATTTTGTCTGATTCCTATTTTTATTTTCACAATATACAAAACACTATGGTCTCAAAGGAAGTGCCCATTTACACTGATCTGCCGGTCAAAATATGTATCTGGATATGTTCCCCTTGATCTCCTCAGGGGATTGAAAAAGAATGTATCCATTTTAAGATTAACAGATGCCCACTGAATATTTTACTTTTAACTGAATCTGCATAAACACATATAAGTAAATATTGCTTTAATTATAAAGCCTTAGCAACTGAAATCAGCCCTGACGATGGATATTTCTCTTGGCCTTTCTAGTTTAGGTGCTCAATAAATACACAATAACAGACTATATATCTCACCATTTTTTTCAATACCTTTATTACATTTAACTGAAGACTAAACATGATTTACTGCTTGACACAGAAACTACATAATGACTTCTTTCTCTAGTGAAATGAATTAAGTGCTACCTTAAGACAGATCATTATAAAGGGGGTTCAGACATAGTGAAATAAACTAGATTAATTAATATTATAGAAACTACAATGTACCATGTAACTTTTTCTTCACTCAATATAGACAACACAGGTAAGCATTTTGCCAGAGCATTTGCTGCTGAGGCAAGACACAGACTTCATACATGTATATATGTAGGTATAAGTTATGTTTTGCATGTGTACATGTATGTGTGGGTACATGCATGCACGTGCACATGTATAAGCGTGTGCATGCTAAAGAGGCCTTAGGAAAATTATTTTTTTCCCTACTCCTGGCCAAAATACGGACCCAATTCATATGTAAAAAAACTTCCCGGGGACTTCCCTGGTGGCGCAGTGGTTAAGAATCCGCCTGCCAATGCAGGGGACACGGGTTTGAACCCTGGTCCAGGAAGATCCCACATGCCGCAGAGCAACTAAGCCCATGCACCACAACTAGTGAGCCTACGCTCTAGAACCCGCAAGCCACAACTACTGAGCCCACGTGCCACAAATACTGAAGCCCACATGCCTAGAGCCCGTGCTCCACAACAAGAGAAGCCACCACAATGAGAAGCCTGTGCACCACAACAAAGAGTAGCCCCTGCTCTCCACAACTAGAGAAAGCCTGTGCGCAGAAACGAAGACCCAACACAGCCAAAAATAAATAAATAAATCTAAAAAAAAAAAAAACTTCCCTGAATTCTCCTAATGTTCAGCAACAGAAAAGCTAGAGATGTACAAAGATTGATTTTAAATAATAACAATAAATATTCTCCTTCAGAATTCTGTCATATGTCAACAAAAACTTTTTTTTACAAATTATCCCCAAAAGAAAGCACCCTTTGACAATGCTTCATTTCACATATTTTATTGAAGAAGGTTTGGAAACTGAAGTCCATGTGTTATGTAAGCAATAAAGAATTACTCTTTTTAAGCACTAATAGCATTTGGAAATTATAGCTTGCCTTAACTCCAGTAGAATTTACACACTACATTTAAATGCCTAATTTAGGTTGTTCTATTATTTGTTCGTATGTTTTTAATCAACAAATTATGCATTTTCCTCTGAACACCAAAATTATGTTTGGTCTAAGATAAATAAATTACTTGAGTTTATTATATGTAACAGGTACATATAAAGATTTTAAAATTAGGGGTTTTTTCTTTTTAATGTTTAGCTATACAATATACAAGACCCTTGGAAAAGGTAGGTAATCCCGGTAGTGTTATGTACAAAATATAATAAGCATTTTTTTAAGATTTTTTTTTTTTAATGTGGACCACTTTTAAAGTCTTTATTGAATTTGTTACAATATTGCTTCTGTTTTATGTTCTGGCCTTTTGGACACGAGGCATGTGGGATCTTAGCTCCCCGACCAGGGATGGAACCCGCACCCCCTGCACTGGAACGCATAATCCTAACGACTGAAACCCCAGGGAAGTCCCGTACAAAAATATAATAAGCTTTTACAATTAAAATACGAAGGTGCCTATCAAATACTTTCTTCCTCTTTAATAGTACCAGAGGCCTCTCAGTGGGTTACTTGCTCTTCATCATATTGATCAGATCAAGAGTTTAAACAGTTCCCATCAGACTCTCATTCATTCACAATCATTCACTAAGCTGTACTAGATGCAGAGATAAAAGATGAAAAGACTCAACTGTCTCTGAAAGATTTGGCCGTCCTTTCAAGGCACAATCCAACTTGACCTACTTTCCAAGCCTTACTTCCCATGGTTTTCACCTTACCTTTCCTGCTCCGAACAGCTCACAATTCCATCACCTACTTTCTTACAGTCACTACATACAAACCTCAATGCTCAGTAAATGCAGCCTCTCTTTTCCAAGTCTCATACGTAGTTTAGATTCAGCTTGAAATGGAGAAGTCCCTGAATTATACAGATGCTTCAAAGATTACCGACTATAAGACAGCCTGGAGTCTTACAAATGTTCTCATTTTAAAAGTGAGAAAACCAAAACTAAGTCTAGAAAGGCCAGGGTGACCTGCCCTTAACATATCTAGTTATTTAGAAGCAAAGCCAAACTAGAACACAGATTTCCTAACCACTCGTTATTTTACATTGTTCATTCATTCCACCAATCATGTCTGCCTCAATTATCTGAAATTTTTTTATCCTTGGTTAACCTATTACTTGTCTTTATTTGTGTTCATATAGCTACATCAGCGTGTACAGATGGGGTTCAGCAGGCGTCCCTGCACCTCCTGTAACTGTATATAAAATTCTAAATATGCACATGCACATTTTTCTGGGGATAAGATTCGTATCTTTTGTCAAATCAGGAGTCTCCAAAGAATAAGAATCACTGGACTATACCAAGTACATATGATATATATATATAAAGTTTATGCTGCTTCAAAATATAGATTCAAGGATGATGCAGTTATTCATACATAATAGAAGAATGATAGTTATATAGGGAAATTGAGCAATACTTAAGGCACTATTATGTTTGGTCACTATTATAGAGACCCAGCTAAGGTAGCTGAACCATTTGACCCAATACAGACAATCCTCATATAGAATACCTGTCTGTGAAATATTGCACTCAAGCCCTCTTTTCTTTTTCATCTTCCATTATAAAGCTAAGCATAACATCTCAATATTCATAATTCTGGGGGAAATCACAATATCATCAAATCACATTAAGAATATATTCTTGAGCAAAATTTCCTCTAATGTACGTATCTGAAGCAAAATAACATCAGCTAAATTTTATGAAATGGTGGTTATGTGACAGAACTGGGTTAAGAGTTTAAGAAACTCACTTTTTCCTCACAACCTCAAGAAGTAGGTACTATTATTATGAGCGGATTTCAGATGAGGGAGCTGACTCAGAAAGGCTGCCAGACACCCTGTGCTCCTCAGCTAAACTGGAGGAATCAGAATTTGAACCCTGGTCTCTCTGACACCAAAAACTTGCTCTTAAACGTCCTTATAATGCTTCGATAAAATACTAATATTTAATTCTGCAAAATGGAAAAAGCTTAAAATACCACTAATCAGAGCTACCCATGAGCGATGGCAGTGCAGCAGGATGGGCGAGAGGAGAGGCCACGCGAAGCTCTGGGCTCAGCATGTTAAATTCGCCCTCTCAAAAAAAATATCTCAAAGTCTACTGCCTTTCTCTTTCCCTTCAAACAGAGTTACTGATTTAACTCCTTAATCAAAGAACCTTTCTACATCATGTCAAAGATCAGTTCTTAAATTGAGATCCTTCTCTCATTATCTGAGTTCTTTAAGCACATTATTTTTAAAATTCTGAACTGGTGTGCTGACATATTCTAATCAAAAAAGAATTTCCAAATGTGTTTTCTAAATTCTTACTTTATTGCACACATTGAGCCGTCACCTGAGAAAGAACCGAGGGTTAGCCAGCTTCAGCATGAGAAAGCCTACAATACCAGGAAAACTCCCAATTTCACAGCAACTTTCTTCTATGAAATCCTTCTCTCCATCCACAATGTCTCTGTGTACATAGTAAGTCCTCACTAATGAAGAATGAGGCAGCATGATCTGTCCAAAATCAGAACAGTAATGATCTTTTTAAAAGCCTTAATATACAAGCAATATTACTTTCCATAAAACTGTTAGCTTCTAAGTCCTTTAAAAACGAATATAAAAGTAACTTATTCACTCAACAAAGATGAGCACTGTCTTTACGCCAGCACTGCTCTATTCTACCCTTACTATCCTTACCATTCCATAAACCTTAACACGGCACATTTAGTGTCACGATGAGCTTCAAACATCAGAACAGCAAGGCCAAAATTCAAGTCTTTCGTGTCTTATTTCTAGTAAGTCTTACTGACAGCCTCAGACAATGTTTTCTTGTGGCATCTTCTTAGCCACCTACTTAAAATGTATAGCAAATTTGCATATTAAAGGAGAACCAACAATTCACTGACAATTCTAGGAAAATAGGAAAGCCATTTTGTACTCAAAATTTATTTTAACAAAGGCCTTCTTACATGACTGAAAATTTCAATTTCATCAGCTGGACCTCAAAAATAAGGCTATACCACTATACAAGCAATCCTACTTTTTAGACCAACACACAATTCCTAAAGACAGGCAGAGAGAATCTGGAAAATCCTGACTGCCTGTACTATCCAGAAAAGAGTACACTGTGAATGGACTATTACTCAGCGTCTGTCAAAAGCCTGAATGAGACAACTGATATATGATGGACATCGTCTGAAAGAGAAATTAACTAAACTCATGAATCAAATCACCAGAACGTGTATACCTACATTACTAACGCTTTTCCATTATGTCTGAGGCCTTTATCCAGTTTCTCTAAAAGGGCATGTGAAAACTATTTCTCCATCATTTATAAAATGTAAAACGTTTTCTCCATATATTGTTAATGTCATTTTACATAAGAATTCAAATGCTTATTCATCATACAAGAGAAAAGTCTGCTTCTCCTGATTAACTGCTATACTTCCTTTCACCAATCAATACCAACTATAATTAGTCCTGTTTCCTCTTTTGCTTTGACTAATAAAATATTAAAAAAAAAAAAACTTTAGTGACATGCAGATGCTAATTATCCTTGTGCTGAGCTTCTCATCTAATTCCCTCCACACTCTACCCCTCAACCTTCACCACTATTTTCACTGTCCTCTCAAACATCTATCGTAAGACCATCTCAAATCCTTTCTCAAAGCAGACAAATAATAAAACACATACATCCATCGGGCTTTGAGAATGAGCTGAACTCTTGAATGTCCAAAATGCAGAGCACAAGGATAAATCACTTGGCTCCAACTTAACTATTTACACAAGTTAAAAAGGGACCTGACCAGTACCTTCCTCTGACATCAACAGAGCAGAACATAGCTCCATGATGGATCAACTGAATGAATTCAGTTACTTGCCAAACACTGGTGGGAACCGAGATCATAAAAACAAGTAAATCCTGGGCCTCAAGAAGATTAAAGTCTTCTATTAATAAAAAGTTCCTATTTGTAGGGAAGTATAACCACCTGGAAAAACCCTGAGAAAACTCATACTGCAATAAGTTCTGAGACTAGTGTTCTGATGATCTAGAAACAATCCGACCGCTTCCGGGTATACACAAAAGAAGCAGAAGTTGGGGCTCAAGCAAGTATTTGTATACCTATGTTCATAACAACATCACTCACAAGGCCAAAAAAGTACAAGCAACCCAAGTGTCCATCAAGGGATTAATGGATAAGCAAAATGTGGTGCATACATACAGAATGAAATAGTATTCAGCCTTAAAAAGGAAGGACATTCTGACACATGCTACAACGTGAATGGAGCTGGAAGATGCAATGCTAAGTGAAACAAGCCAGTCACAAAAGGACAAATGTTGTACAATTCTGCTTCAATTAGGTTCCAAGAGTAGCAGATTCATAGAGACAGAAAACAGAATGGTGGTTGCCTGGGCCTGGGAGGAGGGTGGAATGGGGAGTTAGTGATTAATGGCTACAGAGTTTCAGTTGAGAAAGATGAACAAGTTCTGGAGATGGATGGTGGTGATGGCAGGCAAACAATATGAACGTAATTAATGCCACAAAACTGTACACTTAAAAATGGTTAAAGTGGTACATTTTGTTATATTTTACCACAAAAAAAGTTAAAAATCTTAATTATTCAGATAACCAAAGGTCACCTGAACATTTAAGACAGAGTTCCATTCATTAAACAAGTATTAACTAAAAACTTACCTGCAAGTTACACAGGTTTTTTCCCTAAAATCCACTTGGAACAGCAATGCAACGTAAGGAAGACAGCCCACATGCAAAGATTTTTAAATCAAACCATGATTCAATCCTGGCTCTGCCACTTCTAGATTCATAACTCTCTGAGTCTTAGCTTCCTTGCATGTAAAATAAGACAATACCAAGTCTGTCTCAGGGTCACGGTGAGGATTAAATAAGAACACACATAAAAGCACCTGAAACATCTTGGCACACAGTTAAGGAGGAACTTCTTATGAATAAATGTTTTCCCTTCTCTCCTCTGCCACAAGTAATGACCACAGGATGTTAGGGTCACAAGGGAGAGAATGTTGATGAAATACCTATTTTCTCAAACGAAACAAGCATCTCACACATCAGACAGTGGCAGGGAATAAATCTCTCAATGCCATAAAAGTCATCCTCCTTTGAAGACAGCAATACACTGAAAGTACTACCCACTATATACTACCACAAAATCACTATCAAATAAGAATCATGAGCCACATCAAAATACAATGTCTTCTAAATCAAGACAATAAAATTCAGCAATGGCAAAACCACCTCACTTTACAACACATACACAGTGCCACAGATATAATACAGTAGACAGAACTTAACCTTTAATCATGAGATGACAGCATAAAAAGTAAAACAAGCCCTTATTGAAATAACTACAGGAAAAGAAGGTCTTTTCTCCCCAAATTAAATGTGCTCATCTTTTCTTAAATCAGCATTTTGATGCCTTCAGTAAGTCCATTATCCAACACTGCCATTTAAATGTTCATAAAGATCATATTAAAAGCAATCTTTGTAGTGTTTCTAATCTTTAAAGTTTTATAAACTATGTCCTAAAATAAAATTTTGAAATAATTATATATGTAAGTATACACAGCATATATTACATATAATATACATATGCCACAGATAGCTACTAGCTAGCTTTAAAGACAACACTGCAAAATAAGCTGATTACGGCAACCTAGTTCCCAAAGATATTAATACTAAAATTACTATTCACTAGCAGCCTCATTCAGCATCTTGTACCATCATCCACCCTCTAATAAATTATTGGAGCTCTGGGTTAAGATGGATATTTTTATTTCAAAAATTTAATGTTTAGGACACTATATTTGCAATGGAGTTAACCTTTTATTGAAGCACATTTTTTAAAAGTATTTTCCGAGTGACTCCTAATTTGTACCCCTTTCCATTCACTGAGTGTGCTGCATTTGAAAAAGAAGCAACACGAAGACAACTGAAAATCAGAATTGTGAAGATTCAGAAAAGTTAAAGACCAAAGCACGTCAAGAAGCAAAGACTTCAAAGTAATATTCTTTAATCAGATGAGTATTTTTTAAACCGTGATAGTCACAACAATAGACTTATCATCTGGGTTAAGTAACGTGTCCCCATAAGCATGACTTTCTTCACAAAAGCACTGACTAAACACTGTACAGCAAGGAGCCCCACTCATCTCTGTCTTTGCAAATCTTCAGGCCATTAAAGATACATTAAGTGGTCTGTTAGTTCTGTACTGCGGGCAAAGCTATCGGGCAGCTCAGCTTTTCCGGAAAATCTACAAAAAAATCTGCCGTGCCAACTTAAAACATATACTGATTTCCCCAAAGACTGAAAACCCTCAAGAAAGCCCCTTTGCAGAGTCCAGGCGTGCTGGCACAAAAACACCGGACAGGAGGGGCTTAAAGATGGCCTCGGCCACCCGTCCCTGGGGACCCAGATCTGGTCACCTGCCAATAAACACGAACAATCCTCGCCGGGCGCGCCCCGAAGTCTCGCGCTTTCCTGCCAGCGCGGACGGCCCGGCTTCCTTTCCTCCCGCCCCCTCGAAGGTGTCCACCCAGGAGGCCCAACGCGGCCACCGCCACCAAGCAGGCTCCCGAGGATGCTCCCGAGACGCGGCGGTTGACTCCGTACCACCGTCGTGTGCGTAACCGGACCTGTCAAACCCCCACTCTCCGCGGGCCGGGAGCGACCTGCGAGGACCCGCTCCACTCCGGGAGCGGCGGCGCCCGCGACCCCGTCCCCGTCCGGTGCCAGGGCGACCGCACAAAGTCCCTGGAAAGCACCGAATCAGGATGGGCGCTGGGGTCGGGGAGGCGCAAAGCCCGGCGGCGTGGACGTCCGGCCCACAGGCCGCGTCGCCCGGGACCAGGCGAGGCCGCGCCATCTGTCCGCGCGAGTCTCGCCACCGTAGGCCCCAGGCCGGGCGCCCACGCGGGCCTCGGAGCCCAGGCAGGCGCGGGGCCAGGCGGGGCCGCTCCCCTCCCCGGACACAAAGCGGCTCCGCGGAATCCCGCCTCACCTGCAGCACGGGGCGCCGCGGGCCTTCGAGAACCATCGGACCCCGCTCCGGCGCGCGCGTCACAGCCCAGGCCTCCCGCTGCCGCCCGGCGCCGCCACCGCCGCCGCCATTTCCTCCCGCTCGCCGTCGCCTCGTCCCCGCTGTCAGGTTACTCCATTCACCTGGGCCTGAAGCAGCCTGCGCCGCGCTGCGCCGCGCCTCCGCCGCGACCCCTCCCGCCGGCGCTTGCGGAGACTGCGCAGCGCCCTGCTCGCCCGCAGCCCGCGCACGGCCTGCGGCAACTGCGCACACCGGCTTGCAGAATCCGACCGGCGTCCGCACCGCCCCCTCCGCGCCCCCACGCTCCACTCGCCCCGCGCCGGCATGAGAGCGAGCCTGTGATTGGACAGAGCTCGGCGGTGAAAGGTTAATCCCGGCCCCCCAGCCACTCAGGAGCCGGGAGACAGTGGGCGCGAGCGGCGGAGGCCCAGGCAGTGTTTGCGGCCCAGAGCCGGGACGGTACCCGGACGTTCCACTGCTCGCCGCTCGGCACCTTCGCCACCGTCCCGGGCCCGCGCGTCGGGGTTGCGGACGCTCGCTTGAGTCGGCAGAATCTGCTGGCTCTCGGAATTCGTCCGCCTGCATTGTTGCCCCTTCTGGCACCCACGGCCCCCGGCCCCCTAAACGAGGCCCTTCCCCATGGTCGTAATTGTTGTGCGCAAGGCTCGGATTTCCTTTCGCCGCCCCCGCACCTTTTTTAAAGGACCGACCCCCTCGCCTGCTTTTCCCCTGCTAGTGGTCCAGGGCCCTCCGCATGTGGGGAGACAACTAATCCCACCCCGCCAGCCCCACCCCGGAACAGGGATAACCAGAAAATGAGATGGGGGCAGCGGCCCCATTTATGTAAATTGTTCATTTGCATAGGTCAGAACAGTGTATTTTATCTTGCAGCTGTGAATTAAAATACAGAGATCCAGTAAGTGACTGGCTAAAAGAAAATTCTATTAATTTATCCCCAAATGTAGGCCTGTCTTCCGGATGACTCACCTGATAGATTGCTTTACTCCAGGCGAGGTATGGTAACAGCGACCATGCTTCTGCTAAGAGTCAGCCCTTAGCACATACTACGTGCTGGACATGTCTAGAGCGGCGCTGGTCCATACAGCAGCCACCAGTTCCGTGTGACTATTGAGCACTTCCAATATGGCTAGTCCTGGTCGAGATATGACAGCTGGAAATCAGATGTATGTGTTCTTTACCACAAAAGAATGTAAACCATCTCACTAATATTTATTATATTGATTACGTTTTGAAGTGATAGTATTTTTGACATATTAGGTTACATATGGGTTTCTTTTTTTTTTTTCAGTGTAAATACTGGAAAGTTTTTAATGTCTTTTGTGGCTCGTATATATTGCTATTGGACAGGCTGTTCTGAGCTTTGATTGATATGTGGACCCTGTGAGTAGATGCTGATTGCCCCCCCCATTTTAACAGATGAAGACAATTCATAACTTCCAGCAAGTAAGCTGCTAATAAGCGAACAACTGAAATTTGAACCCAGGCGGTCTGGCTTCAGGGCTGGTGTATTCAATCACTACAACGCCCATGTTTTGGTCATATATTTACTGTGAATTGGCAAGACGTTTCACATAAACAGAATGTTCATGGGCAAAATTAGGAAGTAGTCAGAATGCACTTGGCGGACCTCCATAAAAATAACTTTTCTTAAGTATATACAGCACTTATATTGCACTGTAGGCAGAAGACCTCCCCAGTAATATAAATAAAGCCTTTCTGGAGATAATCCTTTATGAGAAGGATGGCCTCTTAGGGTGGGAATAGGCACTGGGGTTCACTACAGTGGAAATTTGTGGGCAGGTAAAATTCCCATCCCCTCCTACAGTCGTCTCAATCTGTCAAGACTAGCTGAGCTTCTCCATCAACACGTTTGTCTGATTTTCAACCATTTTTTGAATTTTTAAAAAGAGAAGTACATATGTATGGTTCATTAATTAGAAAGCATAAAAAGGTATACAGTAAAAAGAATTCTCCCCACACCTGTCCCCATGCTCCAAACAGGTAACCACCGTTTCTTGCTCCTTCTCCTAGAGAATTTTTGTATGCGGTACAAGCCAAGACATTCCTCATTTACAAAAGTGGTAGTGTGCCATACACGTTTACTATGCCTTGCTTTTTTTTTTAACTTAGTATATCAAGAATATATGTCTGTAGCAATTTATACAGAACTCCTCGCTCTTTTTTTCAGTCCCCATAACATTTAATGGCAGGGATATGCCCATAGTTTATTTAACCAGTTCTCTACCGAAAGATGTTTTGACTTCCAGTCTTTTGCAATTAAACATTGATCCTCTTGGACCTGATTCAGTATATGGTGTGAGGTATGAATCCAATTTTTTTTTTTCCAGACGGCTACATAGTTTGCCGTTTATTGGCCATTTGTTGAAGAGTTCACTTCTAGATTCTGTGTTTTCTTCCAGTGGTCTATCTATTCATGCTCCAGTTGCTGGTTTGTTTAAATCTGTAGACGTAAAACCTTGTAAGGGATAGTGTTTCACACTTCGTTTGGATCACAAGAAATCTTAGAGCTAATATTTCAGCGCACGTTAAGCAACAGTACAGTACCATGTGGTATGCGTTTTCTGTGGGCTAATTTTTTATTTTCCCTTTTCCCTGATTATTTCCACAATTTGTTTTATTTTTTTGTAGAACAAGCCAGGATATAAATATACCTTCGTTTAAGACTCTATTTGCATGTAACAGAAACCAACCTGAAGTAGCTTAACCAAAAGGGAAGAATTTATCATAAGGATGTAGGAGCTTCTCACAAAAGCTGCAAGCAGGCATACAGCTGCACCTTAGCAAAAGGCTAGAACCAGGAGTTGGAAAGCTTCCAGGAACCCAGAAGTTACTCTCTGTGTCCTTCTTCTGTGATTATTTTCTGTGTGCCTGTCTCATCTGTGCATCCCTCTGTAGTGACTGGTTCTCTCTACTCTTCTACCTACACAGGAGAATATAGGCACCCCCATATTCAGCTAGGAAGTCAGCTCAGTGTGGGCGTCAGAGCCCAAACAAGGGGGGGAGTCGGTCCAGCAAAGTCAGGTGACTTATCATGTACAGGGAGACTTCACAAAGAAAAACTATGTTAAGAATAAGGCGAGCCAGATTTCTCACTGTTGGAGAAGGGGGTTAAAATGCAGAAAGGGGAACAGCAAGAAGACTTGAGTGATTGGATCAGAATTGGAAGTATTGATGTGAATTCAAAGTTTTCAATATATATAGATATAAAAATAAATATACATGTGAAAGCATCATATATAAATAAGCCTGGAACACCTTATTGTGCTAGAAAGTATGAAAATGCTCAAGGAATGATGGAGAATTTCAAAAGGACAAAGCAGTCAGCTTGAACGGGCTCCCAATGGCCAAATATGGGACAATTTTAGCATCAAAATTAATTATGGTAGTAAGAGATTCTATCCCATGGAATAAAATAGAAGCCGTGAGTCCACACTGATGTTTTTTAAATGAATAATCAAATAGGAGGAAAAGATAACTCTTGCTTAAAGTAGATCGCAACTAATAAATTTAGCAGGAATAATGGAATTAGAAAATCATCATTTGGCAATCATCAGACAAGAAGTATCGGTGTTTGCTAAATTTAGTGGGTAAAAGTTGAACAAAGAATGAGATATTTACATAGGTTCAAAGCATCTCCCCATAAAATTCTTATTTAAAAAATGAGAACTTTATAAAAGAGAATCTAGCAGACACCACCTTACTCAAGTATTCAAAGTTAACTGACATACAAGGAGTCGCAGACACACACCCCACTAGTGCCATGTGGTGCAGCTATAACAGGGGCTTATTGAGGGAAACTTACATGCAGACAGGTGGCAGGATGCACACGATCCCCTGAACCTTCCTTATGACGCAGCATAGTCCAGGCATAGCTGTTGTGTGTGTACCATGGTCAGGTTTCCAGGCCACAGTTCCAGCAGGACGAGGCCTGCCTTAGCCAGCAGCCAGATGGACAGACAGAGCCAGAGCCCAAGACAGAAAGCGTGCCCCACGCCCACACTGCATTAATATTTATATGTTAGCCTAACTGGGGTTAGGGAATTCCTAGTTTCTCTAGCAAGGAATACATCAAGGGAAACCCCGTGTCCAGTGCAATAAGCATACCAAGGGCAAAGGTCTGCTCAGAGGGTCCTAGAAACAGCTTTGCCTACCCAGCCCAGTGTCTTGTCTCCCCACAGCCCTGCTCAGTGCAGCTCAGCCAGCTCTCACCTCTGCTATGAAAAGAGGGAAGGAAACGAGTCTCCAGAGACATGCAGATTTGTCACAAGGGTTGGGACAAATCGACACCTGGTGCTATAGCATCACTTCTGCAGTATTTCTGCCAAAAATGCATATCTTAAATCTTAATAGGAAACATCAAACCCAAATTGAGAGATAGTTTACAAAATGACTGGCCTATAATCTTCAAAAATTTTAGATTATGAAGGTCAAAAAAGGACTAAAAAACAGTTTCAGAATGAAGGAAACTGAAGATATATGACAAGTACAAAGTATAATCCTGGTTTGGCACTTTTTGCACTAAAAGATATTATTGACATCACCGGTGAAAGGTGAATGGGTGAAGGGCATACGAGAGTTCTTTGTTCTTATGTATTAGTCAGGGTTCCCCAGAGAAACAGAACCAATAGGATATAGAATAATAGATGGATGGATGGATGGATAGATCCATTGATTGATTGACAGACACATAGATAGACAGACATAAGAGGAGATTTATTCTAGGAACTGGCTCCATAATGCAGTTATGGAGATGGAAAACTCCCACAATCTGCTGTCTGAAGCTGGAGAACCGACAAAGCTAGGGGTATAATTCGGCCTGAGTCCAAAGGCCTGAGAACCAGGGGGCTGTTTTTGTAAGTCCCAGAGTCCAAAGGCCCAAGAACTAGGAGCTCCAGTGTCTAGGGCAGGAAAAGGTAGGTGTCCCAGCTCAAGAAAAGAGAGAGAATTTGCCTTTCCTTTGCCTTTTTGTTCCATCCGGGCCCTCAACAGATTGGATAATGTCTACGCACATTGGTAAGGGTGAGGGGTCTCTTTACTCAGTCTACTGAATCAAGTACTAATCTCTTCCAGAAACACCCTCACAGACACACCCAGAAACATTGTTTTATCAGCTCTCCAGGCATCCCTTAGGCCAGTCTAGTTGACACATAAAATTAAACATCACAAATTTTTTGCATCTTTTATGTTTGGAATTATTTTCAAATAAAAAGTGAAAATTAAAAGCAAGGAAAACTGTAGAAAGTTCTAAATAATTTGCAAAAGACCTTCTAGACCTAATACATGAGTTCACCAAGATCACTGGATACAAGGTTAATATGCAAAAATCACTTGTATTTCTATATAGCATCAGTAAAGAATTGGAAATTGAAATTTTAAAATATCACAGTGATCAAACACATGAAGTATTTGGGGATCAATCTAACAAACATGCACAAGTTTTACATTGAAAAATACAAAACATTGATGAGAGAAAATAATGAAGGCCTAAATAATTAGAGATACCATGTTCATGGACTCAGTATTATGAAAATGTCAGTTCTACCCAAATTGATCTATAGATTCCAATCAAAATCCCATCAGGCTTTTTTCGGGTAGAAGTTTACAAGTTGACAAGTTGGAAGATGCAACTACCGGATTTCAAGACTTACTATGAAGCTGCGGTAATCAAGATAGTATGGTACTGATGTAAGGACAAACATCTGGATCAATGGAAAATAACAGAACATCACACACACACACACACACACACACACACACACACAAAAGACCCATACATATATAGTCAATTGATTTTTCCCAAAGATGCCAAGGCAACTCAATGGAGAAAGGATAGTCCTTTCAACAAATAGTGCTGGGACAATTAGACACTTAAAGACAAAGAAGAAGGAGAGGGAAGAGTAGGGGGATTGGAGAGGGTAAAGAGGAGGAGGAGGAACTCAAATGGATCATTGGCTTAAATGTAAAACCTAAAAGGGTAAGACTTCTAGAACAAACCATGGGAGAAAATCTTTGTAACCTTGGGTTAGACAAAGGTTTCTTTGATACGAAAAAACTGTAAACCAGAAAAGTTTTTAAATTGATAAATCCGACTTCTCAAAATTTTAAACTTCTGCTCTTTGGAAGATGCTGCTAAGAAAATGAAAGGCAAGCACAGACTGGGAAAGATAATTCTGAAGTATGTACCTGATAAATTATTTGTATCCAGAATATATAAAGAATTCTTACAACTCAATAATAAAAAAGACAACCCAACTAAAATAAATGGGCAAAATATTTGAACAGAAGCATTATCTGTGAAAATATACAAACAGCAAAAACATAAAAGGTTCCTCAACATCATTAGTCATTAGAAAAATGTAAGTTAAAACTACATCGCGGGGCTTCCCTGCTGGCACAGTGGTTGAGAGTCCGCCTGCCGATGCAGGGGACACGGGTTCGTGCCCCGGTCCGGGAGGATCCCACATGCCGCGGAGTGGCTGGGCCTGTGAGCCATGGCCGCTGAGCCTGCGCGTCCGGAGCCTGTGCTCCGCAACGGGAGAGGCCACAACAGTGAGAGGCCTGCGTACCGTACCGCAAAAAAAAAAAAAAAAAAAAAAAAACTACATCGCGTACCTACTAGAATGGCTAAAAAAAACTAACCTTATGGCTGAAAGGACTGACCGGAATATAGAACAATTAGAACTCTCATACATTGCTGATGGGACTGCAAATAACCCTTCTGGAAGACAGTTTGTCAATTTCTTATAAAATTAAATATATACCTTCCATATAACCTAGCAATCTCACTCCTAGATGTTTACCTTAAAGAAATAAAAACAAATGTCCACGTAAAGACCTGTATGTGAATGTTATTGCAACCTATTCACAGTAGCTGAAAACTGGCAACAACCCAAATGTCTATCAGTTGGCAAATAGAGAAACAGATTGTGGTTCAGCCGGAGAACGAAAGACTATGCAAGAGTAAAAAAAGGAACGAGCTATTGATATAGGCAATGACACTGTTGAACCACAGAAGTATTATGCCAAGTGAAAGAAGCCAGACACAAAAGGTTACATCCTGTAGAATTCCATTTATAGGACATTCTGGAAAAGGCAAAACTATAGGGAAAGAAACCGCATCTGTGGTTGCTGGGGGCAAAAGGTGAGAAGGAGAGGTTTGACTACAAAAGGGCTCCAGGGAAATGAAGTACTAGTAGCCAGGTAAAGGATAGGAAGCAGTCCAGGTAGAAGGAACAGGATGCCCAAACCCCAAAAACAAGGAGTTATGGCTCATTCAAGGAATTGAAAAGTCCAGTATTGACCCAAACAGAGAGCAAGAGACGAGAGAGAGGAAAATGGCAGCAGAACACAAAGGGACGTGTGTATCATGTTAAAGATTTACTGTTTCATAGAAACCATAGAAAAGTTCTTAAGCCAAAGGTGATGTGATCAGATGTACGTTTGAAAAAGTTAACTTCATTCAGCCAGTGTAGAAAACGGAGAAGAGCAAAACGGAAGTGTTTGTTAGCAATAGTGTGAAAGATGTGGTGGCTTTGATGAGGTTAGGCTTAATGGGAGAGAGATGTAGCTGAATTAGACATATTTGGGAGGTAAAAATGTAAGTGTTTTACTCTCCTTTTTTATAGCTGTGGTTTCAAGACCACCAAGGCTCTATTTTCTAGAAAGTTGAAGGTGCAATTAGAACACTGCCAGGCAGTAGAGCTTTTCCACCTGACCAAAAAGCCTTGCTAACTGTGATTAAGATTAGCAGTCTTTGTCACAGGATTAAAATTTTGTTGTTATTTTGCTCTGTTTTTAACAAAATACTTAAAACAGCTAAACATGAAACTTAATCTACTCAAATAGCATCTTCAGTTAGAATAAAATGTGGGGAAAAAATATACCAGTTGGGGCACATTCAATACCTTTTTCATTGCCCCAGATCATAATTATGTCATGCCTCTCTTTAGATGTAAGTGAAATTAACTCAGTATTTCTTGGCATCTCCTTTTTCAAGTTGACTTTTACTCCAATGATGTCTTTTGCCTTCACATCAGTACTGAATCCCTGAGGCTTGTTTAATTTAGAACTAAAGAACCTTTACCTCCAGAGTATGCAATCTTTTACCAGGAAGTTATCTAAAACTACTTTCTGCTTTTCCCAGTACCTTGAATAGCTCTCCTACAGAGTTTCAGTATCTTTTCACTCCTACAGGGGAAAAATAAAACAACAGAAAAATTACAGCCATGTGGTACTCACATCAGTGTCACAGCATTTGATTGACTTTTCCCACCAACTGGAATAAAACAATTTTCCTCTACCTTAGCATCAGCTCTTTTTCATTTGGAAAACACGTAATCTTAATTTATATTGCATTTTACTTAGTAAACAACATTCACGCGGTGTTAGTACTTCTGATAAATGATTTTCTAAAGGAGCTAAGAATTACAAAATCAAGTTTGCCCAGATTTTTTTTAATGTGGTTAAACCAAACTACAGACTTTAAAATTGATTTTAAATAACTTTATCATTCTTTCTCTCTTCACTACCCCTCACCAACCTATTTTCTTAGACAAATTAAATTTATTATGGTTTTTCCTCTTAGTTCTCACCCTCACAGATTTTCTTCCATGCAATTCTCTTACATCTTCCCCGTGTGACACGAGCCAAGCAAATCAGAATAAAAATACTACCAGGGTAGTTCCCTGCTGTGATCTGAATGTTTGTGTCGCCCAAAATTTATATGTTGAAATCCCAAGTTGATGGGTTTTAGGAGGTGGGCCTATACAGGTGATTAGGTCATGAGGGTGGAGCCCTCATGAATGAGATGAGTGTCCTTATAAAAGGAGCCACAGAGAGCTTGCTTTCACCTTCTACCATGTGAGGACACAGCAAGAAATCAGCAGTCTTCAACCTAGAACAGGGCTTTCACCGGAACCTGGCCATGCTAACACCATGATTTTGGATTTCCAGCCTCCAGAACTGTGAGGACTAAATTTCTCGTCATCCATACGAGCCTGTGGTATTTTGTTATAGTAGTCCAAACAGACTAAGACTCTCCTATGTACATCCAGTACCTGGGAGAATTTTGACATACTGTATTAGCTTGCTATGGCTGCGATAACAAAATACTACAAACTGGGAGGCTTAAACAACAGAAACTTATTTCCCAAAATTTTGGAGGCTGGAAGTCCAAGATCAAGATGTTAGGAGGTTTCGTTTCTTCTGAGGCCTCTCTCCTTGGCTTGGAGGTGGTCACCTTCTCCCTTTGTCTTCACATGGTCTTTCCTCCGTGTACCACACCCTTGGTGTCTCTTGTTGTATGTCTAATTTCCTCTTCTTGTGATGACACCACTCATTGAATTAGGGCCCACCATTATTTACCCATTTTACCTTAGTCACCTCCTTAAAGGCCCTATCTTCAATACAGTCACATTCTGAAGTACTGAGGGTTAGGGCTTCAACATACGAATTTTGTGGGGACACAGTCCAGCCCATAACACTATACAATGCTTCTGCCATCAATAAGGTCTCAGGATGCACATAACTGACCCCCGGAATGCCATCCTGACCTGAACACTGGTGGCAGTCACCTCCTTTGCTTGTTCAGTGTCCTATTATCACCTTCTCTCTTACTTAATAATTCAGAGGAGAAAGAGAGGCTATTAGGTGTGAATTCCCTGAAATCTCTAGCACCTAAAAACTCATTTCTTTTCAGATCTAGGGGCACCTGTCTCTAAGTCATATACCACATTGCTTCTAGGCCAGTTTTTTTCTGACACAGAGATCTGATTAGCTCGTCCCACTGCTCAAACTCTTCAGTTGCACGTCATCCAAACTTCTGAGCATGGCACTCAAGCCCCCCATGACCCAGCTTCGATCTGGGTTTCTGGCCTCCCATCCTGCTCCCTGGACTCCTTGTTGCCTAGGTTCCAGCAACACTGACCTCTTCGTGCTGCTGGGAAAACACTCTCCTTTCCGAAGGCAGGGTGTTTGGGTCCCTGTGTTTTGACTTATTAATGGAGTTATTCCCTAAGTACTTGCTGGAAAACCTTCTCCCCTTGTCTCTGTCTGCAGAGCTCCTTGTTCTTCCAAACTTTGATTGATTATGACCTCATCACGTCACTTCCCTGACTCCTCTCCCCCAAAGCGAGTTCATGCTTCCTCCTTGGTCCCCCAGCCCACTTCCCCGCTAAGCCGAGCTCCTCAAGGACACAAATAGTGGTGCTTGTGTCTTACTCATCCCTGTATCTCCAAAGTCCACACACAGCAAAAGTAAAAAGAAAGAAGGAGAGTGGGGGAGCGAGGAGGGAGAGAGAGAGAAGAGAATTCAAGTCTTTGCATGAGTGGTACTCACCACTCCCTTCGCGCTATGTCTCCCCACCTGAGCTGGCAGCCCCTTGGGAGCAGGAAATGTGCTACATTCCTCTTTGTACCTCATGCACGTTGCATCATTCCAGGCACAAAGCAACAGCTCAGTAAAATCCTGCAGAACAAATGAACCCTGAAGGCAAAGACATCTGTCCTTTCGAAGTGACCATCACTGAACCGGCTTTTGAACAGATACCAAATAATATAGACTAGGCTGGAAGCAGAAACAAACGCATTTCCACAGGCTTCATCTGTGGCCGCCTCTCGTGGAGCCCCAGGTTTCAGCTGCAGGCTTCTTTCCTGAAGTAGACCCACTTTGAAGAGCTCTACCGCGTGCTCTGTGGAACCATGAGTTTTTAGGGTGGTGAAACTATCCACGTCTTGTCTTTCCCGTGCGGTTTGGCGACTGGGCAGTGGAAACGTTTCTCCAATTTCCCACCCACGGTCTCTCAGCAAAAATCCAGTAGCGTCTCAAGAATGTGCACCTTGACTCAAGTTGACATTTCCTTGAGGCCTCCCCCCAAAATGAGCTGCACCAGGCCCCCTTTGACTGTGCCAGGCCAAGGTGAGCTATTTCCTCAGCAGTCCAGCATTGTTCGGAGTTTTGCTTTGGGAATGGCATTGCAGCTCAGACGTGCTGCAGAGCATCTTCTGGCGGGAGCCATTGCTGTCTGCTTTAAAGCCACAGAAGCCTGAACTGGTGCTGCCAGAAAGGCTGCAGCCCGGTGATTTGTTGCAGACACGCTGTTTTCTTAGTTGATTGTTCATTACAGCTTGTCTGTATCAATCAATTTTGGGAGGTGGCAACTAATAAAAACCAAAACTTGCTACCTTAATTGACAAAGGGATTTTGTTGGAAGGATACTGTTAAATCCCGCAATATATCCCTGTTGTATCCGAAGGATTGCTGAATAATCTGGGGGGAGGGCAGGAAGCAGGAGAGGTATGAGAACCTTGGCCGCAGAAGTTCGCACACCATCTCTCTGGCATTCTGCCATGTATATGACTTAACACCCACAAGTCCCAGCTCAAAATTCCACAAACCTGGGAGAAAGAACCTGATTGGCCCAGCTTAAGTCATGTGTCCACTCTTAGACCGAGTGAAAGAACCAGGGCTGTTGAGTCTCCCACTATAGGTGGGTGTCTTAGTTTCCTATCGCTGCAGTAACAGGTTACTGCAAATTCGGTGGCTTCAAACAGCAGAAATGTATTCTTTTACAAGTCTGGAGGTCGGAAGTCTGAAGTCAATTTCATTGGACTAAAGCCAATGTGTTGGCAGGGCTGGTTCCTTCTGGAACCTCTGAGGGGAGAATCCATCTCCTTGGCTTTTTCCACTTCTAGTGGCCACCTGTATTCTTTGGTTCATGGCCCCTTCATTTATCTTCAAAGGGCATCATTCTGCTCCCAACATTACATAGCCTTCTCCTCTTCTGTAGTCAAATCTCTTTCTGCCTCCCTCTTGTAAGGACACTTATAATTACCTTTAGCATTGACCCAGATAATCCAGGATAATCTTTCCATCTCAGGATCCTTAACTTAAACTCATCGGCAAAGTGCCTTTTGCCACCTAAGGTAACGTTCATAGGTTCCAGGGATTCAGACTTGAACATCTTTGGAGGTCATTATTCAGTCTACCACAGTGAGATAGGTTTTCAGAGAATGACAGGTGGACAAATCATCCCAAAGATACCCACTCCTGTGGTATCAACTGATGAAATCAAGTGATGGCTATGCCCCAAGCATTATGCTGAATACCTTACATGCATTAATTTATTTGACTTTCACTGCTGCTTTAAGAGCGGCTGTTATTGTTATCCCAATTTTGCAAATAAATTGGCTCATAGACAAGGACACAGATTATCAATAGAGAATTTGGTAATTAAGGACATAGTCAGACACCAGTTAGTAGTGGACTTGGGATTTAAACCCAAGATTGACTTCAAGGGCTGAGTCACTAGCCTTTTTATCCCTAGGCTATGCTCTCCCCCCCCAAAGCCAATCCATCATGTTTCCAGGTTCATCGACATATGGGAGACGCTGGGAGATTTGTAAGGACAAATTCTAAAGTGGACAAAGTTGTCTTCAACACTCTTTGTGACATTTTTTCCTCTCCAACAACCTTTTCCCAATACTTCATGCTGCTCCTTGGTAAATTCAATCCTTCCTCCAGATTTCCCTTCCCCAAATAAAAACACGTGATCCTGACTCATCCCACTTCGTTAAGGTGACTATTTAATTATTGTCAAAACCTGGGCAATAGTGAAATAGGACAATATTAAAAATAACATCAGAACAATACTTGTAAACTGGCACTGTCCTAGACAAGCTGGGTGTATAGTCAACGCACACTTGTGTGTTCCGTGATTTATCTCCTCAGGGCCCCATTTGCAGGCAGCTCATTGAAAGCAAGAAGGAAATAGGACACTGCAACGTTTTAACGGATAATGGTGGGTCATTATCCCTCTCAGGGGTATGTATTAGTATTCTGAAAGAGATTTCTGGAATCACAATGATTTTCACTCCAAAAGGGAAAATCACAAATGATAGTATTTCCAGTATTGAGAGAGCCTGTGGGCTAGGTATGTGTTTGGGGTGGAGGAATGATGACACAGGGGAACAGCAGAAGGAAAGAATATTTTAGGTGGAGGTATTTCTATACATCTCATGAAAAACCACAACAGTAGAAACTCCTCTGCATTCCCTAAGGCTAGTCTTAGTCTTAGATCTTCCCACCTTTGCTGTTGGCCATCTGATGCCCTTAATGGCAAGTCATCATGGGTCTCAGCAGTGGACCAACGAGAAAAGGCAGAGGAGGAACTGGATGGGGTCGGGGTTTGTGAGAGCAGGGCACCTGTAAACTAGAGTCAGCGAGGTTCCCAGGATGCAAAAGATGTTGACAGGTCTGGGCTTGGTCCAACAGGACTTAAATCTGTTGCATGGGGCCCAGTAGCAGATAAGATTCTCAGACAGCATCACGACTTCACATAATTTTCTAGTTTGTGATTAGATTCCAACTGGTAAGTGAGGATACTTAGATAACAGTGTGGGGCTCCAAGGAATGAGATAGAAAAGGCTGAGCAAAATAGCCAAGTTCTAGCCACTTGGCAGGATCCAGGGCTGTTTTTGTTTGTTTGTTTGTTTGTTTGTTTTGCAGTACGAGGGCCTCTCACCGTTGTGGCCTCTCCCGTTGCAGAGCACAGGCTCCTGACGCGCAGGCTCAGCGGCCATGGCTCACGGGCCCAGCCGCTCCGCAGCATGTGGGATCTTCCCGGACCAGGACACGAACCCGTGTCCCCTGCATCGGCAGGCGGACCCTCAACCACTGCGCCACCAGGGAAGCCCCCAGGGCTGTTTTTGAACCTTTGCTTAGAGAACGAGGAGACAAACCAAGAACTTGGGCAGAAGCCCAGAACCATAGATTGGGGGCAAACAAGGCTGGAATATGGAGCAAATTTTCAAATTGGTGATCAAACAAGGACTATTGACAAGCCATCCAGCTTAAAGCATTACCAGTTACAGCAAAGCAGGCAGGTCCCCCAGCTCCCAGCTCTCCCAGTGCCCAGCCTGGCAGCTGTAGGGGAGGAAAAATAATTTTCTTTCTACCTTCTGAGTTCTTGGCTGCGACTCCTGTACTAAAAGGCAGATTAACAAGAGAAAACAAATAGTTTGTTAAAACATGCAGCACACATCACGTGGGAGAAACCTAAACCAAAAGTAACTCAAAGTGGTGATTTAGAATTCCAAAGATGTGGCAGCTTCAATAAAAAATAATAAATTTGTAGAGAAATGACAGGACAAAGGAAAGCAGTTTCAGGCTCCCAAGGCAGGCAAACTTGGAAGGTGGGAGGGTAAATACATGGGAGGAAATGAACAGACTGATGTTCATTTGCAGATTCCTCTGGTGCTACCTCTGCACTGATAAGAATGTCTTCTTTCCTCCTCATCCAGGGAGGGTACCTTTCACATAGGAGTTTTATCTCCTGCTTTTAGGAAGAAAAAAGGAGGATCAGCGTGTCCTTATACTTGCTGTTTCTTGAATGCTTGTAATTCAAAATAATCCATATGCCAAAGTGGCATATTTTGGGGAGACACGTTCTGGTTTCCTTCACAGTGTAAGTAGCTTCCCCAGAGCGTGGCTTCTGCAGGACACAGTGGTCAGCAGCACCTAGCACCTAGCACCCAGCACCTTCCACTGGTGGTTTCATAGTGCCTCCATGAGGTACCTCTCCAAGAACAGCTTTCCCAAGCACGTAAAAGATGGATTTCCAGCAAGTTCTGCCAGTGTGACACCACAGTAGCTACTCTGACATCCAGTAAGCCTGCCTGCCCTCTGACGATTTCCAGATATCAGCTCTCACCCCTTTTTATACCCGCAATTCCTCAATCTTTTAGCGTTCTCTTCTTAATAGTCAATCCCTCGTGACACCAATCCCTGTTATAGTTAATAATTCTTTATATTAAAATTTCCCTTTCAGGGACTTCCCTGGTCCACCTGCCAATGCAGGGGACACAGGTTCGATCCCTGGTCCAGGAAGATCCCACGTGTTGCAGAGCAACTGAACCTGTGTGCCACGACTACTGAGCCCGTGCTCTAGAGCCCGCGAGCCACAACTACTGAGCCCGTGCTCTAGAGCCCGCGTGCCACAAGTACGAAAGTCTGCACGCCTAGAGTCCATGCTCTGCAACAAGAGAAGTCACCGCAATGAGAAGGCAGCGCACCACAATGAAGAGTAGCCCCCATTCGCCACAGCTAGAGAAAGCCCGTGCTCAGCAATGAAAACCCAACGCAGCCCAAAATAAATAAACAGATAGATAAATTTACAAAACTAAAAAAAAATTTGTTTTTTAATTTCTCTTTCAAATTCCTCTGTGGTTTCTGTCTCCTCACTGAACCCTCATTAATACAGAGAGTTTGATCACAGAGCCCGGGCATGTACTGAAATGGGGCTTGTGGTGCACTCTGTTAATGCCACCCAGTCTCTATTCTCTTATACTATTAGTGAGGGTCCTTAAACTAGGTTCACAGACCCCAAAAGACTTTGAGTAGAATTCAGGGTGTCTGTGCACCAGGCTGAGAAAATCACATCTTTGTTTTGACTACCCTCTAACTGAAATTTAGCATTTCCTTCAGTTATGAATGTAGGTGATGGTCACAGTAGGATTAATACCGCCTGTGACTTTGTCACCAGAAGGAATCACAGATATTTTTACATCACATTATGATTGCAGATACCTTGAAGCTTTGTTTATGCTCATCATGACTTTGAAGTTATAGTAGTGATTAAACCTGCTGCTAGGGCTTCCCTGGTGGCGCAGTGGTTGAGAGTCCGCCTGCCGATGCAGGGGACACGGGTTCGTGCCCCGGTCCGGGAAGATCCCACATGCCGCGGAGCGGCTGGGCCCGTGAGCCATGGCCGCTGAGCCTGCGCGTCCGGAGCCTGTGCTCCGCAACGGGAGAGGCCACGGCAGTGAGAGGCCCGTGTACTGCAAAAAGAAAAAAAAAAAAAAAACCTGCTGCCATATTTGTTATCAATGCAATAATAAGAAGCACGGTTGCAACTATTTTCACATTATTTTTAATGCAACCATTTTAAACGTTTTTTAATTAAAAATTTTGTTTGAGAATTCTGTGAAGCGGTTTCATCAGACTGACAAGGGGTCCATGGCATAAGAAAGGCTAACAACCACTGCTCTAGAATGATAGAAGTTTTAGGGAGGCATATGGATAGCCAACTAAATGCTTCATTTCCCAGCATCCCTGGTAGCTAGTTGTGGCCATGTGACCAAGTTTTGGTTAACGAGATGTGAACAGAAATAATGTGTGCAACTTCTGGGTCAAACCTTTAGGTATGACCTCCTTTTTTCTCCCTTTTTGGGGACTAGAATGGGGTGGGGCATACAGTGGTAGGGAACCAGATCTGTTGTTTTAGACAAGATGATAGAAGCTGCATGTTGAAGATGACAGAGCTTCAAGATGGAAAGAACTTGGAATCCCAGTATCTTGGAGCCACCGTTGAGTCTAAACGTCGGTGATAAACATAACCTTGTACCTTGTTTAGATCACTGGCATTTGGGGTTTTATTCTGGTAGAGGTATCAATATCCCAATACAAAAGTCTGTGACGTCTGCAGAAAAATCTGAACAATATTAGAAACTGAATCTAAATTATTTGGGCAAAAACCTGCCCTCTTTGATGAATCTTGCTAGCTGAGAAAACTGCTCTGGAGATGGGGGATGTAGGTGGCTTTACTTCAGCTGCTCCTGGGTGGGCAGCTGACTGGCCTTTGTTCACTGTGGGACCCAGTGTGTCTGGCAAGGATTCATTCCACTCATCCCTTGGCTGAATCATCTGGCCAATTTCAAGTATGACACACATTATATTTAATCCAAAAGAAGGGGTTTTTTCTAAGGATTTAATTTTTTTACTGGTCCATCCATCCATCCAACCACCCATCCATCCATCCATCCATCCATCCATCCATCCATCCATTTATTTATTCATTCATTCTTCAACAGAAGTCTTTGGAACGCTGGCCATATTCTAATATTCCCCTAAACACTGGGGACACAATGGCAAATAAGTCCTAGTGTCTGACTTTGGGAAGCTCTCGGTCCAGTGTGAGGGCAGGAGATGAAGGTAAACTAGGTGTAGTATTACCCTAATCCTTTGCAGTTGCTTTATGGGGCAACATTGCATAGACTAAGTTACCAAGGCTCTGATTTAAGGTTTAATGATCTTGAATGCAATAAAACAGGTTTTCTAGAGACCTCTGTGATTCTAGTGATTGTATTTTGCTTCATATAAAGAAAGCCAATTATATAACTTTCCTACAAAGTATCTATGAAAATGAGTATCTGAAAAAATCAACAAAAGATGACGTAGTTTTTGAGATAAGTAAGAATAATAATAATAGCGGTAATAATAGTAGATTACATGGATAGAACACTTTTTATGTGCCATTTACTGTGCCAACAGGTGGATCATAATCAGATGCCTGATCATTCCTTCTCTGAACATCCTGTCCTGTTTAAGATGTCACCCAAGTCCAGTTAGTGGCCTAGTGCCATCCATTGCAGAGGCGAATTTGAACTCCTTCTGAGATTCCGTTTTGTCCTTTTTATACTGTCACTGCCCTGGTTCTGATCCTCTATTTCTCTTCTGAACTCGTTATAATAGTTTCCCAACCAGTCTCTCTGATCTCTAGTCTTAACCCGCTACAATCTATCTCCGCTTTGCTTCCAGATGACTGTTCTCGTCTCTGCCCTGCTGCGAAGTTCTCAGTGCTCCCCAGTGTTTGCAAACTTATCACCCTGGAGTTCAAGGTCCTGCAGAAGCTGGTCCCTGCTTATGTATCTTCCTGCCCCACCGTCTTACTAAGCTTCGGCCAAGCAGCCTACCGTTTCCTGAACGCATGATGAAATTTCACACCTCTGTGCAGTCCTTCATGCTGTTCCTCTTGCCTGAAATGCCCTTCTCCTCTTCCTGTGCCCTTACAAAGCCTCCTGAGGTCACCCCGTTCTGAGACCTGATGCCTCTCTGCTCCAGCCCCTACTCCCTGCGGCAGAACAAAGTCTTCCTTCTCTCTCCTTTCAAGGCACATCGCATATACTTTTATTCTAGCGCTTATTACAGGGTATGGTGACCTGGCCCTGCGTGGAACCATCACCTCTGACCATGTCCTTCTGTTACCCTGAAATGCTGGTCAGCTGAGGGTAACTGAGAACACCATGGCCTCGCCTTACCCTCACCCCTAGATTTCCATTTCCCTCTCACCTCTCCAACACTTTCCAAAAGTCCTTTCCCCTCTCGAGGGTCATTTAATTTCATCCCATCCCAATGACTGTGGCTTTAGGGAAAGCAGAGTAATTCCTTTTATATCTTGAAACCTCAGCCCTTCTTGGGCAACACAGGATCGACAGATCACCAAATGTCAGCCTGGGCTAGAGGCTGCCTTAAAACTGTTCAACCGTTCAGAGCTCCTGAGGGCAGCATCCTCGTGTTAATTACGTGTATATCTCTCAGAGTCTTGCGAAATGCTCAGAGCATGACATCACTTACAAAACTCCTAAATTAAATTCATCATGAAAGCAAACTAAGATCCATAAAGTACAAAACCCAGAGCTATCCAATGCAAAGTATTTACAGTAGATGGAGCTATATATTTCCACTGCGATCTGCTCTGTACTTCATATATCATGTGAAATTATTAACCTGTCGGCAGTTACTAATCAGTTCTTTTTGCTTAAATAAATAAAAAGCCATGGGACTCACTTGCCCTGTTTATCCTTGTTAGCTATAAATTGTTAGAAAATGTTATTGAAGAGGTTCCCTAAAAACTGTACTCTGATTAAAAGCATTTGGAACAAGTAATAGACATTATTAAAAGCCAGAGATAAACCCTAATGTAAACTATGGACTTTGGGTGATCATGATGTGTCATCAGTTGTAACAAATGTACCTCTCTGGTGTAGGATGTTGATAACAGGAAAGGCTGAACGTAGCTGCAAGGAAGGCTGGGAAGTTGTCTTTACTAAGAGGCGACGTGCTGAGCTAAATACCTACAACAGATAGTAAGGTACTGCTAGTAGTATGCCACGATAGGATGTTTTAAAACTTTTTATTATGGAAAATTTCAAGCATATAAAAGATGTATAAGGGGGCTTCCCTGGTGGCGCAGTGGTTGAGAGTCCGCCTGCCGATGCAGGGGACGTGGCTTCGTGTCCCGGTCCGGGAGGATCCCGCATGCCGCGGAGCGGCTGGGCCGGTGAGCCATGGCTGCTGAGCCTGCGCGTCCGGAGCCTGTGCTCCGCAACGGGAGGGGCCACAACAGTGAGAGGCCCGCATACCACAAAAAAAAAAAAAAAAAGATGTATAATGAATTTCAAGGTACCCATCATAAATCTTCAACTGTTAGCCAACCTTGCTTCATCCTGCTCACTTCCCCACCCCCTACAGGTTTTTTTCTGGATTTAAAAAACAATTGTGGTAAAATACAGTCCCGTGGTATCTACTGGGGATTGGTTCCAGGATCCCCATGGATACAAAACGTCACAGGTGCTCAAGTCCCTTGTATAACATAGCATAGTTCACTGGTCCTTTGTATCCGTGGATTCTGCATCTGTGGGTACAACCAACCGCAGATGGAATTCAGTCTGCAGCTGGTTGAATCTGCAGATACAGAAAGCCAACTGTGTGTGTACATAAAAGCTGGATTATCTTTAGCATGCCATCTTACCCATAAATACTTCACAACGCCTCTCTGGTAATGATTTTTAAAAACATAATCGTCTGCCATTTTTATACCTTACAATGTTAATAATTTGTTAATATCATCTAATTTCCAGTCCATATTAAAGTTACCCCAGATACCCAAAACGAACAAACAAGAAAAACCCCACCAGGCTTTTTATAGTTGTTCATTCAAATCAGTCCAGACAAAGTCCATACACTGCATTTTGTTGTTATACGTCTCCTTTATGCTGTAACATCTCCCCAACACCTGCTTTTTAAAATGTCATCAATTTATTAGACAAGGCCATTTTTCCTGAGTATAATATCCCACAATAAGCTGATAACTTCGGTGGAATTAGGTCCTCAGGAAACCTTCTTTAGAATAAACCTCTAGAATTTTCTGGTCCAAGGGCGTGAACATCTGTGGGGCTGTTGCTCACGATACTTACAAGCAGAAGTGTTTCTTCAGTACCTACCTAACTGCCACTAGTTAGGTATTATCAACCTGTCACATTCCTCACAGCTTGGTGAACACCAGGGCGCATTTGAAATTGTATGCTAATTTAGCAAGTGTAAAATAATAGCTTTATTTACATTTTATAAATGTAACATGCTTAAAGTAGCACTTGTTACGTTTCTTCGGTTGCCCTTTCCACCGGCGCATTTATTTACAATTCATGCTCTCTCTTATGTGACTTGATTGTTCGGATCCTCTAATCCTCTAAATGCTGCACCCCTCTAACCCCTCTAGGTAATTCTGTAGTAACTCCCTGTTATCATCATGGCTGTTCCTCATCTTTTTTTTTTTAATTAAATTTTTTAAAAAGTTAGTAAACTTTATTTTGTAGAGCAGTTCTTGGGTTAGGGAAAAACTGAGGAGAAAGTACAGAGGTTCCCATATACTCTACTCCCCCTTCCAGTTTCCCCTAGTATTGACATCTTGCATCCATTTGTTACAATTGATGAACCATAGTTTACACTAGGTTCACTCTTTGTGTTGTATAGTTCAATGGGTCTTGACAAATGTATAATGTCAGATATTCACCATTAGAGTATTGTACAGAATGGTTTCACTGCCCTGAAAATCCCCTGTGTTTCCCCTATTCACCCCTCCTCCCCTTCCCTGTGAACCTTGCCAACTATTGTTCTTTTTACTGTCTCCATAGTTTTGCCTTTTTCAGAATGTCATGTAGTTGGAATCATACAGTATGTAGTCTTTTCATTCTGTCCTCTTTCACTTTGCAATATGCATTTAAGAATCCTCCCTATATTTTCATGACTTTGTAGCTCATTTCTTCATAGCTCTTTTTTTTTTTTTTTGGTTTTGCCCCATGGCTTGTGGGATCTTAGTTCCTCGACCAGGGATTGAACCCGGGCCCTCAGCAGTGAAATCATGAAGTTCTAACCACTGGACCACCAGGGAATTCCTGCTCATTTCTTTATATTGCTGAATAATATTTCAGTGTCTGGATGTACCACAGTGTCTTCATCCATTCACCTCTTGAAGGATATCTTGGTTGCTTCCAAGTTTTGGCAATTATGAATAAAGCTGCTATAAACATTCATGTACAGGTTTTTTTTGCGGACATAAGTTTTCAGCTCACTTGGGTAAGTACCAAGGAGCATGATTTTTGGATCTTATGGTAAGACTATGTTTAATTTTGTAAGAAACTGCCACTGTGTCTTCCAAAGTGGCTGTACCATTTTGCATTCCCACCAGCAACAAATGAGAGTTCCTGTTGCTCCATAGCCTTGCCAGCATTTGATGATGTCAGTGTTCTGGATCTCAGCCATTCTAATAGGTATGCAGTGGTATCTCATGTTGTTTTAATTTGCAGTTCCCTAATGACATATGATGTTGAGCATCTTTTCATCTGCTTATTTACTACCTGTATATCTTCACTGGTGGGTGTCTATTCAGATCTTTTTCTCAGTTTCATTTGAGTCGTTTGTTTTCTTATGAGTTTTAAGAGTTCTTTGTATATTTTGAATACAAGTCCTTTAACAGATACGTTTTTCAAATATTTTCTTCCAGTCTGTGGCCTGCCTTTTCATTCTCTTAATGCCATTTACAGTTAAACTTTTATTTTCAGATAATTGTAGGTTCACACAGAGTCGTAAGATGTAATACAGAGAGCTCCTCTGTACCCTCAGCTCAGTTTTCCCCATGGTAACATCTTGCACAACTAGGGCACAATATCACAACCAGGATACTAACATTGATACAGTCAAGATGCAGAACATTTCCATCACTGCAAGGATCCCTCGTGTTACCCGTCCCCCATCTTTTTTTTTTTTTTTTTTTTTTTGCGGTACGTGGGCCTCTCACTGCCGTGGCCTCTCCCGTTGTGGAGCACAAGCTCTGCACGCGCAGGCTCAGCGGGCATGGCTCACAGGCCCAGCCGCTCCGCGGCATGTGGGATCTTCCCAGACCGGGGCACGAACCCGTGTCCCCTGCATCGGCGGGCGGACTCTCAACCACTGCACCACCAGGGAAGCCCAAGTCCCCCATCTTTTGAATGGTCTTTCTACACCTAGAGAAATTCCTGCCTATGGAGTCCTGCTCCCAATATAAGAACGAGAACTCTTGTGAGAATTGAAGCTAGCGTATGGCATGGACACACCCATGTAAAACTGATTTGGAAGTGGGCAAAGTGAGAAAACAGGCTCTTGTATTGCTGCTGGTGTGGTGGTGATGGGGGCATCTGGCTTTGGGGGAGGCAACCATGGTGGGGGCCTGCAAGGTTGAGCTCCTCATGTTGAATGGGCAGCGGGGGTAGGGGCTGGTGCCTTTCCTGAGGGCTCAGTGGGGCAGGACCCCTGCAGAGATTTTCTCAACAAATTGGGTATTGTTCTCCAAGCTTTAGGCTCAAACCTGGTTCTCTACCCCTCCCAACAATTCTATGAACAAGCCCATATCCTTTTATTTACTTATTTAGTTTATTTTGGAGGAATTTATGGCTAATTATACAAATGGAATAAACAAACAACACCCTTCCCAGCATCTCCCCAGCATTATTCCTACTCCATCCCTATCATCTTTTTTTTTTTTTTTTCATCCCTATCATCTTAATTTACTTCTTTCTCCTTAATCATCCAGAATAAATTTCTTTTGCTTGGAACTAAGACTTCTCACTGATCAATTTCCTTAAGACTCAGGTTCCACTGGATTCCAAGAGACAAGTGAACTTTCAAGCACTTGTGTTTACAGGAGTTTTGCTACAAAAATATCTGTGGAAACCAAAATAAAGCAGATGGCCATCTGAGACTGCGTACCAGAATGTTTATATCAGTGAGTTAACCCATGAGACAGGCAGCAAAGGAACATAGCCAGGATACAAAAGATGCTGAATTTCGAAGAATAATCTTCAGCATGAAAATCTCTCAGCCCCAGCCCTTCCTCTGAGGCAATCATCAAGATGTATGTTCAGCTACAGTGGAAAGTTAGATTTTAGCGACAGAGACATCAGGGTTAACATTTAGATGTTGTCAATTGCCTGTGTGCCACCTTGGACGAGGCACTTGATACTTCTCAGTCTCCATTTATTTCTTCATCTATAAAAAGGGGAGGATAATAATCTACCTTCGGGGTTATTATTGTGAAGGTTGAAGGAGAACATGAACATGAAGTGTCTGACAACCTTTCTGGTTTATAATAGATACTTAATTAGTGGTCATTATCATCAGTTGTTCCAATGGGAAAATAATGAGCTAAATCCATTTCCCAAGATGGACAAGAGGAGGCTGGAGCAGACAGGATCAGCTGCCTCCCCAGGATTTGTTCTTCCTTTCTTTATTAACAGATTTTTCTTTCTCACGGGGCAGCAAAAGTCCTAGCTACAGAACTACATTTCCCAACCTCCCTTGCAGCCCAGGGCTGGCCATATTTCACAGTGTCGGCTAATGGGTTTTACATGAGAGTCTGTGGGGTCTGTTGTTTTATTTTCTGCTTGTAGTTTCCTTTTACTTTCTTGGCACAGAGATGTGAGGCTGGGGCTGCAGAGGCCATCTTGTGACCAGAAGAGACCATGACGGGGAAGCCACATGTTATGATGGCAGAATAGAAGACGGAAGAAACCTGAGCCCTTGATGACATCATGGAGCCACTGCACCTCAGGACCAACTGCTTCAACGTCCTGTGTGAGAAATTAACCCTGTGTGGTGAAAGCATCGTAGCCAGATTTCCATTAACACGCAGCTGAATTTACTCCCTAAATGATGTGGAGACCACATCTACCATAGACCCAGGGATGAATTAGGTTTTTTTCTTTTAATTAATTACTTTATTTATTTTTGGCTGCATTGGGTTTTCGTTGCTGCGTGCCAGCTTTCTCTAGTTGCAGCGAGCGGGGGGGGGGGGCTACTCCTTGTTGCGGTGCGCGGGCTTCTCATTGCGGTGGCTTCTCTTGTTGCAGAGCAGGGGCTCTAGGCGCGTGGGCTTCAGTAGTTGTGGCACGTGGGCTCAGTAGTTGTGGCTCACGGGTCCTAGAGCACAGGCTCAGTAGTTGAGGCGCACGGGCTTAGTTCCTCCGCGGCATGTGGGATCTTCCCGGACCAGGGCTGGAACCTGTGTCCCCTGCATTGGCAGGCGGATTCTCAACCACTGCACCACTAGGGAAGTTCATGAATTAGTTCTTAATAATGACTTTGAAACATGAGTTATAGAATGTGCTAGAGAAGGGGAGGGCAGCCTAGACTTTTATCCCACTTACCACACAGTTGGTAAAAGTGAAAGCTTACTACTTTTTGATAGATTTAGAAAAACTAAACATTTTCCCAAAGCATCTATGTAATGGGGTGTCCATCCCTGGTTACAGGTCTCATTGGTCCCTGGAGCACAACACCAGCTACTGTTTCACACGACGTACATAGGAGGACATTTCGGGATTTGAGCCCCTTCCCAGTTTGTGTCCAGGCCTCCCTGAGTGTTTAAAAGGTGGGGAGAAGTCTGGTTTGGTTCAGTCCTGTCTGGTGCCTTGATGATCCTGGAGGATGCAGGCTGACTGAAGCCAGGCATTCACCTGTGTCTGCAGGGTGACAGTTGGACAAAACCTCCTACATCTCTGGTAGCCACGGGCCCTAGACAGCGCCTCGCCCTGGCAGGATGTAATTCTCCTAGTGGCGGGCCGGCCTGCTTGCCAGAGCTGTGTTCGGCGAGGGAGGCTCATGGCTGGACCGGTCCAGGCTGGTTGGGACAAAACTCCTATGACTCCTTCATCAGCCACTTCCCGGGGCACTTGGGCAGCCCTGGTGGGGATGGGCTTGTGTGGTGTCGGCTACCTCAAGTGGGTGCTGCGGTGGGGCTGCCCCTCGTCCCTCTTCTTCATCAAATCAAATGACCTTTCTCAGTCCAGCTATACCATCAGTCAAATAAGAAATACCACAGGCCTTTATGAAACTTAGGGGGATACCATCAAAACAAAATTAGACCCCATGTCTTCAAGTGCCTTGTACTCTTTGCAAGCAAACTGAAAATTATTAGAAAATCAACCAGTCAGCTGTGACCTAGAAGCTTAGATAAGTAGTGACTGTTCATGAAAAACTATGTGCTTGCATTGAGACAAAAACAAAGATGATAATTTCCCTTTAGAAGACAGGAGGTACAGGTGGTTTCAGGCAGTGCTACTCATGGGCGTTGCCTCTGACTTCCTGCAGGTACCTGGGCCTCTACGAGGTAAATTCATCTTCCAGGGATGCAACAGGATAATTTTTTTGTCTATTGAATCTAATAATAAAAAATTAGGCCTTGTATTCTTTACGTCATTTTTTAACATCATTTTTGGGGTATTTAATTTGTATTGTATTTTACAAAAGTTGGTCTATGATAGACTGGAAATAAATACATTTTTAAAATGTCCTTTACCAGATAGCTTGGGAAGGCCTAGATTTTGATTTTAGGGAACTCTGTGCTCAGATGGGCAGGGCTCCAGTCCACGGTGCTCACCAGGCTCCATCTTTGGGTGCACATTCCTGCAAGGGGTGTCATCTGGAGGGACTGAGCTAATGTTGGTATTTCTTAGCGAGTAATTTCACATAAAATGGCACCTATGTGATTTGAAAGCTAACTGTACCCACCCCCGTCCCCAAACAGACCATCAACTTACAAGACGAAAGACTACACTCAGCCTTTAGTTTCTTTTTGTGGTCACTGCAGACCGGCCAGTATAACCCAGCAGGGCTGACTTAACACAAGGACTCTCAGACTGTCGGCAGTGGTGGAGCTCTCTACGTGAATTCATTCTGCCCCTTCACGCCAATCTCAGTAGCTGGGACATCGCTGCCCAGGCCCAGAGAGAACTGTAGGGTAGAAATGCTGCTGTCTAGCTAGAACACTGAAGCTGTCAGGACATTTCGAGGGTTACGGCAGTGGCACAAAAGAGTCTGCCAATGATGAATACTGGGTAGGAGGGGGCTGAGTTATAAGACAAAAGTAATTGGAACTTTAGGGCTCTGTTGCTTAAGGGAGAAAGAAAGAAGGATGCTCTTCTGATATCATGAACATTTGCCTTTGGGTTATTTCTTGGGTACTTTCACAGACAGTATCTCATTTCGGGCCTTGCCTTGGGGCTGTTATTGCTATTTCACATTTGAAGGAACTGAGGCCTGGGAACGCTGAGACTTACCTGGGGTCCCTAGGAGAGCTGACCCTGATACAGGGTGGCCACATCCTCCCATGGCAGGATGTGGGCCTCAGACCGGAACTGGCAGCTGCTCTGTCCCTCGGGGCCTCTGTGAGCCCCGTCGCGGAGCAGCCGTGGACCCTGTGCCTCAGTTCACGTTCTCTCGGGGGCCATTTCTTGGGAGGCACAGAAGGCAGGCTGACGTGATGGCAAAGTCTGGTGGCCCCATGTTCTCATTCTCACTCAGCCGGGCAGCATGTGAATGAAATCGTTTTTCCCGCCCTCATTTGTCCTGCCCCCCGTTTCCCCCACCTTCATTTTTTTCCTGCCCCTTCTCGTGGGCAGGATGTGGCCACCACCCCACGGGATGTTCTGAAAGATTTATGATCGTGCAATGAGTTTCTAGTCCAGCATCTGGGAGAGCGCTCCAGAAATGGTAGCAGTGCCCATTTGGCAATGCTAATCATGATTTTTTAGTGATACCATCTATCCAGTTGTGTAATTTTTCTCCATGTTTTCCAATGCAATTAAATGTTCATGCTTATTATTTTAAAAAAAAGAAAGAAAGGAAGAAACAGTAGCTGCCGTCCATAGGCATCACTTTCCTCTCTGGCTCCACAGAGAGCTCCTTCCAAGGATGGACTTGATCTCATTCCTCTCTTTTTTTTTTTTTTTTTTGCGGTACGCGGGTCTCTCACTGTTGTGGCCTCTCCCGTTGCGGAGCACAGGCTCCAGACACGCAGGCTCAGCGGCCATGGCTCACGGGCCCAGCCGCTCCGTGGCACGTGGGATCCTCCTGAACCGGGGCACGAACCCGTGTCCCCTGCATCGGCAGGCGGACTCTCAACCACTGCGCCACCAGGGAAGCCCTCATTCCTGTCTTTACCACTGACACCTAGCCCTGTGGACCCAGAAGGGCTTCCATACAAGACTGTGTAAGGAAGAAACTGCCCACATCTGGCCCAACCTGACAGGCAGGACTGAGCCCAGTGTCACGAAAGCTGCTAGCTGTCCTACAGCCCTCTTCCTGTTAGCAATTCACTGAGCAGAGTGTTTGGTCAAAGGAGCCACTTCCTGCCTCTCTGGCAGCTGTGACCGGGAACTCAGCTCAGGCAATGGGATGAAAGCCGATGTGTGGTTCTTCTGGGCAGTCTTACAGGCGGGGTGGCCCACTTCTGCCTCTCCTCCCATTCCATAGCACAGGACACGGATGTGTGGTCTGGATGGACAGACGCCACCTTGGACCACGAGGACAAAGATGGTGGTCTAGGGAGGATGCAGCTAGAACACTGGGGGCCGCGGGAAGGACGAGAAGCTGTCCAGCCAACCTGGATCGATGGCCGCTCTCTCGGAGAGGCAAGAGTGAAACTTCCATTGGGTTTAAGCCACTGCTTTTGTGGGTTTTCTGTCAGAGGCAGCTTAAACCTAATCCTACGTGTTAAGACAATTAATGGAAATTAAAACATCACCCCGCCTTCATTTGAGCTTTCCGTAGTATCGCCACCCTGTCCAAATGAAGACTCCAGCCCCCAAGTTCAAACATGATTATGCACAGCCGGTTACAGGCTTCAGCGAAACAACTGCAGGGTCTCTCTTCCTATTATGTTACCCTCCCGCCCCCTTTTTAATATGATCAGATAGTTCGATGTGTTTTCACCCTACACTTTCTCCATTCAAGCACGGACCAGCTTCTGCACATGTCAAGGGAGATCTATGACGGGTCTTCTGGCATCTGTGTTCAAAAGATTAAAGACAGCAGGGGGAGAGGAGGGAAGGCCCGCCTTGGGGTGGGGTGCAGAGCTGGGGGCAGTGAGAGAGCACCCAGTCTGGGGGCTCCTTGGGAATGGCCTCCTGGTACACTGGGGACCTGGGCTTCCAAAACCCATCAGGATTCCCAAGCCTCAAATGTGACACAGCAGCAGAGCAGCTAGGGGCCATCGGGCCGGGCCATCCCGGGGTTGGCAGGTGATCGGCCATCCCGGGGTTGGCAGGTGGTCAGTCACCCCCGGGCATTCCCCACACTGTAGGATCGTGTTCACTTGGGAAAGGAGACATCTACCAGTCATCTCAATTTAGCGTGGCAAGTTCAGACTCGAAACCTGTTCCTCCTATATCTCCCCCGTCTCAGCCCAGAGCACCTCCACCCTTCCTGTTGCTCAAGCCAGACTTTGGAGCCTTTCTCGACCCTTTCTGTCACACCCCACACCCAACCCATTAGCAAATCCAGAGGGTCTGCTCTCGTAGTATCGATATATCCAGATTTAATCACTGCTCATCACCACCACGGTTCCCATCTTGGTCTGTACCATCGTCATCTCTCCCCTGCACTGTTGCAGTGGCCTCCTAGCTGGCCTCCATGCCCTGCCTTTGTTCCCCAGTCTATTCTCATCATGGCAGCCAGGGTGAGCCTGCTAAAATGTTAAGTCAACATGTGGTCAAAACCCTCCAGGGGATCCAGCTCACTCAGGGTGAAGGCCAACGTCCTTGTAACATCCAACACAGCCCTACCTGACCTGCCCCAGTAAACTCCTCACCTACTTCTCTCCCCTCTCACTCACTGTACTTTAGCCCCACCAGGCTCTTTGGCGTCCCCTAAAAACACCGCCACGATCCCACCACAGTGCCTTTGCACCTGCTCCTCCCTTTGCTTAGACAGCTCTTCTCCAGTTATTCGAGTGACTTGTCCTGGCATCTCCTTCAAGTCTTTAGTCAAATGTCTGCCTCTCAAAGAGGCCTCTCTTGATTATTAACACTGTATCACCTCCCCATCCACCCCCAAACTGGTGCTCCTGTCCTGATCATTCTTACAGCACTTATTGATAGGTATCTGACATACTGTGTATGTTACCTATTTTGTTTACGTCTCTCTCCGCCACTAGAATGTAAGCTCTCCGAGTACAAGGACTTTGGTTTCGTTTATTACTCTATTCTCAGCAACCAGAACAGTGCCGGATGCCTAGTAGGTACACGATAAATACCTGTTGCACCACTGCTGGTTTGCTTTCCCTCCGTCCTTGCCTCACTCTTGCTGCCCTGGGATTGTACCCGTGCCCCCATCCCCCCGGCACTGATGCATAAGCACATAAGGTTGGACTCAGGCTCTGTTCTCTGGAAGACCCAGGCTACTATAGTAACTTGTTACAAATCACACAGTCGGTAAGAGACAGACCCAGGATTCAAACCCAGGCAGGCAGCGTAACTCCACAGCCATAGAGCCACCATCACTACCATTATTGTTCCTTCTTGGAGGTTCACCTGCAAAGGCTCAAGACAAGTTAATAGTTAAAAAGGGTAGATTCCCTACAGTCTCTACAATTCTACAGCCAATCGGTGTCACTTTTACCTGGCAATAGTACTCTTTGTTGGGACAAAGGAAAGATAGAGTCATTTCTGGTTGGCAAAGAATTATCAATGAGCTGGTCAATTCATGAAATTTATACTCAAAATTTTTCTTCAGGTTACATGTAATTTTACAAGACCATTCATCATAGCACCAAGCCTAATAGTCCTTAATAGAAAACAGTCAAATAACAAATACTCCAGTTAATTTCCCACAGGTATAAATTATGCAAATAGTCACTTATATCTTCATTTACAATAGTCAATAAATAAGAGTGCATGTTCATACAATTTTTTTTACAAAGATACCTTTTTTTTTTTACAAAGCTACAGCTATGTATGTGCTAAATAGACAAAATAATTCTTGTACTACAAAATAACATTTTGCTTTTTTTTCAATAGTTCTCTTAGAGCTCTCAGTAAAAATATTCAGACATTATCAATTAAGTCCCGCCATGACATTACAAGAAACCGTAGCATTAAATCTGTTAAACGTATTACAGACCTTGAAAAAATAAATAGCTATCATCATCCAATACAATACACTTTGAACAAACTCCTGCTTCCAGGTTTAACAATTGGTCCTGACCATGTACGGTAGGGAACCACCATCCTTCCTCTTTCACTCTTTGTCTTTGGCTGATGTTACCAACACCAACGCAAGTGATGCAGGTAGCTAACTCAGGGTGCAATTTCAAGGAGACAGGGTCTCTGCTTCATAGCACCCCTTCCCCCAGTTCCACTCCCGCCCCAGGGACATTCTGTACAAACATGCCCGTCTTTGGCTTCAGGGATCCAGTGCTAGAATGCCAGCAGCCTCTGATTCGAGTGGAATTTCTGTGCCTATCTATTTCGAGTCTACCAGGGGACGGGGAAAAAGATGGGAAGGATAGAAAGGTCCAGTCGTTTACATCTATATATGCCTGCACCTGAACTTGTGAACTTCAAAGTATCCAAGAAAATTGCCTCGGATGCTGACTTAATTTAAGGAGACCAGATTGGTTCTGGGAGTCCTAGGAAGCAGCTCTCCCACGTTCTACTCCCAACTTTCACCCCACACTTTCAACAGACCAAACACTTTCCAAAGGCACCTTTCTCAGATACTAAATCCGGAAGCCATGCTCTAAGCTTTGGAATTCACTTACAAATGCAGAGGTGCATTTATTCTAAGCAAACAGGCCACTTACTGAGATTACAATAAAAACAAACCTAATTTGCTAACCTTTGGATTTTTGTTTGTTTGTTTTGCGGTACGCGGGCCTCCCGTTGCGGAGCACAGGCTCTGGACATGCAGGCTCAGCGGCCATGGCTCACGGGCCCAGCCGCTCCGCGGCATGTGGGATCTTCCCGGACCGGAGCACGAACCCGTGTCCCCTGCATCGGCAGGCGGACTCTCAACCACTGTGCCACCAGGGAAGCCCTAACCTTTGGATTTTTAAACCTAAGAAAGACTTTTAAAAAGAGGTCTCCCACCTTTCCACCCAGAGAGGTAAATGAATTATTCAAGGTGTCACAGCAGGTGGGCCGGAGCTAGGACCTGGGGTCCTGATGACCAGGCCAGTGCTATCCTACTTTGGAATAATGTCAACTCTCTAGGTTACAGACACTTTGTTTCCTTTTTTTTTAAAATTTTTGGCCATACTGTGCAGCATGTGGGATCTTAGTTCCCCGACCAGGGATCGAACCCGCACCACCTGCATTGGAAGGCGGAGTCTTAACCACTGGACAGTCAGGGAAGTCCCCAGAGTTTCCTTTTAAAAAGTGTCTCAATCCTTGCATGACATTTAGGAATACAGGCATGTTGTGTCTGTCCTCATAGGAAAGTCTTACAGAGAATAGGCTATTACTGACTTCTGGTGGGTCTAAAAGAAGTCTGAACTTTTGCAAATGGAAAAGAGACCTATCAGGAGACATTTTTCTATTCCTTTCTGCAACAATGCAAAAATCACAACTTTTCAATTCAAAACAAAGGAAAAACAATGATTCCTATCTCACAGGCCAACCAGTTCTAACTTCCTCCAAGTAATCCATGGTCTCATCCCTATTTAACTTGTGCTCTGCCCAGCACAGTGAGATTTGCTTTTTGAAGGAGGAAGCCTCACTTCTACTCTGAAAAGCATGTGTGAGAAGAAGTGAAGAGTGACTACCTGGGGGCATTAATTAAAGTCATTCAATCTTGGATGTCAGACACTGAGGTTATGCTGCTAATGGGCCTTTAGACGCAGTCATTTTGGTTGTCAATTTGCAACCTTAGTTAAAACCTGAACTTGGGGTGTCCTCAGTTATTTAAAAATTTTTTAATTTATTTTTTAATTGAAGTATAGTTGATGTACAATATTAGTCATTTTTACCAAATGAGGACGAAGGAGATATTTAAGCAGTGTTGATACGGGGCGGGGGTCAAAGTACACAGAAACTTGGGAAGGGGAAGAACGCCAGGTGAGGGTTGCAACGCAACTGCTAAACCCGCCCAACTCTGAGATTTCCACCCACGCTTGCCAACTAGGCCAAATTCACCAACAATCAGAATCACATTAAGGCATGACTTATTTTCTAAGCAGCAAAGTCTAGGGTGGAAATCAACGTCTGGAAGGAAGAGTCCTATGATCATGGTTCTGCCACTTGCCAGCTCTATGACCTTGTCATCTTTCCTTCTTGTGTTTTAGCTTCCTCTCTGAAAGAACCACCTCCCGTGATTGTCGTTAAGGGTCCAGTGAGTCCGTGGGTACATGCTGGCTTCGGCTTCCTCTTGTAAAAGGCATGAGCTAGGTTTGAGAGAGCAGCTGGCAAGATGGAGGCGGATTGGAGAGAGGCTAGAAGCAGCCATGGTAAACTGAACGAACTGAAAGGAGGTCTAGTCAAAGCTTGGCGAGGAGGGACATGCAGACAGGGAGCTACTGAGCATTTTACGACACTGTAACAAGCTCACAAGGGAGCTATTATTCACTCAGCAAATATGTACTGAGTGTCGATTCTGCACAGAAGATGCTCAGAGAGGTAATTTGCCCAGTCATCCAGATCTATCTGGAGACACAGCGGGGACTTGAACCTAGATCCGGCTGATTCCTGAACCTGCCCTCTTCCCCTATTCCATAAATCCTCCTGGAGAAGGGAGAAGGGAGTGATTAAAAAAAGGGGGGGCGGGGGGAGTTTCAGTTAAAGAGATTCCTGCTAGATGAAAGCTGGCCTTGACCTCTAAGTGTCAGGGAATCTTGAAGTTAGCAGTGGGATCAGGGCGGTAGATTACTGAGTGCTGTATTTAAAACCACGTGGTCCAACAGTGTAAAATACTGGCTGTCTTCTTCCCATAAACGAGGACATTTTCCTGGCTTGTTGGTGCTACAGCCCAGGGCTGGGTTTTCATCAAGGTTCTCAGATGAATTATAAGCACCCAACTCAGTCTTCCCGCCGCCGAGGGGTCCGGCAATTCCAGAAGGGTCCGAGGGGCCCCGGAACTCTGATGGCCTCTGCTGACCCCAGGGAAGTAGGGGCTCAGAACCTCCAGGCCTTTGCTCCTTCCCAAGCTGGTCGCACCCACGGGGGTGGAGGACTTTGACGGCTTGCAGGTCACTGTGGTGCTGTCACACGTCAGAGCAAGGAGGACCAGGGCTCACCTGGAGCCTGAAGCCATGGGGTCTGCGTGAGATGGGAATGGAAGATTCTGGGCGCAATGCATGCAGGGTCCACGCTTCACGGGTATTGGGCTCACTTCCCTGCATGACTGTTGCTCCTCAACAAGGTGCCTGACAAGAGGCAGAGCCGAGAAGATCTACGGGACTCGACATCCAGCAAAGAACCCACGTCTCATTTCTTGGCTCCCTGACACTGGCTAACCGTTCAGGCAAACTCCGCAGCTATTTCCAGCAAATAAGCGAGTTATCACTCACGCCAGCTCTCAGGCTTCAGCTGCTCAGCCCAGGCCAAGGCCTTCATCCCGAGAGCAGCTGGACGGCCGGAGGAAGAGCCTGCTATTCAGTGGGGACTCCAGCCAGCAGCTGCAGCCCCAAGACGTTCAGTCTCTCCCCAAAGGCGGTCTCAGCAGAGATGATGCAATGTCAGGGCAAGAGAAATAACACATGCGGACCCGGAGGGTTTCGTGGGCTCTTGTTTCCTGGCCAGAATATCACTGGGAAGGTTCTGAGGAACCACGTTGATCTGAAACTCCCACATAGACCACCTCGGGGACTTGAGGACGTAAACAGAAATGGCTGGGAAGGTCTCCAAGCCAAAGGGAAAGAGAGGTCGTGGCTCCAAACAGCAGTGGGCCTACTGGAGAGTTAAGAAAATCCGAGCTTGCATGAAAGAGTGTGTCACAGGAGTGCTCGCCAATGACACGACCGCGGAAAGAGAACAATTCTTAACAAAGAAGCCACCACGAATTCTGAGATTCAGAGATACCTTCTTTCCTTGTTTACTCGGGCCTGTGTTTGAGAGATCAGCTCTGTGATGTCCTGAGTCCCTGGTGACGAGGGAGGTGCAGTTGAGCTGCAGCGGCTGGAGGCTGGAGTTCTGTAGAGAACTTGGCATCCGGACGTCCCTCCCGAGGGCACTAACTAGCAGTGTGACTAATCATCTCTCCTTCCTGATCGTCAGTTTTCTCATTTCTTAAATGAGGCACTAGACCCTTACGTGATCCCTAAGGCTATGAAATGACCTATAATTTATGAAGATCGACTGACTGCACAGGCAGGCAGCCTCCAAATCTTCTGCCTTCTACGAGTTCGACCCTCACAAAGAGCAGGATCGCACTGCATGGAGACGGGAAGAGAGAGCTGAACCCCAGAAAGGGAGACGCAGCCTGTGCCCAGGGTGGCTTCTAGGGGGCACTCGCTGGTTCCCAGTCCTGGTGGGAGCCCCACTCCCTACAGAGGCCGGGCTTGACCAGGAGGAATTGCTCACAAAGTTCCAAACAGCCATCCAACAGAGGGAGCAGCCAGTTTGCTCGCTGGCCGACACCGGTGCGGACTGTTTCCCGGTGAAGGGACGGTGGCAAAGAAAACCTAGAAAGTGCGTGACTCCAAGAAGCGGGAGTCTGGCGGGGAACGGAGCTCTAAGATAGTTTCGTCGGGGTAGGAGGTGGAAAGGAGGGAAGGAAGGCGAGTCCTATCTGTGCTAGGGCATCCAGGGGAGCTCCAGGTGCCCTCTCGCCTCTCCTCACTTGGCCCAGCGTTACATGAAGGCGCTCGCAGACCATGCCTCAGCAGGACTCAGGGCACGTTCACAAGCGCGCCCACAGAGCAGCGAGCCGCCTAACAAGCAGGGAGAGCGCAAACGTGGGACCTGCGATTCAAGAGGGTGTCTTCCCTGGTGAAACCCCAGGGAAATGAGAACAAAGGAATGGAAGGGACGGAATCATAAAGACAAAGGGATGAAGAGGAGATGACGGCAGGCGCGAGATGCCGACCCATGTATGAGGGAGACGGGAGCAGGGCCGAGGAATCCCGACACCACGCACTGCCTGTGCAGAGGGGAGGCACCAGCACCCAGCGGCGCCAGCAGCCCACTCCTCGGGGGGAAGCGGAGGGGCTCTAACCCAGGCACAGCGAGGCGGGAGCGATTCGGTGAGTGTACACACTGACTGTGATGAGATGCCTGCTCAGAGGCAGGATGCGGGCGCTCAGGTGTGTGCCGGCACCTCTGGGTACGGCCCTCCAGTTCGCGCACGGCACAAAGGTGCCTGGCTAAGGGGGCAATTGCGAGTTAAAATCTAGCCCTTACTCTGCTCCTCAGGCCTTTCCCTGGAGAAAGAGGCAAAAGATGGCTTCTGCCAGTTTGGCCAAGTGCCCACGGGTGGCTTCTGCTCAGAGGGGCACCTATTTCTGAGTCATCCATCCACTCAGAGGGAATGCCCTTTTTGAAACTGCATGAGGGCCCTGCATAGGCTAGTAGCAGCTCTGCGTAGGTCCCTTTACCTCAGGCAGGAGAGAAGTGGAAATATCTCTAAAGAAACACAGTGAGAAAAGACCTGCAAATATTGATATGTGTGATCCTCCCATGAAGAGTCCAGGTGCCCACCTGGTGAGCCTACAGAGGAATCCACCAGTTGACACACAGAACTTCTATCCACTTTGTGATGTTTCATTCTTATACACGAACCGATCCACAGCATCACTAGATATCCGAAGAAAACTTGTAATAAGACAGAGAGTGCGACTAAGAGAAAGGGAACTTAGAGGAAATAAAGGCAAAACAGAGAGCAGAAAAGAACATACCCCAAACCCCATTATCGTGAACGTCCACAGAGAAATAAGTTCTGCACCCATGAAACAAGAACAGGACACTATAAAACGTTTTGGAACTTAAAAATTAATAAAACATTCATCAGGTATATTGAGAAGATAAAGCTAAACAACTACCTTTGAAAGCAGATCAAAAAAGAATAAATTAAGAGATGAGAAATAGAAAAGATAAAAAAATATTAGACGTCTAGCCTGGGAAGTCCAACATTGGAACAACAGGTGGTACAGAAAGAAAGAACGTGAACAATTACAAGAAAATTTAAGAGGTTTCTCATGAGAACCCAGCACGAGGTACACCATCAAGGGTACACCACCATCAGGACAGTTCAGAACACTAAGAATGAAGGGATTTTAAATGTTTTCTGGGAGGGTGGAGAAACCCAAGTCGCAGCTAAAGGCCTGGGAATCAGAATGGCATCAGGAATCTCAACAACCTCGATGGGTGGTATTATTTCCCACCCACAATTCTATATCCAGCTACACCTGGGTAAGGGCAGAATAAGGATATTTTAAGCTATGCAAAATCTCAAAATATTTACAATAATATTTACTTCCCATGTTCTTTTCTAAGCAAGTTACTAAGGAATGCGCCACGCCAAAATCATCATCATCATCATCAAGGAGGGAGAAGAAATTTGACGAGAAAGGACGTGTAACCACAGTACACTACTTGGCTCACAGGTAAACAGTCCTCATATGCCCACAATGAAGAGAGATGTCCAAACAACACATGTAACTATACTGGAAAAACAAAGCACGGTATGGGTAAGAGCAAGATCCTTCTCTACCACGGTAGCAAGCCAGTAGATGTTTCTAGATTAATTTCAAAAATAAAAGAAGTATAAGCATGTTATGTAGAAATGCAAAGGTAAATATTAGAAGAAACAGCTAAAAGAGGTGATTACTTCTAGAGAGCAACCCATAGGGGATTGCTAGTTTTCATTAAAAGTCTTATAGTATTTGTTTCTTTTTAAACTATGAACATGTATTACTTGGATAAGAATTAAAAATAAATTCTTAAATGGAAGCCATGGAGTGGTCTGTCCTTCAGGCTTCTCACCCACCTTCTATATCTGACTTCTTTCACACACGCCTGTAATCAAGTGAGATTCTTTTTTTTCTTTTTAAAAAAAATCAGTTTGCTGCCACCCTGAACCAAATGACTTTCAGGCATCTTGCCTGTAGATGGTTTTAAACATCACACTTTGTAATGGGTGAGAGGAGAAACCTGCAGAGACTTTTCTGAACAAGGTCTAGACCCGTAAAGTGAAATGATTAACGTTCGGGTCAGCTCTTCCCTGGCTTTCCAAGCATCTAATTTAGGTGAGGACTGCCTGGTGTCCAGGGTTATAAAGTGTCACACACATAATCTTTATTATCTGTACCTTTCAGCTTGCAGCGATGCCAGGGAGCTCACTAATTAGCTCATTTTCCATGGGACACTAGGCCTTGGAGATGGAATCGCTCCAAACTCCCAACAGCTTTCAGCTGGGAAGGCTTAGATTCGTTCGTGGAGAGAAAGCAGCTTATAGCCAGAGTGGGTTAGAGGCCAGGCTTTGGCTGTCATCGACTCAAATGCGCTACGTCAATTCTTTTGGCCATGCTGGAATTCTGTAAACTTGAGACCCCCTGCTTGAAATAAGCAAATCCCTGCCTTGCTGAGAGAGAAGCGTGATTCCTGGAGTAACAGCAAAGCTGGTGTGTCAGCTGACAAGCTGTTAGAGCTGTCGAGGGTATTCTAGAAGGAACAGGCAATGAGGCTGAAAGCGAACAAAACTTCCTCATGGGAAAAACACAAGAAAAAACAAAGGTGGGTGGTTGACCTAAAAATTTTGGTTTTGTTTAAATGAGGACATTCTTATCTATTCATTTTATTATTTTTTTTTTCAGGACATTCATGGGCCCAGTGGAATTTCCCTAAAAGAGCGGACAGCTCTGGATGGGGCATCAGGTGGCCTCCATTCCTGGTTGGCTGTGTGATCTTGGCCAACCAGCTCTGCCTCTCTGGGTTCAGCAGAGGAGATGCCGTCTAACTGCCCCTCCTGACCTAATAGGCTGTGGTTTTGTAAGTCTCACCATATACATGCTTTCTGAGGGGGAGGACAACGGGAGGAGGAAGTAATACACAGGGACGCATGGCCTGCCTCTTGACAGGAAGCAGGAAGAGGAGGGAGCCCAGGGCAGAAGGAAGACGGAAGGGCAGGTGGATGCCTCTGTCCTCTCACCACCTGCCCGTTCTGGTTGCTTCTCAGGGTGCTTTCCAGAAACCCTTTTCCTTTTCAAGAAACCCATCATAACTGACCACGAAAGATGCCCGTGCTGAGACTCACACTGTGAGGCAGGTGTGCACAAAAGCTCTCTCGGAGCAGGAACGTGCTGGACCACTTCCTGCTCTCCCATCAGGCAGAGCTCGTTCTCAGCCAGGCCACTTCCGCACTCCTCCTCGGGGCTTTCGGGGGCTTTTTTTTTTGACAGTGCCCTGCGGGACCTTGGGTACCAGCACAGATGCCTCAGGAGGCACGAGTGGAAGCTGGGAGCTGCCCGGGCAAAGCGAGAGGGATCCCAGGCCTTGCCCTGCGTCAGCCAAAGCTCTGCTTTTCATGTATCAACTAGACTGGCCCCTGAGAATCCACTTGAAAGGAGGATTCCATAGGTGGGAAAGGTTTGAAAATCACCGCTTTACCTCAGTTCAAAAGCAAAATTAAAATGCATGCCCCCCACAAAAAAGAAAACGAGGGTGAACAAGTGTGCACTGCAGCTCACGACCTAGCCCACACTTTCCTCGAACTTTGCCGTTCACGGATGCCCTTTGCTGGACCCGGCAGCTTTGTGCTGCTCTGATATCCCCCCAAAGAAAACGACCAATCGCCAGACCACAACAGGTGCGCGGACCCCCAGCACCTTCACTCAGACTCCCCTCTCAGAAGAAAGTAGGGCAGTTTTCTTCCCAGCGGGGGTCTCCCTGAGGCATCCATCCTATTTCTCATCGGGAGGCGAGAAACTCAGGTCCATCTGGGACCTTAAAAACCAGCGCGTGGGGCGAGCTAAGACCCAGTTATGAGTATTAGTAACAAAGCTTAATACCTGTCGGCAAGGCACACAAACAAACCCACCCAACGATCTGGCCACACACCTGAGTGTTGAGTCCACAGCCAAAGAGAAAAGCGTGCTTAGGACTCACAGGAGAGAAAGGGAACATGAAAAAGGAAAGTGGAGAGAGGGAGTCTAAATTTCCTCGGAGGTCCTCCACCATCTGCGGAAGTGCCCCATCCAGAACAGGCAATAAAAGGAAGTAAGGAGACTGCCCACCCCTGGCCAGGATCCTGTCTTTTTATTATGCAGACGCACGCATCAGAGTCCATTGAGGTCCAGCTGGGGGAAGACCAGCAGGCAATAAACCAGGAGCCAGAGGAAGAGGATAAAGTATATCACGTCTGGCTGCTGGACGAACTGCATCAGCGAGTCGCTCTCTGGGCTGTGGGTCTCTTGCGTCCTGGCTTCGCCCGAGCTGTTGGCCTTCCTGCAGGAGGGGAAACACACCAAGGCAGTCACAAGTGGGTCCCCAGCCCAGTGGAGCCCCCTCCCTCCCTGTACTCCAGCCTCACTGCCCAACTGGAGAGCTGAGGGCTTCCCAGTGAGGTGCAGACCCAGGCGGAGGGCTGGGTCCCGGGATGCTTTGAGCTTTTAACCGCACTCAGTTCATCTTCACAGCGCCAAGAGGGAGGAGCTGTTAGCCCCATCCTGCAGACGGGCGTGGAGAGGGGGTGCGAGGGGGGCTTGCTCAAGGCCATACAATGACTGTGATACAGCTGGGACCTGGACCAGGTCTACACCCTTCCAGGATGCTCTCCCTTACACCGCAGTGCCCTTAACACAGAGTTAGAAGCTGACGGCTCTTCGTTCTTCCCTAGGAATGGCGGGGACTTCCTAAGGAATCTGAAGAAAGAATCGGAGGTTCCCTCATGACAGATCATTTAAAAACAGCCATCAGCAACAAAAAGACACACCTCTGTACCACCAAGTTTTTGTTTTTGTTTTTGGAATCTAACCTCGCAAATAATTACCAGGTTACCAGATTTTGGTCAGATGTATCTTTCTTATTTTAACAGAAGGTAGTACTAAAGTGACATTTTAGTTTTGCCTGGTGGAGAAAGCCCAGAAGGGGCCTGTTGTGGTGGTGACAGGAAAGGGTCAGAAGCCATAATCTGATTGCAGTTGGGCTCGGGGGCCTCTACAGAGGCATCTGTAGAACCTAGAGTGTAAGCTTCTCAGGGTCATTTGGGGCTTCTCAGGGTCATCAGGGTGACGGAGATGATGAGAAGCGAAAACTACCTCCTCCTCCCTAGACCATCTCCTGATACAACGAAAGACCATGCCAAGAGGGGATTAAACCTTTGCCCTGGTCTGGAAACTGAGCGATTCCCACGCAGATAACAGACAACGGACAGAATTTCTTTCTCCTTCTTCAAACTGCTTTTAGAGAAATTTTAAACTGCGTATTTTTATTGCAAGGGTAATAAATGTTCGAAAGCATGGAAAACACGACTGCACTTCTCAACCTTGCGGGTTCAATTTTCAAAGACTCTATCTCATAAAAGCTAAAAGTGCTATTTTCCTATCAGGATGTCAAACCTGGTGGAAAACGTGAATTAATATTTCCGTTTTACGGCAGGGGAGGGAAACAAATCTTGCCTCTTTTTTTAGTAGCCAGACAGGTGGACCTGTACAGATTACACTCCTGGGTGTTGGGCAATTTTCAGACAAGGTCTTTCCATTCCAATGATCTAAGTCCTTCCAAGCCAATTCAAATCCGTGGCAAATATTTTTAAAAAAATCAATTAAATTAAGTGATTCAATAACTTTAACAGAGATAGGGGCATCTCAGAGTTGTCAGAGTTTTAGATTTCTCTGCCTGCCTACGTTCTCAACGGGCGGTGTTACAGCAATTCGACACTCTTAGTCTAGGTCATTTAGTTCTCCAACAGGAAGAAATACTTTCATAGACATCCTGGCATGTTTGCATTCCCTCTTCATGTCTGTTCTGATGTCATAAAACTGTAACATCAGCTCAGTGAGCTTCTGAGTATTGTACCTGCAGTGGCGACACGGAATTAACACAGTTGTCAGGGGCTACAGCGTTTAGAACACACACGGTATCCCGTCCCGACCTCTTCTGCCTGGCTCTGCCTCAGAGGGCCAGCTTATACCACCGTGTCATCTAAATACAGCCACAGGCTCATGACCCAGACCTGTCTTTAAACTGAGTCATTTTCTGAACCATGCCCTGCCCATCAACATGAATTCGTATCTACCTTCCCCTCCCACACATACTCAATTTCCATTCATTTTTTCCGGAACGGGTATTTTCTTGCATGAGCCCAGACTATTAATACTGTTATCCAACACAGCCTTGTTGGAGAATAGCCACCCCCAGTAGGTAGGCTGCAAAATTAAAGAAAAAATATCCTTTTAAGCCCCACCAAGCTTGGACTACTGCCACCTACCTGGTTAACATTTGGTTTCTTCTGTCATCCTGATCTGCTGCGTTCCTCAACTGAACATGGCTAAAATGATCCTACAGTGAAATTCATAAACAAAACCCCGCAACCCAATTAGTAAAGATGAAATCTCTGAAACAGAAAATGAAATGATTTTAAACATACAGAGTCGAGCATGCCATGATTTTCTCAATCTTGCGAACATCTAGTTCCAAAGTAAAATGACTATACAGTATTCTACGTCATTCCCACGGGCGGACGGAAGGCTCCCCTCCCGCATAACAGCCTGAATCAGGGCAAGCTGTGGATCCCAGGGCTTTGGGTCCCAACACATCCACAGCTGAGTGGTTGCGAAGACAAAGCGAACCCTCTGCTTATGTGGCACCTCTGTCTCTGAACGTGATCTTTCTGGACGTGTGTGCAGGGGTGGGGTCTTGGATGCGTTTGTTATGGCAAAGATGCCTTTGGGCTTTAAAATCGTCACTTTATTTACATCCCCTATTGCCCAAACTGGACATCTGATTGCACTATGCCTACTGACAAGGTTTCAATTTGCTTGTCTTCTATCCCAAAGCGTAGCTGTCGCAAGTCAGTAATTTCAAAGCTCTGGGCTGGGAAGGAGGAAGGATGGAAAGGAATTGATTAGCAGGGGCCGGCTGAAAGAAGAAATTCACATACTAACCGGTTCCAAAGACCTATTAGCATGTCGTCGAACGTAAATGCTGGAGTCGCTGTGACTTGTCCTGCAAAATAAACACACGTTTTGAATTGGCGTCACCAAGAACTTCTTGCTGCCCCCATCCTGAGGCCGCCACATGTGGATTCAGGCAAGCTCTGATTTCTGACCTAGTGATGGAAATGAGACATGGTATCCAGGAGACCCACTCGGGGTGGAGTGTGTTTACAAACAGCAGGATGAGGTGAAAGGGACACACTGAGCCCTCGTCAACAAGAAAAAAAAAAAGAAAACAGTGAGGAAGAATTTCAAATAGAAAGCAGACCACATATTCTTAAAAATCATAGGATTTGGGGGCAGGAAAGGGTCTCTTTTTCTAAGTGTCCGGAAGTCTTGGGACTCACCAGACGTCCTCTGCAAGCTAAAGTCAGACCTGGGCTGAGACCTGGGACCCGGACTCCCTTTGCAGTGCTTCCTGCTGTGCACAGTGCTGCTAACTGCCTAGCTCTTGGGTGGACCACCTCTTTTCCTTTCATACACGAGGAGGCTAATTTTCTGACTATATCTTTGAGGCTGATGTGTTTCTCTGATCTTCCAATAAAGCTGGCTCACTCAGGGCTAAGGCGAAAAGATACCCAGCCAGAGGCCTGGGCTGTCATCCTGGCTCCTGGTTGATGAACTGGCAACTTTGGTCAAATATTTACATCTCTGATCCGTTTTCCTTATCTGTGAAATGGATCATCATTCCCACCCTACCTACTTCATGGAGCTGTTGGGGATACTAACCTACTGCAGGTCAAAGCGGCCCTGTCTTATTGCTCCACAGGAGAAAGAGGTGTTGCATGGGGATGGGCCTGATACAGAGACAGTCATGTTAGTTTCCTCAAGTTTCCACCCTTACTGCCTTGGACCCAAACTCGTGGGTGAAGCGGTCATATTAAAGTCCAGCTTCCATGCGACAGTGATAAATGGTCCCCTCCAGTGCCTCCCTTCTGATCCTGTAAGATGCTTGTAAACGGCTAAGTTTGGTTTCTACCTAGACTGCCCGGAGGTTATCAGGGGCCAGAGACGGCCGGCAGAGTCTCCAAGGCTATTACTTTTCATACCCCACCCCTACCTACGGTTCAGCCACCTTTCTGCTCACTGCCAGTTTCCACCCAAAGCTACGTTGAGCGAGGAGAGAAGGCAAAGTTCAGGTCCTTCTGGTTTTGCCGATTACGGGCAGGTCTGATATTGGTTGGGGGCGGGATGGGGGGGAGGTCAGTGGGGGAGCCCAGGTGTGAAGAATGAGGACTTTGCCTGAATCTGTTTCCCTTGCTGTCCAGCCCCACCCCTGCGTCCGCCATCCAATCAGAAACCAGAAATGGGATGAGTTCAGAGAGTAGCTTCCCAGCTCAGGCTCTGGGGTGAGAAGTTGTTAATAAAATACCTGGAAAGGACTTTGTGGTCACAGGTGTCTTCTTCCAGGTCATCTGAGGAGCGAACAGTTCCGGGTGCTATAAATATTGAACTTTCTACGTGGTCCACGTGTTTTCTTTTTTCCTTTTTTTTACTGCTGATCGGTTCTTCCATTACCTTTTCTTCTAATGGGTTTGCTAAGTTTTCCGAGTTTGGAAACTCCTGGGACTGAAGGATATGACAACCAAACACAAATCAGAATTTTACGCTGAGATGTTGAGTGCGTGACACCACCCGGCAGCGCCCTGCTCCACCTTGACTCCGAGGCCCAGCTAGGGCGCCCCTTCCAATCCTGCCTCTTCCATGGGTTCCTTCCAGCACAGCCCACCATGGAGGAGAAGCCCACCTGAACTGCTGCTCCCCGGGCAGAGTTCCAAATGCTCCAGACTGATGGATCGAAAACAGCACGGGTTTTACAGTCAGTAAGACCTGGTTTCCAATCCTGGCTAAGTCAGCTATCTGACCTTGAGCAACTATCTCTCTGATCCTTGGTTTCCTTGTCTGGCAAATGGGTATAATGATTATCAGCCTCTTCCCACTATACCACAGTTTTTCCTATAAAGGATGTCCCTCACAGTAGACAACGGTTGGACCCTTCACACAACCACCATCCACTTAAACAGAGGAACAAATCCTAGAGGCCAGGTGGGCCAAGGGGTGTGAAGGCGGCTCCTGTGTTTGGAGAGATGGATCTTCACCGTGCTTTTGGCCGAAGGTGTATGGTAGTGCCACCTCTGTAGCATTTATATGATAAGGAATCTTTGACCTCCACCCACCCCCCCAGGCACTCTGAAACCCATCAGCGATGCTCCCACTGAAATCGAGAAGCGTGAGAATTGCTGGCAGCACCTCTCAAGAATTCTCACAGGGGCTGGAAAAACCTGCTCAACTGGTGTCCCAATAAGAGGATCAGAGTGGCCGGCCAGTGCAGCCCAGGAGAACAAAGCTCCCTGCAGAAATGAAAACCGCTCTCAGCGATCTGAAAGGCCAGCTGCTCCTCCGTTATCAATGAGCAAACGCTACCTTTTCTGAAAGGTGAGGTGAGGAGAGGACTGACTTTCTTAAAGACTGGAAGTAGAACTTGCCATTTTCTAGTCCAGTTAGAAGATAGTTTTCGCTTTTCTTTTTAAGGAAGGGCCAGGTATCGGAGAAATGCTCCAGCCCGTCATCCTCTCTGTCAGGAGGCAAGTCATCCTGGGCTGCGCCCCTTCCCCTCCCCCGCCCCTGCTCACTCACAGGGATCAATGCTGGGGCTACACTCGGGAGCCAACGGCAAGGTGCGCTTGGGAGCCGTGGGCACCTGCGCCGTCGGATGCCTCATCTGCGTGCCCACAGGCCACACTCCATCACTGGGGGAGGGGAACTTAGCGCTCATTGGCCGTTCTAAGTCACCCAGAGGGGCAGAAAGGCAACTCAGGCTCTCCCCAATCCCAGTCCCCTTTCTTTTGTTCTAAAAGAGCTTTTTGGCCCGTAATAACCCAGAGAATCACCCCAGTTGCTGTTGTCATCCCCCAACCTGGGGACCCCGAGACCTGATGTCACTGAGGGGCATTTCTCAACCCGCCGGATCTTCTGGTCTCCCACAGGACAAGCCTGCTCTGACAGACAGCAGACAGAGGGCTAGGGGCAGGGGACAGGACGAGGTTCCTTGCCCCTGGGCAGAAGGGGAAGGTGGCAGGCAGGTCTCTCGCACCCATGGAGCCACCCAGCCCTCTTCTCCAGCCGAAGACGGACAGAGAATGGGTGCTCGGCACCAAAGGATAGGTCCGGCCACACGTGGCTTCTGGACTGTTAGTGCCAGAGAACTCTGAGGCCCCCCGGTCCTCGGGCAGCTACTCCCCACTGCTTGGAGCGGGCAGACCCATAAATGATGCTACCACTTCTGGCCCATCTAAATCCTACATGCCTTTTAAGGCGACTCAGATTCCCCTTCTCCTGCAGCCTCCCCAGGGCAAGGCTTTCTCACTCCTCCGAGCACCTTTGGGCCTCCGCTGGGTCCTGTCCTGACTTTCCAGCACCTCAGGGTTTAATTTACCTGCCCTCACCTGATACCCCAAACTGTCACGCAATGCACCTTGTTTCCTGTCAGGCTGACCTCTGGAGCCCAGAGATTAATACACAAACGCTCACTCTCTCCCAGGAGAGAAAATCACAACCCACGAAAGCTGCAGCAGTCCACCAGAGAACCATCGAGAATGTTATCACTATAAATGCAAGAGTGACTGCCCTGCCTGGAAAGGGGCCGGGCAGGCTCCCGGGAGGGGATGCTGTTGGCATTGGGCTTTGAAGATGAGTAAGTGCTCGCCAAGCCAAGTGTGGGGAAGGGCGTCCGGATGGCGGGGCCAGCTCCAGCAAAGCCCAGAGGCAGGCTGGGAGGCAGGGAGGAGGTGGGCTTGTCCGGAGGGGAGGGCGGGGAGGGGGACCCAGAGGGACATGCAGTCAGGGCTCCCCACACTCTCTCACTGATCACTCTGGGGGGGCCCTCTGAAGCTGCTGGGCCAGATGACGTGGAGACACGAGGTGGCAGAGGAGCACGTGCCCAGCTGCCCCGGCTCAGAAGTGCGCGTCCGCCTTGCCCTGTTTACACAACCCACTTCTAACCACAGGAGCCGAACAATAGCGCTCAACAAGCAAAAGGCCTTTAAAAATCCAGGCTGGAGTCCAGGGTGAGGTCTGGCTTGGTTTTCTCAGGCTGCCGCGGGGTTGGGGGTAAAGTTCACCAAGTGCATACTAGGCAGAGCCGCGATTGCTACTTACAATGATCTCTGCTACTACTAAGCTGGACCCTCAAGCACCGCAAGCATGGCCTCATCTGATCTCCTGGGCAGGATGCGGGCAGGGCCCAGACTAGGGGAGGCCAGCGAGACACCCAGGGTGCAAAACTGACGGCAAGTGTTCCTCTCGGGTGCTAACCCTGACCTTGCCTGAGCCTGAGTGAGCGTCTCCTTAAATTCTGGACCTGGGCTGCCTGCGAGGGAAACTGCCTTTCTCTGTTTTATGGAGGAAGAAGCCGAGCTGAGGAGAAGCACAGAACTCCCCACTCAGCGTTCCCGCCCCCGCAGTCAAGTACCTGGTGGCCCTGCACGGGGACACTCTCTGCGTCCTCACTTGGCTGGTGGTCCCCCTGCGGGGACGGGGGGCTGGGTTCCGAGGCTGGGCTGGCATCCTCCGCGACGCTGGCCTGGGGGTGGCCCTTGCCCCGCCCGGCGAAGCTGCAGCTGCTCTGGGAGGCCTCGGCCTCCCCGGCCCCCGCGTCCGGCAGATACCCCTCTGGCTCTTCGAGGTCCACTTCTTCGTTTCTCAAATCCTCCACGCCTTCTGCGTAAGCCTCCAAAACCGCAGCCAGGGGGACCTCGTAATGCGGGTAGTAGAAAAGGTCGTGGGGGATGATGGAGATCCTGGAGGGCGGTGGAGACGGCTCGAAATCCAGGCCCTCGTCGCTGGGGCTGCGGAGGGTCTCCAAGCTGCGGCTGCTGTCGGCTGGACTGGAAGGCAGCTCTCCCCCAAGGCCCCGTGGGCCCTCGGCTTCCCCTTCCTCCTCACCCCGACGGCGCCGGGGGCACTTGTGCTTGGCCTTTTCACACACTTCTGGCTTTTTATCCACCGGTGCCTCCAAAGAAGAGCCTCGGTCTTCTGGTCCAGGGTCCTTGTGAGGTTCCTGCTGGTTGGGCTTCACGGGGGGCTCATCCAAATCTGTCTTCCTGTGGGTAGATTTACCCCTCCTTTTACGCAACTTCTCAGCACGGTCCTCGGACACCTCCTCCTCGGCAGGTTTTTTCTCATGAGGCGAAGGAACCTCGTGGAAAGCCTGGCTGGTGGAGGGAAAACCTACGAGGTTGCTGTTAAATTTCGAGGCTTTTAATGGTATGCCTTCGAAAGGGTCTTCCTTATCCATAGCTTCTACAGTCAGCAGCTTAACCTCGATCTCCATGGAATCGGCCACAATGGTATCCTCTCCCAGGGATGACGGAGAACGGCCCTCTTTCCCTGGGCCAGCTGCCCTCTCCGACACCCCATTCCAGGAGGGAGAGGTCTGGGAAGTCGGAGGATGACTGACCTTACCGTCCACTGAAGACACGTCGCTGGGGGCCTCACTGGAAGCTGCTTCCAGGATCTCCAGGGCCTCCTGTTTCGTTGTTTCCTCGGCAACCTCAGCCGCCCAGACCTGTCCGTCCTGCCTGGACAACTCCTTGGTCTCTCTTGGGCTTCCTTCGAAGCGAAGGTCTGGACTGTAGAAAGGGTCCCTACTGCAGGAGGCCTCCTTGTAGGTGTCAGCCTCAAAGTGCACAGTTTTCTTGATTGGCAGAGAGGTGGACCTCTGGCTGTCCTTTCTGGATGATAAGATGGAAGATTCTGGGGCCAGCTCGCCGGTGCTGTTGATCTTCCCTGGGACCCCTTGGAGAACCTGGTCAACGATCTCGTGCATGAACTCAGAGCAGCTGTCTGCCAGCTCCTGGCTGGTAACGCAGGGCTCCCTCACGCCCTCAGGCTTGTCACAGACGAAGACTTTGGAGGGTGGCGGGTGGCTCGTTTCGTGGTTGACGGTGTAGGCACGCTCCCCGTTCTCAGTCAGAAGGAAGACGGTGCTCTCTTGTTCAGAAGGGGTTTCTCTGATGCGGACGAAGGTGGATTCAATAGGGGCTTCTTTGTCGGAATCCGCAAAATCCTCCTGCCAAGAAATACAGGGCAACGTGAAATCAGCAGAGCGTCTAAGTGTCACGCGGCGTCCCCTCTCAAAACACAAACACCAAAGTGGAAAAAGCACTTCAGAAGGAATGGAAGTGTTCTGATGCAGAGGTAGACTGGCAAATGACTACTGTTCCTGCTGAAATGTGAGAACACCAAAGTTTAAAAGAATGTGTTTTTTTTTAAAGCTATGGCTGCAAAGACATATCAATGAACTGAACTCTGGAGAAGGATGAGCCCTTCCTAAGTGAGCAGAGATTGTCCATGAGTTCATACCTGTGGGCCACTGCCTGGTCTGGGTATGGACAGGAGAGCGAACTCATCCGAGATGAGGAAAGATCAGCTAAATATTTACTGATTGTGTGGGCTGGCGTGAGAGATTGAATCTAGAAGGGGCCCAAACACAACACTAGTTCTCTTCATATACTAATTCTCCCACACAGAGACTTCTGCTAAGTAAGATGCAGCTGAATTATTCACAATAGCCAAGACATGGAAGCAACCTAAGTGTCCACCAACAGAGGAATGGATAAAGAAGATGTGGTGTATACACACACACACACACACACACACACACACACACACACACACACACACAAAATGGAATATTACTCAGCCATAAAACAGAATGAAATAACGCCACTGACAACAACACGCATGGACACAGAAATTACCGTACTAAGTGAAGTAAGGCAGATAGACAAAGACAAATATCATATGATATCATTTATACATGGAATCTAAAATATGATACAAATGAGCTTATTTACAAAACAGAAACAGACCCACAGACACAGAAAACAAACTTATGGTTACCAAAGGGGAAAGGCAAGGGAGGGATATATTAGGAGTTTGAGGTAAATATATACACACTACTATATATAAAATAGATAACCAACAAGGACTTATTGTATAGCACAAGGAACTATATTCAATATCTTGTAATAATCCATGATGGCAAAGAATATGAAAAAGAATATATGTACGTAACTGGATCACTCTGCTGTACGCCAGAAACTAACATAACATTGTAAATCAACTACACTTCAGTTAGAAACAAAAAGATGCAGCAGCTGAGAGCAGGGCTGAAAAGCAGAGAGCAGTCTTGGTGGTACTGCAGAGCGTGGCTCCCAATGACTGGTAGGGAGGGTGGACTGACCTCATTATACAATTACTTGAAACTGGAGGGCTGAGATTAAATAAAACTTCAACAGAGCCTTTATCAGCTCCTGAGAAGGTCAAAATGATCAGCTCCTCATTATAGGTCCTTTTTTGGGAAAGGGTTTTATTCTCTGGGGGAAAAATGTCATCTACCTCAACTGTACTGCTCCTTTATACACCAGATTTGGCATAAAATAAAAAAATTTAAGTCACAAATAAGCAAGAGAAGAGACCCATAATCAGGAGAAACAATAGTCATTAGAAGTAGACCCAAAGATAACTGGGGGTTAGAACTAGTAAATAAAGAGTCTAAAATAACTGCTTAACCTATACTACAAGAAATACAAAGGTTTTTCTTCAGGCTGAAGGAAAGGATCACAGATGAAAGCCTGGAGCTGAAGGGGGGAATGAAAAGTACCTGAGATGGTAAATGTATGGCCAATATAAAAGACTATTTAAAAAGTTTTCTTAAAAAGTCTCCTGTTTAAAGCACAAATAATAACAAAGCATCGAGGATTAAAACATATGCAGAAGAAAGTCAGTAGCAATAACAGCACAAAGGAATGGAGAAGAGGTGAGTGGAATGACATAGTTGCATATATAAAATATATAAATATGCATTTTATTTCATGTTGTATTATAGTAATCCAAAGCAGACTGAGTTATGTTCAAGATGAATATTATAACCCCTAGTTTGAAAACTACTAAAAAGATAAAACAAGGAGATGTTGTTTTAAAGCCAACAGAGGAGATAAAATGGAAACCAAAAAAGTAATTGAATAATCAGAAAAAAAGTTAGAAAGGAAGGACAAAGGAACATAGAACAGATAGGACCAATAAAAAACAACAATCAAGATGGTAGATTACGTGAAGTAAATGGTAAAAAAATACACTAATAAAATGACACACTAATTCTTGTCAGAATGGATAAAAAACAAGACCCAACTCTATACTATTTGCAAGGGACGTGCTTTAAACATAAGCATACTCTGGAAGGAGAAAGATGGAAAAAGATACATCACACAAACACTAATCATAAGAAAGTTGGTATGGCTATATTCCTGTCAGACCAAGGACACTCCAAGACAAAATAAAATAAAAATAAAATGATGATGTCGTCAGGAAGAGACAACAGTCCTAACCGTGTATACATGTGCGGCAGAGCTTCCACATACATAAAGCGAAAGCTGACAGAAGTAAGAAGCGCAACAAATCCACAATCGTAAGTCAGAGATTTTTAACTTTTCTCCCTCACACTCACTGATAGGAAAAGCAAAAAAAAAGAGTCAGTCTGTCCATAGGATATTAGAACAGCATATTAACCAACTCAACCTAATTGATATTTAAAGACTGCCAACACTTTCACTGCACAAGACACATTCTTTGCAAGTGCATATGGTATGTTTACCCAAATGTTGGGCCATAAAGCCAGGCACAGTGTCTGGTGTGCGGTCAGGGCTTAATGAATGTTTACTGAAATGTACTAAACTCAGCTGAATTGTTAAGCTTAAAAAAAACAGCGGTTTGATGGGAGTCTAGATTAGCTGGGATGGCGCATCTGTATTCCCCTGGGGATGTAAATGGACTGTTCTGTGGTGATGCACTGTGTTCCATGAGTCAGGATGACCTACTCCAGGTATCGTATCTTGTTGAACCTCTCTTGCCCCAGCCCTAGTCTCTGACCCCAGCACTGGGGAGATCCAAGTGTCAGATCTGCTGAATCCCGGCCGTGACCTTGACTCACACAAATATCATAAATTTTAGTTAATTTTAAACTCTGCCTACAGCTTAAGAGCTCAGGGCTAATAAAAGCCCTGGTGCCTAGTATTTCAGAATTCAGTAATGGCCTATGAAGATTAAATGGCAAAATAATATCACCACCATTTTCTGGGCATCAACTGCTGTGCCACGCACAGGAGTAAGTACTTTCTGTATCTATTTATTCTTCACGTAACTCTGAAACGTGGGTCATCTTTCCATTTTACAGATGGCATCTCATACGGACATGTATCGGAGAGGTTACGAAAGCGGCTCAAGGTCACACAGCTTCAAGTGGAAGCACTGACATTCCAGCCCTGGAATGCCTGCTTCTAAAGTACCCTGGCAAGTGATCTGTGGGCCAGAAACAGACGGGAAACACACACATAGGTAGGGACTGGAATGAGAGCCACATCCTGGGGAAGACCCAGTCTGGCTCTTCTGAGCTATGCAAAATGGGGTCTCAGTTTCAGCATATGTTGTAAGGAATCTAAAAGCCTGAACTTTGCAACCACAGAGAACTGGGATCAAACCCCAGCTCTGCACTTGGTAGCTGGGCAACCCTGGAGCGCTCTTTAAGCCTCTTAGAGTATCTGTTTTCTCTTCTACAAAGTGAAAATAATGATACCAAGTCAAGTGGAATCGCAGAGGTGGCAGTCAGCCCAGAGACACAAGGGATGGTTACCTGACAAGCCTCCAGCTAAAAGAGCGGCCCATTCTCCCTGCAAGTATTAGCTCTTCATGCTTTTTTCTTTTCTGTCTAGTACGTCTAACTACCTGAAATGATGACATGTTTGCGGACTTGTCAACTGTTTCCTCTATTAGAACAAAGCTACAAAAGGTCAGGGACCTCATCCATCTTGCTTATCGCTAAGTTCCCCTGAGCCAGCAGTAGGTGTTCAGCAGATTTCCAATACATTCAATAAAGGACTGTTGTTATCCTTGTGATCATTGTTATTATCATCTTGGGCTTATGCACGGGTTGGCTGGAGGTTCAACAGAGCCATGACAACTTCTAAAAGGTCTGATTCTGCTCCAAACACTCTGTCAGCAAGTCTACTCAGATTCTGAAAATAAAAAGGCATGCTTTTGAATGGTCATTGTCTATCAGAATTTCTCACATTCTGATAAAATCTGGTAGACTGCTGAAAGGTTCCACCTGGCATCTAGAAAATCAAGTGGCTGATTCATATTACAGGTGGGCATCTCTTCTAATCTTAATAAAGTTTGGGATGGGAAGAGGTCTGTAAGAGGTGTGCCTAGCTTCCCACTCTGCTTTTAAATGTCATACACGTTATCTATGATTTTGAAATGAGTAAGCAGCAAAGCACTTGAGATCGAGTTTTGATCCTTACGGCTGTCACACAGAACAACACGGCCCGAGCCCCGAGCTCCATGGGATGGCCAGCTGATGGAAGTGTATGGTTTCTGAATTATAGGTAAGGAAAACAGACATACGGCTTCCAACTCCGGGAAATGTTCTAGAAACTGAGCCACGTAAGTCACGATGGACTGCTCATCTGGCGTGTCAACCATGATGTCTGTTAAGAGAGACACAGGAGTTAGAAGGAGACGCAAAACACGGTTTTTATTTTATTGATTTAAACTATTTTTAATTAAAAAATTGTTTTCCAGCTTTATTGAGGTATAATTGACAAATGAAAAGTGTATCTATTTAAAGTGTACAGCATGATGGTTTGACATACATATACATCGTGAAATAATTCCCACAAGCAAGTTAATTCACACATCCATCACCTCACAGAGTTACCTTTTTTGTTTTTTGGGTTTTTTTGGTGTGCTGAGAAACCTTAAGATCTACCCTCTTAGCAAATTTCTAGTACACAATACGGTACTATTAGCTATAGTCACCATACTGTATGTTAGACTCCCCAGAACTTATTCATCTTATAACTGAAAGTTTGTACATTTCCCTACTTTTCCCACCCCACCCCCAACCCCAGCCCCTGGCAACCACCCTTATACTCTCTGGTTCTATGAGTTTGGCTTTTTCAGATTCCACGTATAAGTGAGATCATGTAGTATTTGTCTTTCTGTGCCTGGCTTACTTCACTCAGCATAATGTCCTCCAGGTTCATTTGTGCTGTGGTAAATGGCAGGAGTTCTTTCTTTTTCGTGGCTGAATAATATTCCATTGCACATACACACAGCATTTTCTTTCTCTCTTCATCCACTGATGGACGCGTCGGTTGTTACCATGCTTTGCCTATTGTGAATAATGCTGCAGTGAACACTGGTGTGCAGATATTTCTGCAAGATTGCAATTTCATTTCCTTTGTTTTTGTTTTGTTTGTTTTGGGGGGGCTTTTTTTTGTTTTGGGGGGTTTTTGGTCATGCAGTGTGCCTTGCGGGATCTTAGTTCCCTGACCAGGGATCAAACTCAGGCCCACAGCAGTGAAAGCCCTGAGTCTTAACCACTAGACTGCCAGGGAATTCCTGAGGTGGTTGGTTTATTTTTGTTGTTTTTTTAAATTTCATTTCCTTTGGATATATATTCAGTAGAGGGTTTGCTGGATCACATGATTGTCTATTTTTAATTTTTTGAGGAACCTCCATACAGTTTTCCATAAGAGCTGCACCAATTTACATTCCCACCAACAAGAACACGTGGTTTTTACATGGGATCTTGGGATGCTTGATGGCGAAGGATCCCACAGACCAGGGAGGTATTTTCTCTTTATTGTACACTTCAGGAAGTCTAGGCCCAGAGAAGGGGAATGATTTGAGTGAAGGCTCACACGTGGCTGATGAGCAGAGAAGGTGGAATGAAGACTCCAGCTCTCCTTGCACCCAAGATTCTGTTGTTCCCTACTGTCTTAGTCCCCCCCTGCCAGCAGCCAGCTCACTGCCTGCCCCATCAGCGAGGCTGTTGAGCTGGGACCCTCACTCACTGCCAGAGGGAGTCCTAAGTTAGCCTAATCCACATGGAAGGCGATTTGACAGAGATAACCAAGTGCCCTAAAAAGGTGTGTACTTTCTAGCTGTGTCATTCATTCCGCTGTTGGGACCTGGTCCTGGAGGAAATAATCTGAGATGCACACTGAGCTTTAACCAATAAGATGTTCATTGCAGCGTTATATATAAACATGACTATTCTGAAACAACCTCGATGTCCACCAGTAGTAAAGAGCTAAGTAAATTTTGGTGCACCCACTGAATGGACCATTATGCGGCCAATAAAAATATGTAACGAGGACCTCCTGTCAGCATACTTATGTCACAATTATAACATTAGGTTTAAAAAAAGTAGGACACAAAACCATACATACACTGAATGATCCCAATTAGGTAAAAAAATTGTAATTAGATGTAAGGAAAAATACTGGGAAAATGATCTCAGTGGCAGGAATACAGGAGATATAAAACTGACTTCATTAGATATTTCTGTATTCTCCAGGTTGGACAGCAGATGTTACATATGTTAAAAAAAAATATATATATATATATATATATATGTATATTACAAAGAAAGAGAAAGAGAGAGAACCACATCTACCTTCTGGCTCCAGGAGCCTGGGGATGTGAAGGGCGTCGTGAGCGATGCTGAAAGCCTTCTCTAGATTTTCCCGCATGGAGTCTTCTAGCGCCTGCTTCATGTCGACCAGGCTAGGGTCGATGGCCTTGATCACTGCCAGGAAAGCCAGCCCGCTTCTCCAGCTGCCTGCAAAGTCCTGCACCGCCACGCCATACCTGAGGAAAAGGAGCCGCCTCAGCGCAGGTCAGTAAGCAGCCTCGGGGATGCCTCGCTGGCCTCCGAGCGGGGCTGGGAGCTGCTGACCTGGGGAGGCCAAGATGCCCCAAGCCCTGAGGATGGGGAGAGCTGCACTGAACCATTGGTATTTCCATTTCCAGACAAACAGGATAGGAAGGTGTCCATCACACGAGGAGACAGAATAGAACCCTGTGTTTCCCAATTCCCAGATATATACATATTTATACACACATATATATAAAGGAGTCATTTTATACACTGTTCCTTTTATCAGTGATGTTCAAAATGCAGCAAACATAGATGTGTTGTGTAAAAAAATGGAGCCAGAAAGACACAAGTTCACACTCCGGCTGCCCCACTGTGCTTCCAGTGCTGTGGCCTGGAGTCACACACCTTCTAAGCCTCAAACTCATTCATAAAACAGGGCAGCTGTCATGGGCAAGTATTAGGTTGGATCCCCCACAATGGCCACGTCACGTGGACAATCTAACGTGCAATGCAGATGGCACGTGAAAGCCACTCACTAAGGGACAGCTAACGTCATGATTAATATAAATAAAATCAGAACATTAAAAGTGACAAAGATAGATAATCCTGCCAGGCACTCATTTCCTTTGGACTCCATCCCTTGAGACCATATCCGCCCCCGTCAGTCTCTCAACTGTGATCCCTGAACTCTCTTTAAAAAAAAATCCTGGGGCTTCCTGGTGGTGCAGTGGTTGAGAGTCCGCCTGCCAATGCAGGGGACATGGGATCGTGCCCCGGTCTGGGAAGATTCCACATGCCGCGGAGCGGCTGGGCCCGTGAGCCATGGTTGCTGAGCCTGAGCAACGGGAGAGGCCAAAACAGTGAGAGGCCCGTGTACCGCAAAAAAAAAAAAAAAAAAAAAAAAAAATGCTGTTATTTATCATTTGAGATTCATTAAGAAGTTGCAACAGCAGTACAAAGGGCCCCTGTAGACCCTTCACCCAGCTTCTTTCAACGGCAGCATCCTACGTTACCGGCGTGTGTTATCAGAACCGGGACACCGACGTGGGTACAGGGCTATTAAGACCACAGACCGAATTAGGATTTCACTGGCTTCAGTGTCGCGGGGATGGTATAAGCGCCATGACACTTTGTCACAAGCACCCATTCCTGTGACCGGTGCCGCAATGGCGGTACAGATGTTCTACTCCCTGCAAAGGCCCTTCCTCTCTGTTACAGCCACCCTAACTCCTGGCAATGAGCTCACTTGATTTATTTTAAAATAAATTTTAAAATAAATAAAATAAATTTATTGGAAAACACCATTTACTGGTTGCTCACATTAATCAACTCTATCACGCTTAACCCCTTAATCAAAACCCCAAAGACCCAACTTCTCTCTCATCTTTTATTTCCATGCACTGGGGAGCCAGGGTCCGCTGCTGAGCACTTACTAAGTGCTGGTACTCTGCAAGGTGCTTTCACAGGGTTTATTTCATTTAACCCCAACTCTCCCATAAGGGGGTGAATGGTAAGTCACCATCTACAGATGCAGCTTAGAAAGGTGAGAGATTCACCAGGCTCTCCCCAGTCTGGAAGGGGTTAAACAGAAGGCCAGGAACTTGGTTCCAGTTCACCTGTCTCAGTTTTGGAAGAGCCAGACCTGACTCTGACAGGTTGCAGCCTTTATTGTTCCTCGTTTTTAAGTAGGTCCAGACTCTGAAAGACACCCAGAAGCTTAATAATAAATGTCCATGTTATTAGGATCCAAGGGCCATCCCCACATTGGGGTTTAAAGTGTTGAAGGCCCCTGGGATTTCTATTCTATCATCAGCTTTCTGCAAACCAAACACGGGGTGAGTACAGTTTTGTGCGCAGAAACAGAAACTGACAGGATGCCTTTTCTGAGAGTCTACGGGAAGCGCCGGGCACATAACTGAGTACACGGTGATGCCCTTTTTCTTAGCCCTCCTCCCCCTGCCTGGCAGAGCACGGGGGGCTGGGGCACAGGGCGTGTGGCTTACTTCCTTGTTTTCCTCTGCACCCATGTCAACAGTGTCCTGATGGCCCTCCTCTGGTCTTTCACCGATATCACCGCACTCCTCTCTGCAGTGGGCGTGGGTGGGAAGGAGGAGTCTGAGTCTGTGCCCCCCGAGCCGGGTGACAGGCTGGAAGATGGAGAATTTCTGCTGAGGTTGCCGGTGAGTTCTTTAATCTGGAAGGAAAACGGCGTTTCAGATCCCAGAGGCAGACCCAGCACGGTCCCTCGTGGATCCCGGCTGGAGGGACCAGCTTGTGCAGAACTGGTTCTCCAGATCGGGAGAAACCCCTTCCTGAGGGTCGTGTGTCAGGGCTCAGGGGTCAGTACTCATGATGGCCTGGCTGTTTCTTGTGGCTTGTGGTGCGTGCAGTGATGCTTTGCAGGGAAAATCATCTCTTCCTGGAGTCTCTTTAGCTCTGGCCAGAGGCTGCAGATGAGGTCTTCCTGACCTGACTTCACCTACCCCTACCCTGTCCTTTCATGGCCATCGCTCCCAGAGTGCATCATGCTGTTTCAAGCCCCACCGCCTGTGCTCACCCAGGTCCTGCTGCCTGGATGTCCCTCCCTTCCAACACTGAACTCCTGGCTACTCAAAATGTGCTCTTACCATGGGGTGCCTGTGAGAAATGCAGAACCCCAGGCCCCGCCCCAGACCTACGAAATCAGACTCTGCATTTCAACACCACCCCCATACCAGGTGACTGGTATGCACAATAAAGTCTGAGAGGCACTTGTCTAGCGAACTCCTCATCCTTTAAAACCCTGCTCTGTTGTCACTTTATCCAGGAAGTTTTCCCCTCCCCCCTTCCCCCTCTGAGATAGTTGCCCCAGCTTGGAACTTTCACAACACTCTGCTCATATACTGATCATGGCCTGCACCACAGAATTCTATAATAGGGGACTGACCTGTCTGAGAGACCAGAAAGTCACGAGAGCAAGACTCTGTATGCTCAGAGCCTGGCACATGGGAGAAGCTCACTAGACATTTACCAAATAAATGAATGACGATCCAGAGTGGAGTTAAGGACTTTTTACACATTTCAGGACGTTTCCAGTCTATCAGGGAGTTGAAGAACAGACATCAGTAACTGAAGCCTGTATGTGACACTGTACAATTGACAAAGGGCTTTCCCACGTAGCATCTCTTGATGCCCACCACATATTTGGACCACTGCTACCATTTCACAGATGTGGAAACTGAGGCTCAGAGGGAGCCTTTGGTTTTATAAGTTCAGGGCTATTGTCTCCAAGCCTTGTTTGAGCTCATTCTTCTCTGAAATGTAAGCATAAGCCTCTGTGCAGATCACTTTTACGCTTGGGAGACCCATTAAGCCACGAGCCATTATCTTCTATTTCAAAAGAGGGGGATTTTAGAAGATAAAACATCAACTCACTCCCTCCTACTCGGGGAAAAGAACTTGAGCACAATTTGAAATATCCCCTTCATACTCCAGCCACAGACCCTGTCCTTGCTCTATAAAATCTGCATTTCCAGATAGAGACTGAGGGTGCTAAGGATGGAAAAACAAGGTCTTTCCTGTCACACACACCTCTTCCTAGAGCTATCTTTGTACAGGCTCTTTAACCGTCTCTGATAAACACAAGTCATTTTAGGAAAGTAACTCTCCCAAGTTCAATTTTTGGTTGGAAGTATCCCCCAGCCGTTGTGACACTTTAGAACAAAATTACTTTTCGAAGTAAATAGGTAACTCTTCAAGTACCAAGAGGAGAACAGAGCTCACATCACTTTTAGAATCACAGGAATTCAAAACCTTTAGCAACCAGGTTCTTCTAGTTCTTTCCCAGGAAACAGAAAAGTCAAAATCTGTTAGAAACGAAATCTCACTGTCTCCCTCCATCCAGCTCCACTCTTGTGTTGCTGGAGATCATTACCGTGTGTTATAGGAAAGAAATGATTTTACCTGGAAGAAGAGGATGATGTTCCAAATCAGCCCAAGAACCAAAGAGGGGTTGCCATCTGCTATTTCTGCCGCGTCGATGCTGACCAGTTTCACCTGGAGAGAAGCAATTTATAAGCTTAACCAGAGTGTCCAAACAGGATGCAACATGTTATTTTCTGATGTTGTCGTCGTGGGCCTGTTTCTCTTTCTCACCTGTGCTGTTCGGTGCTGCCCCAGGCCACCTCTCGGGGACCCCAACGTGCAAAAGTGTACGTACGTGTGTCTGATAAACACGTGCATAGTACGTCGCATGCGCAGACACTATTCTAAGCTCCTTACAAGTATTCATCCTCACAACAACCCCACATCACAGATTCTTCTAGTATCTCTCTATTTCCGGTAAAGAAATTCCAGAGCAGTCAATGTAACGTGCCCAGGACACACAGCTAGTAAGAAAGTCATCCTTTTCCAAGAACAGATGGTAAATGCCCAAGGGCGGTCTGTGTACTACACTAACACCACCAAACCTCCAGATTTAACACGTCTTTGGACAAACACAGAGCACTGACATCAGCGATCAAGGATCACGGACAGCAAAGACAATTATCCGTTACTGATTAGAAATAGTGTGTGGGGATAAGGCTGCTACCCAGCGTTTCTGCATCTTTCTGCAACAACCCGCAACAAAATACCCTACTGACTGGTTCAGATGGGCATATCTGAGAAACCCTTAAGAGATTACGTTATTTATTTAACTATGTTCTGACCACAGGATGATTGCCCTTGGTGAATGCCTGAGGCACTGGTTTTCAAAGTGTGGTCCCTGGACCAGCAGCATGTTGTCACCTGGGAACTCCTTAGAAACGCAAATTCTCCCGCAGACCAACTGAATCAGAAACCCTGGGAAGGGCCACAACCTGCATTTTAAATATTCTATTCTATTTGATCTGATTCGATCGAGCCTAGTGACTCCATCATTCTTTTTTTTTTTTTGGCGGTACACGGGCCTCTCACTGTTGTGGCCTCTCCCGTTGCAGAGCACAGGCTCCGGATGCGCAGGCTCAGCGGCCATGGCTCACGGGCCCAGCCGCTCCGCGGCATGTGGGATCCTCCTGGACCGGGGCACAAACCCATGTCCCCTGCATCGGCAGATGGACTCTCAACCACTGCGCCACCAGGGAAGCCCCACAATCTGCATTTTAACCAGAGCTCCAGGTGATTCTGCTATACGCTTGGGTTTGAGGACCCCTGCCCTGAGTCATCATTCTACTCTGCAAACAAAACCTGAGTATGTAGATCAGGGGTCTGCAAACTTCTGTAAAGAGCCAGAGAGCAAATATTGAAGACTGCAGGCCACAACCGTCTGTGTCACATTTTCCGCCTCTTCATTCTTTACCACCCTTTGCAAATGTAAACTCCATTCTTCAGGGGGAGGAGAGGAGAAATCAAGTAAATCGAGGTAAACTTTTCCTTTTCTTTTTTTGGCTGCGTTAGGTCTTTGCTGCTGCACGCAGGCTTTCTCTAGTTGCAGCAAGCGGGGCTACCCTTCGTGGCCACACACAGGCTTCTCTTGTTGCGGAGCGTGGGCTTTAGGCACACGGGCTTCAGTAGTTGCGAAGCAAGGGCTCAGTAGTTGTGGCTCGCGGGCTCTAGAGCAGAGGCTCAGTGTTCACGGCGGACGGGCTTAGTTGCTCCATGGCACGTGGGATCTTCCTGGACCAGGGCTCGAACCCACGTCCCCTGCATTGGCAGGAGAATTCTTAACCACTGCGCTACCAGGGAAGTCCCAAGGTAAACTTTCAAATCCAAATTTGATTCATAAAATTCTGCTTGGGAGACTCGGGAAAGAAAACACAAAGAGAGCGTCTCACACAAATACTTCTTTCTCTCTTTCCTTTGGGGCTTTAAAAAAAGATGGGTCTCTGGCCCTACCAGTTCCTCAGGGCGTTCTGACCACACCCATCAGTAGGGCCTGGGCTTTCCTAATCACAGGTGAGAATCCTGAGTCCCTGGCTCAGGTGTGTTTTGCAGGTTGATGCCCAGAGAATAATCCAGGGAGCACAAGCTCATCACTGGCAGGTTAGAGGCTGAAGGAAGTGGTCAATATTGTGAACAACAGAGCCAATGGAATTCAGGCCCAATAGTCCGTCCATATTCATCACGGCCACATGTCCCATGGGATGAGTCACCTGCGGTCTGTGGCTGTCGCGTACCCTGGACCTCTGCTCCGGCAGCTCCCTCCGCTTCTGTGGCTCACTGATCACATCCCAGCACGGGGGAGTCACATCAAAGCACTTAGTCAATCCTGGCCTTCACCATCCCCTGGAGGAAGCCCAGCATGGCCTCTGAGCTGAGGTTCATGGAAAGTGTCCCAAAGTGAGAAATCACGGAGCTGCCTTGTAGGGATGTGGGGAATAAGATGGCGCACCCTCTTGGGACAGGGAGGGAAGGGGGGCAGGGAGTAGACGTCACCTTTGGAGAATAAAGCACTCTCCCGGCCACAGGGACTGGGAGCCTGGCTGAGGAAGGCGGGGATTATGGATATGCCCGAAGACCTTGCCGCGGGTGCCCAGCCACTGCTTGGTTCTCCCTGGCAAACAGACGATGTCGCAGCCGGACATCAGTCAGAAGCTTCAGGGACAATGTCCTCCTCCCCCTCTTCCCGCTAACTTGGTTGTTTTCGCCACACTGACAATAAGTGGACCAACTGGCTTCTGGGAATATCCTCCTCCCCCTCTGGCTGGCACATCCATCGTGGGGCAGGGATAATGGTCATCACGGTAATGCCCTCCCCGGGGAGAGCTGACTTCTGCCCAGTGGTTCTCATGGGTTAGTCATACTATACCCATTGCACAGATGAGGAAGTTGAGGCTCAGAGAGGTTGAATGACCTGCCGGAGGTCACAGAGCTGGTCCTGTGGGGCAGCGGGTCTCTGACACAGGAGTGAACACCATGCTCTGAGCCTCACAGTTTCAGGGGAGAGAGGGAGGGACAGAGGCTGGCCACACTAACAGCACCTGAATCCTGGGGCAAATGGGACCTGACTGCTGCCCCTCCAGCACCCGCTTGGCATTGATCACCCAGTTCTGGGCACTTTTTTGGCTCAGGAGAGCCACTGGGTCCGTCCTCCCTCGAGCTGGGACAGTGGGACAGGAAGGGGCCAACAAGGGCCCAGATTCTGGCAATGGGAAAGAGACTGCAACCAAAATGCCTGTTTCCACCTGCCTCACCCACTGGTGCTCTCCTCCCCATGGGGCCATTCACCTGCCGGCCACGGGAGCCAACGGGGCAAAGAGCTGACATAACACAACCACATTTGGCGTATTTCCAGATTTTTAAATAAAAAATAAAGGAGAAGGGAGCTTTACTGTTCTTTCTTTTGTACCATAAGGCAGCTACTGCAGTTGGGGAAACATTTAAGGACGGATTACAGAAGGCCAGGCCTGCCACCCCTGAGCATGGGCTAGTCCTACCTGCAACGCCCCCCAGCAGGCTCCCAGGCTGTTTGTTCTTCCGCTGCTGCAGGATCACTGCTCCTCCCTGGGCCCCTGCAGTGACGAGCAGCCTGCTGCCCGCGTGAGGCCTCCTCTGCGAGGCTCTAAGCTCCTTGAAGCGGAGATGTGCTCCTAATGCAGCTTTATGTCCCCAAGGCTGAGCACAGCCCTGGGCCCAGAAGACACTTTGTAAACGCGGGGGGAGAGTTCTGCCTACAGTACAGACCCAACAACACGTGGCAGCTGGCAGAGCAGGAAATTACTTAGGGGTTCACAAGCTGGAAGGAAGAACAGTGAGTATCCCGGGCAGTGGTCCCAAGGCCCCACGTTATCATAAAAACAACGCTCTTCGGAATTCAGGGGTGGACACTGCCCAGGAGGGCCACGCCTAACGCTGCCTTCCAGGAGCAGACAGTGGAGCTATGGAGCTGGGGAGAGGTAGCAAGAGCCACAGCTAACGAACGCAGCCCTCACCCTGTGCCCTGTGCCCGCACTTGGCTAAACCGCACCTGGATGGGCACATTCCATCCTCAGCAACTCTCTGAAGTAGGTTTGCCTCTCATCACCTCTGTGTAACAGATGTGGAAATGGAGGCTCAAGGCATCTACATCATTTCCCAGGAGTGGAAGCCGTGGCAGCGGTGCCCTGAACGTGCCGTCAGCACCGAGGCGGATGGCGAAACTGACTCTGCAGAGAGGCCAGCGTTTTCACGAAACGGGACGTACTTTTTTAAAAGCAGCTTTATTGAGAGATACAATTCGCATCCCATCCAATTCACCCATTTAAAATATACAATTCCATGCTTTTTGGCATCACCATAATTTTAGAGCATTTTCATCACCTCAAAAAGAAATCCTATACCCTTTAACTGTCACTTGTCTAATCCCCCAACCTCTCTCAACCCTGAGCAACCACCCATCTCTTTTCTGACTCGAGAGATTTCCCTGCTGGACGTTTCATAGGAATCGATTCACAGAAGAAGTGGTCCTTTTTGTCTGGCATCTTTCATAATGTTTTCAAGGTTCAACCACACTGTAGCTTGCATCAGCACTTCATTCTTTTTCATGGCAGAATAATATTCCATCGCACGGATAGACCACATTTTGTTCATCCCTTTGTCCACGGATGGGCATCTGGGTTGCTCCCACCTTTTGGCTATTATGAATGATGCTGGCATGACCAGAGCTGTGCTTTTTGGCCGTCACCACCTGAACTCCCTCCTAGGTCTGGGGCTTTCTCCACAGTATGGGAGGCAGAGGATACCTCCCTCTTCAAAAGCCAAAGGTGCTTTCCCTGCCCTTGGCAGCCAGGACATGGGTGGGGATCCAGGCTTATCAGCCCAGGCCTTAGAATCTGAATGAGTGACACCGAGAGTTCCTTCCAGGGGCTGTGCTGGAGGCAGGGGGACAGTGCAGTGAAAACCCCTCAGCTTGCCCGACACGTCGGCATGTACAGTAGGCCACCATCACGAAGTGCAATTTGTTTGGGGTTCCCGGTGGTAAACAACAGGATCTGATCTGGGCTGATGTAAGCAGAAAAGGAATGTGTGGAAAGGATGCCCAGGGGTCACAGAATGACTCGGAAGACGGGGGAATCAGGGCTGGGATGAAACCCAGGGCTGAGTGCCGGCACCACTGCAGGCCCCTCCCCCTCCCAATGCAGGGACCCACGTGGTCATTAATTGGTGAAACTTAAGGAAAGGGGAACTTTGCAAATTTCATCCCTCTAGGGCCATTCCTTCCCAGTTTTGAAGGACACAAAGCAGAGTTCAAAACACAGAAAAGGCTAATTTAAGTCGAGAAAGTTGTATCAAAGGGGACAGAATTATGTAATTTTCCCCAGGCTCATTTGGCCCCCTTTTCCTCCTTGCTTCTCCCATATTCTGAGTTCTAAGAAAAAGTTTTTACATGCTGCCATGCTCTTATCCCCCAAAATGAAAACGAAAATGTCAACTAAATTCTGAACATCTGAGAGCCTGAGGGAGATGGAGGGGCGGGCAGGGAGTCAGGGACTGTATCTCCCGGCTGATGGATTAGCTGCGGGAGTTCTGTTACATTTCAACTTAGTTTCATTCGACCATCTCAGCAGGGTCCCCCTTTGCCCGCATCTCTTGTGACCAGCATTAAACTTCAAATTATGTCCTTTTGGTCACAGGGAAGTCTGTGTTAACAAGATGTGTTTCAGATACTTACATTGCTATCTTCCAAAAACTTAAGCGCTTTTGCTATGTTGTTCAACCGAAAAATACGATGGGATGAGGACTTGTATTCGTGCAGCTGTAACACAAACCAGAACAGAACAAGCAGTTACGCCAAGACAGGCACTCAGTCCCCAGCGGTGCCGTCGGATGTGCTTGTCTTTTTCTTTACCTTTTTCACATTAGTCTCAAGAGAAGGTTGGGGCTCATAGCAGAGCCCACACGGACCACATCCAAACCCGGGCACGGGGCCCCAGGATGCACAACCGTACCCTCAGGGGCCCCCGACGGTCACCGTATTTATGGTTCTTGGGACCAAACTCACTCGAGTTGAAGGAGGGGAATCCAGGGGTTAAACAAGGGACAGATTTGTCAAGTGTTTCTCCCTGACCCAGCTCCTGGCTTTTGGTACTCCTCCCTCCTCCAGAGACTGTCGGTGACATGTTCTCACTGCACTGATGCTTTTCGTCAGGGCAGAAAGCGTCAGCCGGGAGTGTCACCCACAGCTGCTAAATCATCCGGTAAGCCCTCCCTGGCGGCCGCAGATGTTTCTGTTTTCTGGCCAAGAGCTTTGTGGACATTTATCCCAGGTCAGAGAGAGAGACAGACAGACGGAGACAGAAACACAGAGAGACAGAGAAAAGAGAGACAGAGAAAGACAGACACAGAGAAGCATAGAGAGACTGAGAGAGAGAGGGGAGAGAGAGAGAGAGAGGAGAGAGAGAGAGAGGAGAGAGAGAGAGAGAAAGGAGAGAGAGAGAGGAGAGAAGGGGGGGGGGAGAGAGAGAGAGAGAAAGGTGTTTGCAGAAGCAAAAACTCTGACAATGCTCGTCGCACCCACCAGGAGCAGCAGCAAAGGAAACTCATCCTGAAACTGAAGTCCGTCCCCACTCCTCCAGGTGGGCGCTTTACACTATAAGGAAGCCAGTGGGTATCACTTCCACACGGTGTGAACTTCCAGGCAAGCTAATGGGTGAGGTCTTGGATGTTCTTGGCTGGGCTCCAGGATCAAAGACTCCCAACAGAGGCCCCGCAAGGACATGGTCGCTCCTAACCAGTGCCCTGGCAGCAAAGTGGGAGCCTGGGCTGCTGGGAACACAGAACGAGGGGCTAGAATGCGCTTTTTCAGGAAGCCTGTTAGAGACTATGCTGGCAGCCCATTGCGAGATGTGCAAAGAAACCAAACACAGTAAGTCCCCTGCACACGAACCTTCAAGTTGTGAACTTTCAAAGATGCGAATGTGCGTTTGCACGTCCAATCACGTAAGTTAGTTCACGTGTCTGGCGTACATTGCCGCGTGCGTGCGTCCTCTACGAGTGGTTGTGCTTTTGCGTACTTCACTGTACAGCACTGTATAGAGTACAGTAGTGCAGTATCTTTATTTCAAGCCCAGGATGTCCGGAAGCAAGCCCAAAAGCAGTGGTATATAGCCAATTGTGTTAGATGGGTACCGAGGCTAACTCTGTGGGACTTAGGAACAAATTGGACTTACACACACGCTCTCGGAACTCATTCATATGTAGGGGACTTACTGTACTCCTTTTACTGCAGTGGCTTTACCCTTCATTAGAATTCACAGCATCACTTTGCACGGCCCCCTTGCGGCGGGGTGGGGAGGCTATTGGGAAAGCAAAGGCAAGGAAGGGGTGTGATAAGACTCCAGCCACATTAGAGCTGAGAACAGAAGTAGGAGCTCTTGACTTTAAAGCTACAGTTAAGAACAAATCCAGATGGGCTTCCCTGGTGGCGCAGTGGTTAAGAATCTGCCTGCCAACGCAGGGGACACAGTTCAGGTCCTGGTCTGGGAAGATGCCACATGTCGCGGAGCAACTGAGCCCGTGCTCCGCAGCAAGAGAAGCCACTGCAACGAAAAGCCCGCGCACCATGCAGCAACGAAGACCCAATGCAGCCAAAAATAAAATAAATTTATTTAAAAAAAAAAAAAAAGGAACAAATCCAGAGAGGTCCACACGGACTGAGCTATACCCCATCGCAGCACTTTTGTATCAGCCACGCCGGGTCACTTGAGCCAAGTCAAACACTGGACTCTAGAGCCGGTTTCTCAAAATTGACACCACTGGTATTCTGACCAGATCACTGTGCCCCCTCAAGGAACCTCTGGCAGTGCCTGGGGGTACTACTGGCATCCGGTGGATAGAGACCCAAGGATGCTTGCTGTTACACATCCTGCAATGCCCAGGTCGGTGCCCCCGTGACAAAGAACTACCCCAGCCAAGATGCCAACAGTGTGGAATTGGGGAGAGAGGACCGACCTATATACAGCAGATACAGGCAACATGGAGAGCTCTGGTGAAGATCCAAAGTGGAAGGAACCCCAAGATCAGCTGGTTCAATTCAATTTTGGTCATACAAGAAGGTTCTAGAATTCTGTGTATCTAGCTGGTGGATTATAGATTTTGGCTGAGAAGATGCCTTTCTTCTCCATCTTCCTGACTCTTAGCTCTCATTCTAGGTAATTTCATGGCTGGCCAGCTAAACTGTCATGATTCAGTCATGATCCTTAGCTTTGGACTCACAGAAAACATGGGGTATTTATTATTTACTTGCTAAAGTATATTTGCTTAGTTACACATGACTGTATCAGTCTTAGTCACCGAGAAAGGAATGTCACCCTCCCAGGTTTCCCGTCATAGGATTTATGGATGGCCAGGTATATATGTACATACACATAGATCTGTACAGAAAAGAACCCTTTGGCAATGTTTTCCTTTGCATTTTTACTTCTTCCTAACCCTTCTGGAGCATACGTACCAGATTTCGCCCAGACAGGACTTCTAACAAAGCCATCAGGATTTTGCCATCTTGTATATCAACGAATAAATCTTTAACTTCTAGAGGTGGGTTGCACTGTGGAAGAGGGGGAAAGAAAGTACCCAATTAGTGATCTGTGTAAGCCACAAAACAATTTCAGAACTGCAGCTTTCACTGGAGAAAAAACTTCCGGACACCCAGATGTGCCTACAGGCAGCAGGGCCCATCCAAAGAGACAGCGATCCCCTCTCCCTGGAGGTGGCCCATGGGCAGTGGGTGCGCTGGGGAGCTGTGGAGGCGGCTCTGGGTGGAAAAAGTCAGAAGCCCCCTGCTTTCCTCTCTGACCTGGGGAGGTCTGAGGGACCTGTGTTGTGTCCACCAAGAGTTTGGCTGGGTGTGGCCTGGGGTCCGCGGGGCCGGCTGGAACTTGTTGGGCAGATGTCCCAGCACAGCGATTTCCAAACTGTGCTTCCCAGAACAGAGCTTCAGCAGAGCACTTCACAGAGCCCTATGGGGGCGGGCGGGGGGGGGGGGGCGGTCCCAGAGGAGGCTTATTCACGGCACTCCCTTCGATAGCTCTTACTGGCCTTTATTTAGGGTTCCAGGAAGACTTTGCTTAAAGAAAGGTTTCTGTTGACTAAACAAGCTTGATAAAAACTCCTTTAATGCAGGATGGTTAGGATTTATTGAATCTTGGGGGACAGGGTCCAGGAACCTGCATTTTTCATTAACCCCCCAGCATAAATTCTATTTACTTTCTGGTATTGGGGCATTTGGAAGCATTAGAACACTTACTGCTCTTGGGGACGACGAAGGGGGGTGTTCCCACAGGAGACCGGATTAATTGGGGGACAGGAATGGCGGCTGTCACCCGTCAGAGAGCCAGGGAAATCTTGGAGCTGTGGCCCAGGCACCCTTTTCTCCGGGAAGGCCTCCTCCCCGTGAAAGCCTTGGAGGGCCCATGTTTTCTTTTTTTATTCGGGAGGTGGCATTTCCTTACCTCTTATACGACCCCCCTGACTCCCAGTTAGTCAAAATACCGGGCAATTCCACCCACAGGTGCACAGAAAAGAGCTTTGCTTCAAGGGCAACGGCGACTTTGAACCCAAAGGCAAATTATTTTCTTTGCCAGCTCCCCACTGCTCTGCAGGAACATTCCACACGGAGCATGACGGTATCAGGTTACCAAGACTCTTATGGAAATGTTATTCCTGTTAACGTGGGGCAGAAACGCAAGACCTGAACAAAACAGCCCCTGATAGATGAACTCACAAAATTTCCCGTTAGCAGCCCCGACCATGGCCAAACCTTGCTTTTGAGCTGAACCTGGAGAATAATTTCCATTGACAGTGTCTGTAAGAGCCTCAGCCCAGCAGCAGCGAGCGGGGCCTTGGCCGGCATCCATCTGCAAGATGGCAGGAGGAGAAATTGAACCCACTCCAGTGAAAACACTCCTCGGGGCCCCAGACGTTCCATGGGCTTCATGAGATTGGTATGGGCGAGTAAACAGCACCGCCAGGGGTTTCTTCGTGATCTAACTCCTTGGGTAAATTAAGGAATTTTTCCAGAAGCCAGAGACCCCGTAAATATTTCTGACAGCCTTCAAATTGCAGTTAAGCCCACTTCCCCAAGGAGTTCCTGGGTTTCCCTTACATGAAAAGTTGTTCTTGAAAGTCTCAAGGTTGGAAACATGGCTGTGAATTTTGCCCTGTTTATTACGAATCAGTTTTAGGTGCTATCTGATTTATCCGTAGAGTGGGTGCTACCCACCTGCCCCGAAAAAGGAAGCAGAAGCATGGCCACGGAGAAAATTCTGGATGCAATCAATGCTAACAGAGGTTCGTGTGGGGGTGGGGGTGGGGGTGAGTGACTGCAAGGGTATTTGCTCTATTACCCTCTGTACTTTTCTGTATTTATTTTTAAAAGAAAGAAAGAAAGAAATACACTAAACTCCGTCTGCCAGGAGGAATTTCCAGCTACCCTGATACACATCAGGCATTAATTTAGGAGTTCAGTGAACTCAGATTTGGGGAACGGTTTTCCTTTTTTTCCAAAAATAACACTTCACTGTGTGAGCAGTGCCGCAAATGCACCAATAGTCAAAACAACCGGCAAGTGATTTATCGCGCTTCGTCCACGGTATAGAGAGACTTTGCCCCGAAGAGTTCAGGAGCCTCCTGGGTCGAGCGGAACCCGTTCTACAGGTGCGGAAAAGAAGTGTGGGTGGTCAAGCGTCTGCTCGGGAAATATTATAGGCCTAAAGTTTACGCTACGTGAATTAAAATTTTGGTCAAGAGCTCCACTTCCTAAAAAAACCACATTTATTTTCTCTGCTTTCTAATCATTTCAGTGATTTCCTCTAAGAACCTTTCTTTGGGGTTAACTCTAAGGGCAGTTAATATTACTCTTGTGCCTTTTAAGAGGAGAGGAGAGAAGAAAATATAGGTATTAAACTCAATGAAGTACGATACTTGAATACCACCAGCTTTGAAAGACATGAGACTACTGGCTGGGTCTATTTGGAGAACCAGATAGTGGAATTTAAGAAGATGTGAAGTGAGTAAAATGAATCCTGATAAACCAGCTTTCTTATAATAAGAAAAATAATCTCTCCTCCCCCAGCCCCGGGCAATTTAGAATGTTCTCTGTCGGGGTGGGGGGGGGTGGGGGGGTGGGGGGCTAACCTAGTGGTGAGGAGGGTTCGGATTTCTCCTCCTCCGAGCTGTTTGTTTATCCATTTCACATCCCGCCCCTTCTCTGCTGCTCATCCTTGTGTCTGGTTCAGCTGCTTTTGTTTTAGGGTTTCTGTGCCTGAGAAGCCGGCAGACAAAATGCGCTTCAATGTTGCTTGGCCAGAGTGTATTAGCAAAAAAAGAAAAAGGGGAGAAGAGGGGTCACGAAGTGGAATATGCAGGAGAAGCCACAGGAAGAGCTTTCTTCTCGGTCGTGGGATTGCAGAGAAGCGATTCAGTGTCTCCAGGCTTCTGTTTCCTCATTCGTAACAGGATGGGGTGCAGGGTAAGGAGGGCTGTCTTGAGGATTAAAGGAGATGTGCGCTCGATGCACCCAAACAAGCAGGTAATATTGTTGACCAACAGCAGCATTACGTGAAGAACCAGGGGATCTGGCTTGGTTAAAAAGTGCGAGGAGTTTTTGCTTGAATCAACGCAAATACCTATAAATGGGTCTTCACGAGAGCCTCCCTGACCACCCCAGACTAGAGGTCGAGATCCCCTCAGCCCCCTGTTTGGGTTGTTCAGCAGTGAATGTTTCCTAACTTTTGCTCAGCGATTCCTATTTAAAGATGGACCCTCTCCTTCCCCAGCTAGACGGATAACCCCAGGAGGTCAGAACCCCATGTCTTACTGACCTTCATGTTCCCAGCACTGAGCCTGACGCTTGGCAATGAGAATGCACTCAACAGATGTTTAAATGAATGAATGAAAAACAACAACAGAACAGAAACACAGAGCACCCTCACCCCCGCTCTGCTGAACCGTGAGCTCCGTTATGGAGGAATCCGTCACTTAACAACAAGCCGAGTGCCCTGCTTACCTTCTCCAGGTGGAGATTTATCCATCGAGTAAAAGTCCGCTTCTGCACATTCTCCCTCTCAACTGAAAACAAAGAAGTGCTATTAGCTGGGTGCAAAGAAATACACGCAAAATCCCACCCTCTTCCTCCCAAGGGGAGAGTCTATGGAATCTCTGTAGGATGGGGAGCCCCGGAGGTCCCATATAGGGATGGAGACCTTCCCAGAAGGAGGCTGGCAAGGGCCTGGGGAGCACCTAGAATCCATCTTCTCCAGCCCAACCCTGAGCATCTTAAATAGATTAAAGACCCACGCATTCAGACACACAGAACAAAATCTTATGCACAAGCTAACGTGAGCATTTGGACGTTTGACTCTCCAGCACAAGAAGTACTGGTGGGAAGATACAAATTTAAAGCACGAGGTGATGGTGTCACACACCTGCCTGGCGGTAGTGTGGGTCAGAGGAGCTACGATGGAGGAAAGGAGGGGAGGTCAGTGATTAGGAATTGGGAGGGGGCTCGGGAATGTGTGGCGGAAAGAATTTGACAGTCCTGGCCTGGCCTGGTCACTTCCCAGCTTTGTGTCCTTGGGCCAGTCACCTATCCCCATATCTGATCTTCCCCATGAAGATACATGGGTGACAGCCCACTTCCAGGTTGCCGTAAGACTGACCTGCAATCCTGCAGGTCAGGCTCAGCAGGGTTCCTGGCACAGTAGCTGCTCTTTTTTTTTTTCTTTGTAGCAATTATTTTTAGAGCCAGGGAATACTTTGTGCGCCCCAGGAGGGGAGAGTTCTGCAGAGCCCCAGTGAGCAGGGAAGACGCCAACCAGACACAGACCCCTTCTCCCACAGGACATAACTTCCCAAACAGGTTTCTTAGGAGGAAAGATCTTTCCTTTTCAAGAGTTATTGCCATCTATCTACCCAGCACTAATTGTGTCCTGGACACTTTGTCTCCAATAATCTCTAGTCCTGACAATACCACCTGTGAAGTAGAAACTAGTATTTCATAGATGAACAAAACGGGGCTCAGAGAAGTACCCTGACTTGCCCCGGACATCAGTTGGAGAGAGACAGAGCTGAGCATCTGTCTGTCTGCCCCTCATCAGCCAGCTCCCTGGAAATGGAAGGCTTGGGTTTGAATTCCATCTCTTCCAAAAATTACGACAAAGGCATCTGCAGTAGTAATGATAATGATTTAAAAAATATTTACCGGACACCCGCTATGTGGGCAGGTAACACATCTAAGCACTTCACATGCATTCACTGATTTAATCCTTCCTACAACCCTCGCAGGGAGGGACCTTCAAGATGGGAAAACTGGGGCACTTGCCCAGCGACACGCAATTAGTAAGGGTATTGTTCCTATGTTACAGATGAGGAAACTGAGGATCAAAGAGCTAATAAGCCACAAAATTAGGACTTGGAACTAGAGTCTGTGCTTTGCCCATTCGCTCCTGGGCTCTGTGGCATCAGCTGGCTTGGCGCCTGGGGACCCGTAGGGAGTTTCCGTGATAGGCGGTGGTGCCAGTGCCTGGGTCTGGGCGCCCCGAGGACCATAGTAGCAGCCCCTGCAGCTCAAGACGCTACGCCTCTCAGGAAGCTTCCTGAAAATGTCGGAGCCAGAGGACTCCTAAATTACTAAGTTCTGGATTTCAACATATTGGAAGAACATATCACATATGCCTAAAACCATTTCATATTTCTTTAGCAATAAGAAAATGAGAGGCAATTTATCTCTTGGCCGAGAAAAAAAGGCTATGGTTTTCTCTAGCGACTGTCGTTCTTTTTTTCCTCCCAGCCTCATTATTAGGTAGATAGTGGTGCCCATAAATTGAATTTTAATATTGTGCCTTTCAATCTTTTTAATTGAAGAGCCAGCAGACAGTAATTATGCACATAACTGCTTCTCTCTCGTTTTCCTCTTTTTCCGTCAGGGAAGGTCACTGGCTAGTAGGCATAAGGATGAAAGAGCTCATTCTAGTGAACTGTTTCTCGTGGGAGGCGGGAGGAGGGAGGAAGGAAAAGAAGCTGATGGAAGCGAGGCCAGGAGGGGGGCATGTGCTGAGGGCCATGAGTTACAGAGCTCCAGGGCTTCCCAGAAGATGGGAGAGACCTTTCTGCCTCTGCAGCTCTTTCCATAGTGTGGGTCTTCCCATAGTTTAGTGTCTGTCCCGCCGTTGATGGACGTGGGCTATTCCTGGTTTTTTACTGTATGCAGCAGCGCAGCAGCCAGCGCCCTGGCACAGGCAACCTGGCATGTGAGTCTCTGTGCACAAACGTGTGACTCTAGTTCTTACGCCTGACGACTAAAAGCGGAACGGCTGGGTCTTAGCAGTGGGCACATTTGAAAATTTAATAGCGACTTCCAGACGGCCCTCCCAAAAGGCTGCCCTATTTTATATCTTCACTCCCACCTGTCTTTCAACAAGTTTATGGGGATTGTAAAGTATTTACACACACATTCAAACACTCAGGCTGGTTTCTCCATATGGCTTCAGAGAGAGCAAAGTCTGTCTCCTGAAACAAAAGTGCATTCAGTGAAAGCCTAAGAGAACCAGGCGTAGGCTGTTAGTTTAACTGTGCAGAAGGGTGCAAATGAGGAAGTGGGTGTGAATGAGGAGGTGGGTGTAAATGAGGAAGTAGGTGTCTGTTAGTCTACATATATGCCTCATCTATCTGCCCACTGAGCCACCTATCTGTCCATCCACCCACCCATTAGTCCTTCCATCCATCCATCTATCCATCCACCCATTAGTCCATCCATCCATCCACCCACTCATTAGTCCATCCATCCATCCATCCATCCATCCATCCATCCATTCATCCATTCAGCCGGCCTCCCAGCTGATACTTACTCAATGATTACTACTTGCTGGGAACTATGCCCAACCCTGTGGGCAAATTCAGAAATGAAGAATTAAGCATACATGGAATCTTGCACTCCAAGAATTCACAGCCAAGTAGGAGAGAGAAAACACGGATGCCGCAAGGCACATAAACAAGGAGAAATGAATTAGAAATTTCAAGAGCTGATGGGATGGGAGGAGGTGATTTCAGACTCCACGGGGGACTCCTCTGGGGGCCCTGAGATGATCCCCCCCCCCCATAGAATTGGGACACGGAGGGATCCTGAAATGCAAAGACAGCATTTTAGCCCTGGCCTGATCCACGGCCAACCTCTGGGTGGCTTCACTTCCATTCCACCCAAGGCCAGTGGGTGAATCCGGGCACAAATCAGCTTCAAGAGCACAGTGGAGCCATAGGAGGGCAAGGTGATGACCGAAGACACCAGGGGACTGTGAGACTAGGTCACAAATAGCAGATGAGTCCCAAACAGAAATAGGGTACGGAGACCATATTTTCTGTCCCTGAAACTAGGACACGCCGCTCAATACACAGGAGAGAGAATGTGAGAATTTAGCCTGCCCCAGAAGGCCCACCTGGGAGCCACACACCATTAGACCATGAGCTGACCTTGGTGAAAGTCAGAACTTTCAAAATACCTTTGCCTCAGTCTCCCCTCTGCAGGATGGGGATAACCGTGCCTCCCTCACAGGAATGCTGTGAAGATCAAAAGGGATCCGCCAGAAAGGCATTCCCAACAGCTGTTCCGGAAGGGCCACCTTTCCCCCAGCCCCCTGGCACACCGCATGCCTTGGGGTATTTTATCTGCTGTCTCCACACAAAGGCTGGCTGCCCTTTCCAGGCCTTCTGCATTTCCAAATACCCACCCCCATCCCACAGGCCTTTTCGACTTCCGGCCCAGCCAAGACTCTATAAACTTTATATAGTCTCCATAAACCCAACGGCCCCTTTTGTCCACGGCACCTATCACGTTGTAAAGGCGTAGGAAACCATTTCTCAGGAAGGGTCTGGCCTTCGTGAGGAGTGTTTGTGGGGCCTGGTGTGGGTTTACTGGGCAACAGCGGAGTAATAACAGCGCTGCAAAATCAGCATCCCGGCTCTGCCTGGCCGGCCAGGGTGCTCGAGCACCAGGTCGGGTGGAGGCGGGGAGGGGCTGCCAGGTCCGGGACGCCAGGGACGCACAGAAGGGGCGGCCCAGCCTTCTGGCTCAACTCCACCCTCCCAAATTCCAAGGCATGACTTTGGCCCCGGCTTTGCCTAGAACAGGCAATTTGAAAACAGGAGGTGTGACATTCCTTCCTTCTCAATGGCAGGCTGAGGGGTTGGAAGCCACAGAAAAAGGGATACTAGCTCTGGGAGTTACAACAGACTCATTTAGGGGCTTCCCTGGTGGCGCAGTGGTTGCGAGTCCGCCTGCCGATGCAGGGGACACGGGTTCGTGGCCCGGTCCGGGAAGATCCCACATGCCGCGGAGCGGCTGGGCCCGTGAGCCATGGCCGCTGAGCCTGCGCGTCCGGAGCCTGTGCTCCGCAACGGGAGAGGCCACAGCAGTGAGAGGCCCGCGTACCGCAAAAAAAAAAAAAAAAAAAAAGACTCATTTACATCTGTGGCTGTCTTTCTGTAGGTCCACATTTCCCTCAAACCTACTTCCTATATAATATTTCCTCTATAATAGTCTGCTCTTCCCCGCCCATGGGAAAGCCTTGAAGGCTTTATCTGTTGATGAAAATAATATGCTGATCATAAAAAATTAAAATATAGAAAAGCACAGAGAGGGGATTCCCTGGCGGGCCAGCGGTTAGGACTTGGCACTTTCACTGCTGTGACCCAGGTTTGATCACTGGCTGGGAAACTAAGATCCCACAAGCTGCACGGAGCGGGGAAAGAAAGAAAGGAAGAAAGGAAGAAAGAAAAGCATAGAGAAATATATCTCAAATCTCATGAAATCATTACACCCAGAGATCACCAGTATTGCCATTTTAATGACCATCCTCCTAGAACTACACACACACACGCACACACACACATGCACACACACACGCACACACACGCACACACACATGCACACACACAGGCTCAGAGTTAATGCACGTGTGTGCTCATGTACATAACTGCAACGTGATCACCTAAAGACTCAGTATTCGTCAAAGCATTGCCCACGGATCCCTAATATCAAGAGCCTTCTGGGCTTCTGGGGTGACAGTTAAAATGCTAATTCCTCGACCCCAGCCAAGACCTACTGGGTCACACTCTCTGGGGCTGGGGCCTGGGAATCTGAATTGAACCAGCTCGGGGGTTTATGACAGTACACAGTTGAAGAACCTGGGTCTTCCTGGGAAGAGACAAGTGGCACGGTTCCTTGGTCATCTTCGGGCAGAGTAGAGATGGCAATGGGACGTCACCTGGTGGAGGAGAAAGGGCCGGCGTTCTGGAGCCAGGCCCACAGTGCCACCCCTCATCCTGAGATGGAGACACGGATAGGGCTCCCGGGTTGGTTACAGTATTGCTTATTGGCGCTGGCAACAAAAATTCCTTTCCTGCTTTGTCAAAAATGCTCTTCCTGATAATGCTTTAAGTCACTAAATTCACGCAGTTGCTCTGATACTCCCGAGAGATGAATCAGAGCTCGCCTTGGAGGACCGCAGAGCAGAATCCCGCAGGAGAGGCTTATCCTTCGACGTCCATCCAGCTGCGGCAGCTGGGACACCTGTTTCCAGCCGCAGGGGCACTGCCCGGGCAGGAGGGAGGCAGCTGGGGCGAGCTGTGGCCTCACCTCCAGGAGCTCAAAGCCCTCGCCCAGAGCCGGGCACAACGCATGTGCTGAACAAACGCAGCTGTAGCTGTTATCGCTAACCTCTGACAAGCTGCTGAACTTTTCTGAAGTTGAGTTTCTTTTCTGTGTAATAGAGACAACGCCTTCCCCTACCAAATGAGACGATGATGCCTCTGTGTGTGTGTGTGTGTGTGTGTGTGTCGGACACACAAAGGACCTCAGTAAACAGACTTCTTTCTTCTCACAATTATAGCATTCCAGGGACCCATACGTGGGCCCTACTGACAGCTTTCTGTAGGATGGGGCGTGGCTACCCTGGTGACAGCTTGGTGGGCCCTCCCTGTCCCCAGTGGAATGGTCACCGACGTCCCCCGCTCAGCCCTCTCTATCCAGGAGGCAGGGTGGCAGGAGGCCCCGTACTTTTCAAGCTTTGCTCCTGTTTTGTGTGAGGGCAGGACCCTGGCACGCGTAGGCTCCTGCGCCCCAGGCCTTGTTCGCCAGAAGCCCGGGTCTGTACAGAGGGCCATCTCGGCTCCAGGGGAAGCCACAGCCCCCGATGATGACAGTCTCAAGGGGTTCCTCCGATAGCATCCTGGTCCAGAAACCTCTTGCCCCACCTTATACGAGCGACGTCCTGAGACACTCACATACACTTTCCCGTTCTGGGTCTGAGCTGACCTCCTCCAGTAGCTGGGAAAGCCACTATCCTTCTTGCCAAACATCCTTCTTTTTCTCCATGGCTCAGACCCCACTCATTCTAAGTGTCCCCCTTGGCTCGCTTCAGCTGTGCCAGCTCTTTCCATCAACCAGGGATCTTTAACCCAGGATCAAGGGCACCCGCCGCCCCACGGACAGCACACAAACTAGCCCTCGGGGGTGCCCCTGCATGCCTGCCCCCGCCCAGCCCTTGGCACTGCTGGACCCCCAGGCGCCCGCGGCCGCCCTCCAAAGAGGCCGGGTCCCCCGCCTCGTCGTTTCACTCCTTTCCCCATCTTTCAACACCTCCCAGAAACACAACCTCATTACATGGCCCCACGCTGGTTCATTTGAGAAATAAAACTCAGAAACAAATTAAACGGCGATTTCTTTTGCAGCAGGAGGGGAGCCAGGCTTCAGGAATACCAGGCCGGCAGCCTTCGGTTCTGACTCCCGGGGGCTACTTCCCATCATCGGCTCTGGAGGTATTAAAAGCCAAGGCCTCTGAGTGATTTTGCATTTAATTTCCTTTGTTTTTTCCTCCCCCAATGTTTGCTCTGACCCAAGTCCCTTTTATTGAGACTTTGGTAATAAAATGCAAAACGCTCCTTGGGACCACAGGCCAAGGAGCACGCAACTCCTACCAATCGGTGTGCAGGGAAGTGGCAAGCAGCGCTGCCAGGGCCCTCCCACCCCCTTTCTAGTTCCTCTGCTGCCTTCTCTCCTTTGTCCCTTGTGGGACTGGGGATGCGCCGATGGGCCTCAGGACCAAGAGTGAGTCCGGGCTCCAGCCGGTGCAAACCGGTGGTCTCCCCAATATGCACCTGGGGAGACTCCCATAAAACTGCCAAGCTCATTCGAACTGGGGACTTAAATCCAATTCTCTCACAGGTCCCAGAGGCCACCAATTAACATACCACGTCCTGCCCCGCCATGCCCCTGCTTCTTAGCTGCTCTCAAACACATACCCCAGGGCTCCAAAGAGCTAGTCCCAATTTCACACCAAATTAACTCTTAAGTTATATGTATATATGTACAGGGCGGGTGCCTGTGACTAACATAAAAAAATAAACCCACTCTAGTTTTTTCTGTGAGTGATACTGTCTAAACTCAGTGCTCAACCTCGGTTCACCTTGATTTATGACAGATGACGCCAGCCATAAAAACCAAGGTTGGACTACCAAACGTAAGGTAGATAGCTAGTGGGAAGCAGCCGCATAGCACAGGGAGATCAGCTCGGTGCTTTGTGACCGCCTGGAGGGGTGGGATAGGGAGGGTGGGAGGGCAGGAGACGCAAGAGGGAGGAGATATGGGAACATATGTATATGTATAACTGATTCACTTTGTTATAAAGCAGAAACTAACACACCATTGTAAAGCAATTATACTCCAATAAAGATGTTAAATAAATAAATAAAATAAAATAAAATTCCCTCCCCCCCCCAAAAAAAAACCAAGGTTGGGAAAAGGGATTTTAACATCCACCCAGATGGGCAGACCAGGTGACATGACCAAGTCAGGCAGACGGCCCGGATGCATCCAGTTGAAACGGAGACGGAGAGTTAAGTGGCGTCGGACAGATCGTTCACACACCCATCCAGGAAGCAAATGGGTTGACGCTTACACTCAACCATGGAAAATAAGAATGTGGACCCCGTCCTCATGGGCTTCCTTTGGCAGGTCCCACAAGGAAGGATGGAGAGAGGGAGGGGAGGAGGGAGAGAAGGAAGGAAGGGAAGCAAGATAGAAACATATTCTTTTCGCATACTATGGAGACCGTGATTCCTGGGGGACTGAACTCTCCCTTGTGGACCACAGATTTTGATGATTTTCTTTTTTCTAATACCAGTATTTTCGGGGAAGTATCCTGGCTTCTGAAGACTAACTTGAGTAACTTCTAAAACTGTGTTTTCCAAACCACATTCTGCAGAGGACTAGTTCTAAGAGGCCTTTCAAAAGAGGAACCCAATAAAGCTGGGAAATAGTGCATCCTCTGTTTCCTGAGGATGATCAGTATTTTTTAAGGCTCTGATAAGTCCTGCAATAAAGACGTGTTTCACTTGGTCTCAACCAAGCTCATCTGAAGCCAGACCCCTTTTCTGGGTAAAACTGATCACAACTTTCTTGTAGACTCCTGCTTTGGAAATACAGAGAGATGTTCATTCATGGGGGATGTCTCCACTGGGTCCTCACAGCCACTGAATTAGGCAGCCACACTTCTTGTGACAGAGACTCCCATGTGTTTGCCAAACCCTGTTTCCTTTTTCTCATGGGCACATAGCCAAACTACATTTCCCAGCCTCCCTTGCAGGTGGTGGGGGCCTCATGGCTGCGTTCCAGCCAACGGTACGCGGGGAGGTGCAAGCATGCCACTTTCAGATGAGGCCAGGCCAATGCTTCATGCCTTGTGCCAAGGATGTAGAGGAGGACCGAGCCATGGCAGGGAAGGAGTCTGGACTCCCAAACCCCCCCAGTAGTGCCACCCCATGAGGAATACCACTGTGGGACTATTGAGTGAGAAATACACCTTCACTGAGTTAAGCCAGAGTCCTTTGGGGATTGTTATTATAGCAGCTAGACAACCAGGCTTGTACCTGCCTTAAGTGAGAACCAGCCTCCCCTGTGCAAGAGAGGAAGGGGAGGAGGGAAAAGTCAACATTTCTGCAGCCTCTTCCAGGCACAGGGAGAAATACTCCGCCACTGAATCCTCACGGCCACCTCAACAGGTGAGCGATGGTGCTTCCGGTGCAGATGGGGAAACTGAGTGTCAGAGAGGGGCAGTGACCTGCTCCGGTGCCTGGCTTCACAGCCGAGGGAAGAGTCTAGCCTGGTGAGCCAATACCCTCTCCACGGCACCTTGCTGGGCTGGTGGAACCCTTCAAAACAAACATCTTATTGAAGAACCTTCACAAAGAATCGGTTTCACACCCAGGTGAGCTCGGCAGCATACAGGCTGACCTGGTGTTTTGTCCCCGAACAGAGCTTCAACAGACCTAATAAGAGTCAGCTTGACTTCTTGGGTTCAGCTCTTTTTTAAAAAGGAGATTAAAACGCTCAGCTGCATACACATGACCTTGATTTACATTTTTAATAAAGCCTCACCCTTCAAATACCAATGTTTTTATGTACATGCGAAGGCCAATCGGCTGCGAGATTCTCTAGAATTGGGGTGACCAACTGCCCTGGTTTGCCCCGGATTGAGGGGGATCCCGGGACACAGGACCTCCAGTGCTAAAACTGGGAAAGTCCCAGGCAAACTGGGATGAGTTGGCCATTCTAAGCAGTAGACACAGCCCTGTGTCCTGGAGAGCAGGAGGGAGGGGACAGCAGCTGGGAGGGGCAGAAAGCCCTGGGAGCCACGTGGGAGACCAAGACAGCGTAACTCGAGGTGGTTAATATTTGCTTTAAATGTCAGGGACAGAACAAACCCTGAAATTCCCATTACAACTTTAAACTGCCAACGAAAAGTGACACGTACACACACACACACACACACACACACACACACACACACACACCCCTCAAGGTAATGTGGGTCACCTTCAACCTTCTTCAGGGACCTTACTGGAGGGATTTTGTCATTGCAAGGTCTCCCTTATGCCACAGCCATAATGGTTCAGACCTCAAGGACTGCACTCACACTGAGGTCAAGGGCAGATCATTGCCACTGGGTAGAACCCTGTAGAATGGCAAATTCCAGTTCGGTGATCCTACAAAACCCACTGAGACTAGACCCGTGATGCTCAACCCTCACAGTCACCTGGGGAATCTTTAAAAAAAATCAGAGATGCCTGGGCTCCATTCCAGACTAATTGAATCTGAATCCCTGAGGATGGGGCCCAGGTATCTGCATTTTTAAAGCTCCCCAGGTGATCCTGACACTGAGCCAGGGCTGAGAACCACTGCTCTTAGCCAGGGGTTGGCAAATTTTTTTTGTCAAGGGCCAGACAGTAAATGTTTTAGACTTTGCCGGCCATATGGTCTCTGGCAACTAGTCAACTCTGCAGTGGTGGTAGAAAGCAGCCAAGGTATACCCAAACGAGCATGGTGTGTTCCAATAAAACTTTATTTGTAAGAACAGGTGGTGGGCCGCAGCTTGCCAAGCCCTGCTCTAGACTTCACAAGCCCCGTTGCTTGATTTAATCAGCCATTCTAGACTTTGCTGGTGGCCATACCCTTCACGGCCCAACTTTTAAAAGTCAGTTTGGGGCTTCAGGAGCAGGGGGTTGTTTGCATTCTGTTTATTGTTATAAGAAAAGCAAACAGCAGTGGTGGGGTGGATGGAGCAGAAGGTGTATGGGAAACAGGAGCAGCAGAAAAACTGAGTATTTGGTCCCTGCAAGTCAGAGAAATGCACTTGGATTTTCTCCTCCCATCCCCAAAACTGTAAGAAAAATCACATTTGGGCAACCAGACTTTTAAGTGATTCTTGTCCTTACTTTCCTTCTTCAGCAGCCGGCCTTTTTCAAACCACGTCCTATCACCTAGCCTCTCCCTCCTCATTCCCTGCTAAATACCCACTTTGTCTGAAGAATCCAAGGGAGCAAACATGGAGAAGGAAAACAACCCCACACAATCATTACATTTTTCCTTCTTCTTTTGTAAAGTTTAAATGGAAACAGGCTTAAAAAAAAAAAAATCAAACAGAGCTACCCGTAGACAAAATTGCTTAGCAGATTAAACCTTGTCCAAGGAGAGTAATCTCCCTCACCCGTTTCCTTAGCACCGCAAGGAACCCAGAATTATTCTGCCCATCAGAGTCCTCGGCAGTTCAGTGTTCTGGCTGGAGAGGCCATTAAATACTTAGGGTAGCTTCTCATCCAACACCGCCATCGAGGCAGTCGTCCAGGGTCTACTTGAATGCGTCCCAGGACGAGGCACTCAGTACCTCTCCAAAATCAGGCTTCCATGATCTCAAAGCTTGCCTTATGGAAAAGGAGAAAGTGCAGTGGGTACAAGTCAGGAGCTAGAGGATGACAGGTTTCAGTTTGATATCGGGAAGCTAGGCCATCAGAGCTGACCAATAGTGGGATGGGATACCAAACATTTCCAGCTCTTCAAATCTTAACGTTTTAGAGGAAAACTAAAAAGACACAGATACTCTGAGATTCTGCCTAGAAAGCCCTGGTAAATGTTTTTTCAGGCTGTTGGAAAATCTGGTGAGCTGGAAGGAGGTTTTGCTACCTCTCCTGATAACTACTGTAATTCCTCCAACTAGATATGCTATGAAAACTAGTTCTTGTAACAGGTTGGTTAGGGGTGAATTTTTACTTGAAAATGAATCCATATATTTATGTAGGAGATGGAAACACACTAATGCACAAAAAGATGGGACATAATCGCAGCACTAACAGATTCTTGAACAGGTTCTTATACAAAGGGACAGGGGTCACTGCAAATATTCCTCTTTCGAGGAATCTCATAACGAGTTCAATTTCCTTTTTCACTTTGCCGTCAGGAAATTCTTCATTAAACTTGAAGGCCAAGTTTAACAAATGAGCGGAACTGCGGCCCGCATATCTCGATACTAACTTTCCCCTGGACCTCAATTTTTACAAAAATATTACAGTCATACCTTGTTATCTGCAGGGGATTGATTCCAGGACCCCCATGGATAACAAAATCCGTGCATGCTCAAGTCCCTTATATAAAACACTGCAGTATTTGCATATAATCTACACACACCCTCCCATATACTTTAAATCATCTCTAAATTACTTATGAGACCTAATACAATGTAAGTGCTACGTAAATAGTTGTCCCCGTGGCAAATTCAAGTTTTGCTTTTTGAAACTTTCTGGAAATGTTTTTTGGAATATGTGTTATCTGAATCCACGGACGCAGAATCCACAGTTATTGAGGGCCAACTGATTTGATACAGATTCTTTTGTTTATAAACTTTTAAGCTTTGTTTTATGGATCAGGTAAACTACCTTAAATATTTTTGTTCAAGAAAGGAGAGTAGGGCTTCCCTGGTGGCGCAGTGGTTGAGAGTCCGCCTGCCGACGCAGGGGACACGGGTTCGTGCCCTGGTCAGGGAAGATCCCACGTGCTGCGGAGCGGCTGGGCCCGTGAGCCATGGCCGCTGAGCCTGCGTGTCTGGAGCCTGTGCTCCGCAATGGGAGAGGCCACAACAGTGAGAGGCCCACATACCGCAGAAAAAAAAAAAAAAAAAAAAGAAAGTAGAGTATAATAAATGAATGAACAGACATGTGAATGAGTAAATCCATAAGTAAACAGAGTGTCTTGTACATGGTTGTTACCCTTCTCCACCCCACCCATGCCTGGTGTATAAGTAGAGATGCTTGTTGAATCAATCAATCAATCAATGGAAACCCCACCTACCACGGTGCTCATTGCATCTGGCCTCCAAAACCACCATGTTCATCCTGATACAGCCTGGATCACTCACTTCCCAGCTGCGACCCTGACCTCTAATCTGTCCATCTAACCTCACCAGTGTGGCTCTAGGAACACAAACTAGGTCTTCTCCCTTTTTGTACCTGCAGTTCCTGCTCACAGAATCGCTCAGGCTGCTCCAGTGAGCCAAGTCTCAGGTGGAATCTATAGGACTGAACCAAGAAAGCCCGGATGAAGATACCCAGGAATCAGTATGGGGACCAACTCTGTGGTGCGCCGGCCTGAGGGGTTTACAACCATCTGTCTCTGGTGGAACAGATCACCATGGCTCTATCAGTGAGAGCTGGATCTGGATTTCTCCCAGGTTCAGGTATCAAGAGAACAAGCCTGACTGCAAAAGGACCACCACCTGGTCCAGGTTAGGCATCTCGGCACTTGGCTTAAATGAACAGCCAATTAAGATACTGCGTCTAGCTGCCCCTCGGGAAGAAAAGGGGCGCCGTGCCACGGTGCGTGAACTCATCATCATGATTCCTACGAGTTTTTGGTGTCTGCTTTCTGTTGCTAAAGCTGCCACATTTGGGGGGCTTACTGTGTGCCCTGCGCTACACATGGCTCATCTCTTTTCTCTGATCCGTGACCCTATGGGACGGGTACTGTCATGGTGGTGTGCACGCCGGAGTGCTCTGCAGGGCACCCCCTGGTATGGGGATGCACCTCCCTGGTCGTTGATCCAGGTGGTAAAGGCAGTGGGACCCTGAAGGTCAACGACACGACCACTGGAGCCTGAGCTCCTTCTTGGGAATCAGACTGGGTCTGATTCCAGCGTCCATCTGACTGGTCCCTTGAATGGAGCAAGTGGCACAGGGGCCATTTGCTGCCACTCGGACTGGAGAGCAAACAGATCAATCAGGAAGAAAGAGAGACACAGCGATGAGAGATGGGGTGGGAAAGACGGAGAGCGAGAAAGTGTACAAAGGAGAGCTCTGTTCTGGCCTATTCTCGAGGCCCTGCTACACACGCCCTGGCCTTTGGATTCAGTGGGATCCCTGTACTTTTTTTTTTTTTCCTGTACTTTTCTTAAAGCAAAGGCAGCTTTTAAGCTTAATCACGCTCTTGTGAGTTTCTGTTGGTTGCAGTTAAAAGCCTAATTTCTTCAACAAGCAAACCGCAAATTCAGAGATGAAGGGACACCGATAGATTAAGAAAGGCTCAAGGGACAGCCTCGGATTGCAATGTACGGCCCTTATTTGGATCCAGATTCAAACACACTGTTATGAAGATGAAATAATTGTATTCTGGAAGTTCAAAAACATAACTGAAATAAATTCTTAGCAAATTATAAAATGCCAAAATCAGGGCAAGAAGAAATAGGGAATTAAAATACATCAATAAATGTTAAAAAAAAACAACAACAAACAGTCCTTAACTTGAACATTCCTGATTCCCATTTTACAGATGCACTAACCGAGGCAGGGATGAGTTTGGCCACCCAGAGCCGGGTTTCATACCCAGGCCTGGCCCCAGAGCCTGTGTCAAACCCAGCCTGCTGGGCACACTGCCTCCCGATCTCAACCCTGACCGGGACACCGGACGCCACCACCACTCCCAGACTTCGCAGTAAACCAGGGCGGAGCTCATTAGCAGAACTATTCTAAGTCCTTCCAATTTAGGTCACTACCACCTCCTGCCACGCCGTGTGCCACCTTGGCGGGTCCCTCTGCAGAGGGATGCCTACTTTCCGAGGCTGTGCTATTAGCAATTTCATACATTTTGTCAGTTCTCCCACACTAAACCGCAACTTCTACCCAGGAAGAACGCTATCTTCAAAAGTCTAAAACCTATAAAAGGGTTTCCCGGTAGAAGCAGGCCTGAAAGTGCAGACAGCTAGGGAAGGAGACTGCAACTTTTATTACAAGCTTGTCTTGTAATAAATTAATTTAATAAATTAATTTTTATTAATTTAATTTTATTATTAAATTTAATTAATTTTAATTTTATTAAATTTAATTATTATAAAATTAATTTTATTAATTTTTATTATTTATTAAAATTTAATAAATTTAAAAATATTTTATTTTTTAAATGATGTGCATACATGTGATAGAAAATTTAAGCTTTACTTTAAAAAATTTGCTATGTACCCAACCCTGTGCCTAGTGCAATCTTTTTTCATCTTTTGTCCTTAATACCACTGGGGGAAATGTTTCCAAATGCCAGATCTGACAAAAGAACTTTGTTTGTAAAATCAGTAGATACCTAAAACACACAAAAAAATCAGAAAACACAATGGAAAGAAAAAAGTCACATGGATTCAATTATTCCAAGGCAAGCTTATTTCCTTCCATTCTTCCTCTACATGCTTTTTATTTTTGCTTGCTTGTTTGAACATAATTTCGACCATATTATACATGCCATGTGGTATTCTGTGGAGTGGGCACTATTGTTTGCCTGTTCCGTATCTTTTCTCACCTTTCCTGAGTGGTAGTAGTAGTAGTTATCATTATTATTGTCATTATTATTATTACTGTCATCAATCTTGCCCGTTCTCCATCACTGTGTCTTGGCTGTGTTGGGAGAGGGGGCAAATAACTTGTCTTTTAGTTTATAGGTACAAGGAACCAGACAGACACTTTCAAACCTGATAGGCAACTGGTAGAGCCCTTCATGGTCCTGGATTTTGAAGCCTGGCTCAGAGTGAAATTTTCTGACTTTTCCTTGGGAATGTTCTGATATGGAACATGCATATGAGTTCTGAGATGGAAAAAGGTATGTATGGATGGTGGGTAGCTAATGGAGTGGCCCGTAGCAACCGCTGGTGGCCGCCCCAACATTCGTCCTTCCCTTCTTCTCAACTAACGGAATGCTGATTTTGAGCCAGCAACCTGCCTAGTTTAAAAATGATCACTTCCCAGCCTCCCTTGCAGTCTGGGGGAGTCATGTGACAAAGCTTGGCCAATGAAGTGGAAGAGGAAGTTAGGGGGTGGGGTTTCCAGGAGTGCCCGGTAAAGGGGAGCAGAAAAGGCTGAGGTTTACTTTGCCTTTAATCCTCTGGTTTCCAGTCACGAACTATGAAGCTAGAAAACATAACAGCCACTTCTAGGAATGACTGAGCAGTGAAAAGCAGCAGCTGGCTCCATGATGGCTCTACTGGGCCCCAGAACTGGCCCCAAGCTGCTTATCTCCAGGCTTCAGATAAATAAATCCTATTTGAAGTCGCTGTAAGTTGGGTTTTTGTTACTTGCAGCTCAGCACGATCTTAACTGACACAATACGCATCCTCTTGTATGACGTGATAAACGCAACGTAAACCCTTCAAAGCTTACCCAACCATATCCCTATTGTTGGATAGTTATGCTAGTTCCAGGTTTGGGGGTGCTGTTAATACTTCAGTAATATGCACATTTATGCATAAGCACCTGTGGGTCCTTACATTTCTATAGCAAAACTCTTTCACGTTCATTCGCTCACAAAGCCAGAGGAAAATGGTTCAAGATAGGATGGCTCAGGGGCCACGTTATAGGCACCAGGTTTTCCATGATGTCTTCTCTCTCCTTTATGTTTCCCCCTAACATCTATGTTCTGTTCAAAAAAATCATCCAACTTCAGTAAATGGTGGCTGCTGAATCCGAGTGAGAAATGAGAAACACTTCCAACTTGTGAAGAGCTAGGGATGTGTCATCCAGGTTCTAAAACCCTGCAGATTAACTCTATGGGAGGTCACCTCGCGAAGCCAGGAAGCCTGTCTCTAGCCGCAGGGTGCAGAGAACGAATGACTGCAATACATTAAGGCACAAGCAAAGGCTCAGGAATACTGTATATTGCTTGGGGCCTCTGAACAACATGGGGTGGGGGGCATGGGACAAAATCCTCAGAGATGATGGCCAATGTTTGCGTGTGTCGGGGTGGGCTGGAGAAGCAGCAGGGAGGTTGGGAAGGTGTTCGAAAAGGTGGCAAAGACTACGAGATCTTGAAAAGGTATTAGGAGAGCGCTGCTTCTTAACAATACAGGAAATCTGTTCCAGGGACCACCCGGAACCAAACATCACCCTCTCTAACCTCTGGGTTTCCTGAGGCCCTTTTTATTTCCCATGTGGGATATGCACTTGGTGACTGCACACAGCGGTCCCACGTGGGGGGGTGGGGGGAGAAGTGGGAGAACACTGAAGGGCCAAAGACAATGTCCATGTTCTTAGTTCTCAGGGGATGATGATAAAACCAGCACCCGCCATCTTGTGTTCTGGAAAACCTTGGTGCCTCTGCCACCTGGTGTTTGTTTTGTGGATGGGGTCCAATCACTCTGGCTGTTAAAGTGAAGCCTGTATTCTCACCGACCGACCCTATAAAATCAGAGATGTAGTAGAAGAGACTCATCTCCCAGTCGAGTGGTCTTTGCACTCCATTAAACACCTTTGTTCCCTATGTGTCCGATCCAGAACGTCTTCCATTTTATAAATAGAACTCATTCATTACAGGACAAGGACTTGCCATCCTGGCATTAAAATCACAAAGATCCTCTCTTACCCTCAACTGTGAAAACGAGGACCCTATATTTATTGCGTTCTGGGCTCTGTGCTGGGCACTGGTGAGGTGGGTATTAATATCTCCATTTTACAGATGAGGAAACAGGCTCACAGAGGTAAGGGAATTTTGTGTTCAGGATCAGACAGGAGGGAAAGAAAGGAACTCTAAATGTCTTAAGCAAACGTGCTCTAAATTCTAGAGCGAGCGGTGTCACAGAGAGAATTGTTGGGTCTTTGTTGATGAGGGGCCCCCTCCTCCCTCCCTTCAATCGCTTCTTTCATAAGGAGCAGTTGGAACTCTTCCGGGCCTGGTGGTTTTCTGAGACATTCCTTTACTTTTGCTTATTCTCAAAGCTGCAGGCCAGGTTCTAAGCTCAGGTCCAAGGGCTGGGGCCAGACCTTGGAGTCTTCACGCAGAGTTTTCTGCCCTCGGCCCCTGCAGAGGGGAAGGATTAGCAGGCAAAGCCCACCAACTTCCCTCCCGGCTGCTTTATGGCTTTGTGTCTCTTCCTCCCAGCTCTGGCTGAGTCTGGCCCCAAGACCACTGCACTCAGGGTGGTCCTTCCTTCTCCAGGGAGTTGGAAATTACCAAAGGAGCACCGGACGGGTGATGAGCAGGCCATCTGAAGTTGGGCGGCAACTTACTCATGTTTTTGAAAAGTTTAAAAATGAACGCAGCAACAGTAAAGGTCCGAAGCATTCTGATTCCACCACGTGCCAGCGGAGCACAGGCTCCGGACGCGCAGGCTCAGCGGCCATGGCTCACGGGCCCAGCCACTCCGCGGCATGTGGGATCTTCCCGGACCGGGGCACACACCTGTGCCCCCTGCATCGGCAGGCGGACTCTCAACCACTGCGCCACCAGGGAAGCCCCCAAGCATCTCTTAAATGTTCATTCAAGACGTTGAAATGACCAGGTGGCTCCTGGCTAGACGTTCCTTCATTTATTCATTTAAAAATGAAACTGAGCAATGCACTGGACGCATAGTGTGTCTGTGTCGGCAGGAGAGAAAATCTGCTGAATCCATGGGCCCGGTCAGCACCCTGCCGGGCACACAGGTACAGGGAAACTCAGTGCTCGGAGAAGGGCGCTTGTGGTGGATGCAGCCTCCGCTCAGCAACTTCCCCTGTGGGGTGGAGCTGGAGCAGGAACTTGAAGGTCCAAGGTCAGCAGAGAGGGAGGTGGGGGGGGGGGCATTCCCTGCAGGGGGACAGAGAAGGCTGGAGCGTGACCAATAACAAAGGGTAGGTTCTGAGACCTGTCAGCCCCCAGCTCCTTGGCAGGCAGAAGTGGGGCAAAAACGGGGGTGGCGGGGGGACACTCGGTGAGAGAGCGTTGAATGCCACCCAAGCAATTCCTTCGGACCGAATATACAATGAGGCCATTCTTCCTATGGATTCCTTGAATTAGGAATGTGTGATCTTTCATCCCGGTTGCAGTGTTTGCGAATTAGATTTGAGAAGTAAACCAAGGCAGAGGCCAGAGTAAATCAGATGATGTATACTTTGTTCATCCAGTGAAACAGCTGTCGAGGCCCCGCTGCCAGCTGTGTCTAGACGAGGAGCTACCTGTTCCTGTTTTTATTCTCTCCTCCCTCTTTATCTCCCACAAGTAGTAGATTCTAAGTCATTCTCTTGGATGTGAAGGATGCCAACTGTCAATAAGGTGTCTATCCATTGACAAAGACCCAGCAGGAGCCACTGAAAATGTTTCGCTAATAGAGTAACTCTGTGCTTAAGTGTTTACAATATTTGAACTGCCCCTCATTAATCCAGATTAATCTCTTCCAATTAACGGGCATTACCTCATGGGTGGGTGGAGTAGAAGGGAGCTAACTAGAGTCAGGCAGTCAGCTAAGAGTGCTCCCCAGCATCTCGTTGAATTTTCTCAGCGATGGTGTGTTCAAACTCTTTGGGAGACTGCCCACTTGCTCCCCTGCCCCTGCCCCATGGTTATAAGGGGTGTGGAGCTACTGTGTTCTGACCCTGCCGCGTCTCAGGACCCCGCCCCTCCCTGATCACAGTTAGATTGACTTCAAGGCCACAGGGGCCCAGTGGAGCCAATGAGCTACTTCCCTGGGAGCTCTGGACTTGGGAGTACAGAGAGCATCGGAGATGTCCCTCCCATGACTGAAACCATGATATTTGAACTTGGGGGCTCATGAAGACCACATTTCCCACTTGGTGGAGAAAGCTGGTCTAGAGCATAAGAGAGACTTAGTCAAAATGCAGAGAGGAGCAAAACAATTGGTGATGTGTGAGTCCTGGGTTCCTTTCCTCCTGGGCCCAGCCTCCCCCCGACCCTGCCAGTGGCTTCTTTGGTTCCTCTTTCTTGAAATCTAAAAGCAGATTCCTTCCCTTTTGTGCTTAGCTTAGTTCCAGTCAGGCTTCTGTCACTTGCTACCAGGAGTCCTAAGAGGCAGGTGTTATGGTCACCATCTCACCAACGAAGAAACGAGGCTTGGGCGCTTGCTGGAGTTTCAGAAGTAGAATTTGTTGGGTACTTGCAACAGAAGGAACAGACTCCACGCCTGACCCTATGGGTCCTTCTGGTCGGAATGCAGGGCATCTCCGGAGTTAAGGACATAAAGGCATCAGCAGGGATAGAAAGGTTCTGCTCTGCTGCATGCTTTCTCATCAAGTCCCCTCAACCGCAGCAGTCCCCACAGAGCGAGGGAGACAGCCCTCTCCAAGAAGACTGCTGTTGGGTTCTGCTCTGGCCCTGCATGGCCTTTGCCGCTGGGAGATGTTGGTTTCTCTCTTAGCTCCACCAGCCGGCTGTGTGGTCAAGGGTAATTTGCTTAACTTTTCTGTGATGGGCTGAACTGTGTCCCCTCAGAAATGCGTATGTTGAATTCCTAACCCCTCAGGATATCAGAGCTGACTGTATTTAGAGATGGGGTCTTTACAGAGATAATTAAGTTAAAATGAGGTCATTAGGGTAGGTCCTAATCCAATAGGACTGGTGTCCTTACACACACTCAGAGGAAGACCACGTGAAGACACAGGGAGAAGACGGCCGTCTACAACGCAAGGAGCGGGGCCTGGAACAGAGCCCTCCTTCATGGATCTCAGAAGGAACCAACGCTCACGGCACCTTGATCTTGGAATTCTGGCCCCCAGAACTGTAGGAAAATACATTTCTGGTCTTAAAGCACCAGCCTGTGGTACTCTGTTACGCAGCACTAACAAACTAACGGAGGCCTTGACATTCCTTCTTCCCACCTGTGCAATTACTAAAGCAACACCTGTGGCCCCAGGGTGCAGGGCGTGTTGTGCCAAGAAGGGAAAAGCAGGCACTCATGGCCACCGCGTCATGGGCACGCCGGCAACGGTAGCTATTTTTTCTGTTCCAACAGTCACACTGCCCCACGAGCTGCAGAAGTTTCTCTGTCCTTTGCTAGTCCTTCAAGGGAGCCTGTTGTTTCCTTGACAACAATGTTCCGACAGGAGGTGACACATTTCCATCTTTCCTGAACAGACTGCTCTAAGCTGAAGGGCTGGTGGGAAAAGCCAGCCGGGTCTCTACGTACTGGGACAAAGAGGCTTCCAGGTGTGGCCTCATCCCCAGAGAAGAGGGAATGAAGTGTGCGTGGTTCCCTGGATGCCCCCAAAGAGCCCAGTGTGGAGGGATGGGGGGAGCTCATGTCCGGCGGCGGGGGGGCAGGTGCCCGCCCCGCGGGGTGTGCCTGATGTTAACAAGCGCTGGCGGGGAGCCGCAGGCCAAGGGGCCTGTAAGAAAGGCTCCAAGAGACGAAAAACACAGCGCTGGGAGGCAACACCTCCGAGCAGACAGGGAGCGTGGGGGGCCGGCCCTGCAGCCTCAGGCGCACCGCACCTCGCGTATGTGTGTGCGTGCGTGCGGGTCTGTACATGTGTATCTGTGTGTGGTGCAGGGGTGTGTGTGTTAAGGGGTGGTGTATGTGCAGCATGTGTGTATCTGTGTGTGGTGTAGGGGTGTGTGTGTGGGGGGGCATATGATGTGTGTAAGGGGTGTGTGGTGTACACGTATGGGGTGTGTATGAGTATGTAGTGTGTGGTACGTGTGCTGTGCGTACAGGTGTGTGTGGAGTATGTGATGTGTGTGGATGTGTGTGTATAGCGTGTGTATTTGTGTAGGACGTGTGTGTAGCATGTGGTGTGGGGGCGGTGGTGTGCATGTGTGTGGTGTGTGGTTGTGTATATATGTGTGAATATACATATACGTGTATGGTGTGTACAGCACATGTGTGGTGTGTTTGGAGGGGCTAGGCTGTGCGTGGGTATTTTTGTGTGTCTGCTGTGTGTAGTACATGTGGTGTGCATGTGCATGTGTGTGAGCAGTGTGTGTGCTATGTTGGCTGTGTAAAGGTAGTGTAGGGTATTGATGTATGTGGATGTTTGTATATAGTGTGTGTACTTGTATGTGGTGTGTGTGTGGTATGTGTGTGTCTGTGGTGTGTGTCTGTGTGGTGTGTGTGTCTGTGGTGTGTGTGTGTCTATGGTGTTTGTGTGTGTGTCTGTGTGGTGTGGGTGTCTGTGTGGTGTGTGTGTGTCTGTGTATCTGTGTGGTGTGTCTGTGTGTCTGTGTGGTATCTGTGTGTCTGTGTGGTGTGTGTGTGTGTGGTGTGTGTGTGGTGTGTGTGTCTGTGTGGTGTGTGTGTGTGTGGTGTGTGTGTGTGGTGTGTGTGTGTGGTGTGTGTGTGTGTGTGTGGTGTGGTGTGTGTGTGTCTGTGGTGTGTGTGGTGTGTCTGTGGTGTGTGTGTGTGGTGTGTGTGTGTGGTGTGTGTGTGTGGAGTGTGTGTCTGTGTGGTGTGTGTGTGGTATGTGTGTGTGTGTGGTGTGTGTGTGTCTGTGTGGTGTGTGTCTGTGGAGTGTGTATCTGTGTGGTGTATGTCTGTGTGGTGTAAGTCTGTGGTGTGTGTCTGGTGTGTGTGTCTGGGTGTGTCTGTGTTGTTTGTGTGTCTGTGGTATGTGTGTCTGTGTATTTGTGTGGTGTCTGTGTGGTGTCTGTGTGTCTGTGGTGTGTGTGTCTGTGGTGTGTCTGTGTGTCTGTGGTGTGTGTCTGTTGTGTTTGTGTGTCTGTGGTATATGTCTGTGGTATATGTCTGTGGTGTGTGTGTCTGTGGTGTGTTTGTGTGTCTGTGGTGTGTGTGTCTGTGGTATGTGTATGTGTGTGTGTCTGTGGTGTGTGTGTCTGTGTTGGGTTTGTGTGTCTGTGGTGTGTGTCTGTGGTGTGCGTGTCTGTGTGGTGTGTGTCTGTGGTACGTGTATGTGTGTGTGTGTGTGTGCGTGTGTGTGTGTTTGTTCAGGGATTGCTCCTGGACCTGGAGGCATGAGCAGCCGGCCCACCAGGGCTGGGAAAGGACTGGGAGCCGGACAGCGCCCCCCGAGGGCAGAATGGAGGGAGGTGACCATGTGTGGCCGTGACACAGGACAAAGCGGAGAGCTCGGATGCTGGCTGGATGCTAGCTGGGCCCTGGTCGTCCACCAGCTGCCCCCACCCCAGGCCTGACCTCAGAGCAGGGAGGAAGGGCAGCATGGACCAGCCCGGCGGGTGCCAGAGAGGGTCCTTCACACGACACAGGAGGATGCCCCACCCCCACCTCTGCCCAGACCCTCCTGGGGTTTCAAGAACCATCTGGGAGGAAGCGAGAGGGCAGGGCTGGGCCGCGGTTCCCACAGAGCTGCTGGAAGCAGGACAGAAAAACACGATCTTGACCTGCTTAGGGATCCTGTTTTTACACCCAGCCGGTGGGGCTGGGAAAGGAGTTGACTAGTCTGTGTCTCCCCTTCCTGGGCGTGAGCTCCCTGAGCCCCCGGGACACCTTAGTCCTCTGTCCCCACCAGCCAGCACAGGGCGGACACCTGTTCTGAATTATGTGCATGCTGCTGAGCTAATTAAGGACCAGAGCATCACGTCTAACCACAAACCCCTGAGTGCTTAACCCCGCAAAGGCCCTTCCTAACTCAGGACTCCTCAGTGTGCAGATGCGAAGCCACGGGGGCCCGGCCCACTTTCCTGTCCTCCCCTCTCCTCATTCCCGCTCTCCCCTTGCTGCCGCACGTCTTGTAGCTCCCTAACACACCTGCCCACCGTGCCTCTGGGCCTTTGCACGTGCTGTTCACGCTGCATGGAACACCCTTCCTGCCTTTCTCCACCTACTCATGAAATTCCTCTGGATGTCCACCTTACCCATCTGAGCATGGGGAGGCACCTCCTCTCTGCTCCCCACAACTGCAGCACCCGGGATTCTTTGTCTTGTGACTTTATCATTACTGCCTCCCGTGGGTGCCTGGCATTCAGTAAGCACATCCTTCCTTCCTTCCTTCCGTCCGTCCGTCCATCTTGCATTTATTTGCTCATTATGAGGATGAATCCAACATGCCAATCAAATTAATGAATCAAATATCTGCAGAAAGACTCAAACACACTCTACTATGAGCAGTGCCCAAAGAATTATAACAGATGCATTCCCCGCTTTCAAGAAGCTCGTGCTATTGTCATTCTGTAAGATAAATGTGTGGGAAAAATGACTAATATCTTGCAGTCAATGTCACATGTCAAATCAGTGGTAAAGGGCTTCCCTGGTGGCGCAGTGGTTGAGAGTCCGCCTGCCGATGCAGGGGACGCGGGTTCGTGCCCTGGTCCGGGAAGATCCCACATGCCACAGAGCGGCTGGGCCCGTGAGCCATGGCCGCTGAGCCTGCGCGTCCGGAGCCTGTGCTCCGCAACGGGAGAGACCACAGCAGTGAGAGGCCCGCGTATGGAAAAAAAAAAAATTCAGTGGTAAATAATACATACTGTGGGGGGAGACAGGGTAAGAGAAAGATCTTCGGAGGCTGGAGAAACCAGAGGAGGCTTCCTGGAAGGCGTGGCTTTGCATTAGGTCTTAAGTGCCTATAGGACCCAGTTTATTCCTATTCCTATTACCTATTCCAAGGTAATACAGTTGATTCTCATTATTCACAGTAGTTACATTCTAGAAAGTCACCACGAACACTGAATTAGCAAGTACTGAATTACTGCTCCTTGGGGAAACACGGGTTTGGGTTCCTGAGAACCTCTGGCCACATTTTTGTCAACCAATCAATACATACCTTGTTGTATGTGTGTTTCTGTCTAAAGACACCTCACTTAATATATACTGTTGACTCCTTAACATTGGACTCAGGGGACTTCCCTGGTGGCGCAGTGGTTGGGAATCCACCTGCCAATGCAGGGGACACTGGGTTCAAGCCCTGGTCTGAGAAGATCCCACATGCTGCAGAGCAACTAAGCCCGTGCGCCACAACTACTGAGCCTGGGCTCTAGAGCCAACGAGCCACAACTGCTGAGCCTGTGTGCCACAACTACTGAAGCCTGTGTGCCTAGAGCCCATGCTCGGCAACCAAGAGAGGGCACTGCAATGAGAAGCCCGTGCACCACAACGAAGAGTAGCCCTCGCTCACTGCAACTAGAGAAAGCCCGTGCACAATGACGAATACCCAAAGCAGCCAAAAATAAATAATAAATAAATGAATTTATTTAAAAAAATGGGACTCAGCGCCAATAGTGCTATAACTCACGCCTGAACAGAGCTTATCTAATGCATGTATTTGCTCTTTAAGGTACATCACAGCCTTCCTGAATTTTAGCACGATGGGGGGGGGCATTTTAAACAATGAGACCACCAGCGAAAAGCAGAAAAATGCTAAAAATGTGGCACTAACTAGACCTCGAAAGGACACTTGTTGATAGCATGAGAACTGAAACAAGAAGACAGACTGATGCTTTGTTCCATCTCAGCTGGAACACGTGCGTTACATACTCAAATTTTTTGCCACTCCGTGCGTGTCTGCAAATGACCGTGAAAGCACCACGAGTATTGATTTGGGGGCTACAAATAAAGTTAGCGAGTAGGCGAAGTGCAAATATGGAACCTGTGGACAATGTGCATGGAATGTAATTAACAGCTTCCCCTTTCACTCTCCAGTTTGAGAGTCACCAGGGTCTTGAGACCTGTGCCTCTGCAGTGGGCCCAGCAAAGCACACAACTGCTGTTGGGCAGGTGGCTCTTCCGCCCCGGCCCACCCTAGGCTGCCTGCAGGTGTGCTGGCTCCCCCATCCCCCCAGGTAACACGGGGATCTCCACAGCCCGTCTCCCATCCACAGCGAGAACCTGGAAACCATCACCGTCCTCTCACTCCCAGGCCTCCTAAAGCATCCGTCAACTTCGCTCCGATAAGGAATGAATCCTGACAACCTGCGAGTAGCTCCTTCTCCAGATGCCTTTCCTAGGAATTCCTCCTCCGAGCAGCAGCTCGGCTCAGGGCCCAGGAGAACCAGCATCAAAAGCCTGGATGACAGGTGCTGAGACCCAGCCAGCATCCCCACCTGCATTCCCAAACGTCCCGGGAAATCAATCTGAACTCTCCACGTGTCTCCCCACCTCGCGCAGAGCGTCACCGATCAAGTGTCATCACCTGTTCAAGAGCATTAAAGCCAATCTCAGAGCCGGCTCTGGTGACTCTCTTGAAGTTGACATTTTCTCAGGGCCCTGTATCTACCCTGCGGTTAATCCAGTTCTTAGCCTGGCTACTGAATATTTAGCCTTTCCGCAGCTGTTCTGCTTACCAGAAGAGCAACCCTATCTCCCTCCACAAAAGACAAATACGTTCCAGTGACCGGAGGACAGCTCAGCAAACTACGACCTGAAAATTGATCTAGAGCAAGCAGAGTCAGCCAAGAGATATCCACCTGGCATTTATTAAACGCCTAATAAAAATAGAAAACCGTTTCTTGGGGCTTCCCTGGTGGCACAGTAGTTAAGAATCTGCCTGCCAATGCAGGGGACACGGGTTCAATCTCTGGTCCGGGAAGATCCCACATGCCGCAGAGCAACTAAGCCCGTGCGCCACAGCTACTGAAGCCCGTGCGCCTAGAGCCTGTGCGCCGCAACAAGAGAAGCCACTGCGATGAGAAGCCCGTGCACTGCAACGAAGAGTAGCCCCCGCTCGCCGCAACTAGAGAAAGCCCGCGCGCAGCAACAGAGACCCAAAGCAGCCAAAAATAAATAAATTAAAATAAATAAATTAAGAAAAAGAAAAGTGCTTCTCGAGCGCTTGCTGTGTGCCACGCAGGCACTCTGCTACACGCACTTTAGAGATACTATCTTACCCAATCTTACTAAATTCAAGGTAGGGGCTATTTTCCAGATCTTCTCACCATTTTCTGGTTGAGGAAGTTGGGCTTAGGGAGTCAGGGAACATGCCGCAGGCCACATGGCTGGTCCTCTGGGTGGCAGGATGTAAAGCTGGGGATCATCGCCACTCCCACCTCACAGGGTTGTCATGAGGACTGAATTGAGTGTCTGGGAAGAGCGTAGACAAGTGGCCGGCACAGCAAACACCAGTAAGAAGGTTGTCACCATCATCATTATGGCCTTAGACTCTCCAAGTCCAGACTGAACACCACCGTCCCCGAAGGGACCTTTCGAAGAAAAACCTGTTACTGATTGAGCACCAGCCAGTGGGGGCGGGGTCAGACCTGGATTCCGGGTTCCTTTCCTCACCACGCAGCTGTATAACCCAACCCTGGGCCACTCCCCTAAATGCCCTGGCTTTAAACCTGGGGAGAATCACGAATCCACTCTCCTTGATCAGAGAAGGGGCTCAATAAATGGCCAGTGTTTTTACAAGACCACAGAGGCTCGGAGAGGTTACAGTTACCTCCCTAGAAAATTCAGGAGGGAAGATTCACACCCAAGCTTCCTGGCATCCATGCACTGTGCAGGCCAGCCCACCACTTCTGTGAGCACGTTTGTAATAAACCCGGTGTGATGGTTAACTTTATGGGTCAACTTGCCTGGGCCATGCACCCAGATATGTAGTCACACATCATTATGGGTGTTTCTGTGAAGGTTCTTTTTGAATGAGATCAACATTTAAATCAGGAGACTTTGAGGAAAGCAGAATGTCCTCCATAACATGGGTGGGCCTCATCCAATCAGTTGAAGGCCTGGACCAGAACAAAAACGGAGCTCCCCCAAGTTAGAAGGGATTCTGCCACAGATGGCCTTTGGACTTGAACTGCGACTCTTCTGGGGGTCTCCAGCCTGATGGAGATTTTGGACTTGCCAGCCTGCATGATCACATGAGCCAATTCCTTAAAATAAATCTATATACATAGACACATCCTGTTGGTTCTGTTTCTCTGAAGAACCCTAATACACACAGGGCTGCACCGTGGCATGTGTGAGTGTAGAGAAGTGGAGAAAGTCACTACCTGTGAATCAGACCTCCTGGCTGCAACCGTTTGCCATTGCTCCAACCGTATCAATTTCTCATTTTCATTTCCAGTGAATCATATTTCGAGCAGCTGGCTGGGATCAGAAGGAACAAGGCATTCTTTTCATGCTCAGACACGGCCCTCTTGAACATTGGCCTTCCAGTAGCCTGAAGTAGGCAGAGGGAGGGAGGGCCTCCCTGTGACATTCTCCAGCCTTGAGGAAAAGGAATATTCTGGTTGAATGAACCTGAGTTTGAATATAGTCAGATTTTCTCTATAGCAACAGCCCCACAGCACAATCCTCTTCGCAGCTGTGAGCCATCTCCTGGTGAAACCCAGCTCGTGCCTAGGCCAGGGGAGAAGCCTCCATCAGCGTCTGAGACAGCAGAGCCTTGTGGGATGGTCACATCTAGTCCTCGGCTTCAGACCTGAACGAAGTGGAGGAAGCAAGCAATGCTACGGTCTTCTGATTTGGGAGTTCATAGGTGTTCCTGTAAAAATATGCTTCCCCTCTGATTGGCAGATCTCCTGAAAGGTGGTCAGATGGCCTGACCCTGGCAGAACTGAAAGGACTTCATCCCAGCTCGTGACTCAGATAAAGGTTACAGCACTTTGTGTTCATATGGTGCCTTTCAACTCACCACAGGGCTTGTACTCAAGGTCCCACTGGACAATGATGTGGCCTCTTGACTCTCAGACCCCCCGCCTGCATCCCCCAGCCCAGCTGCCTGCCCACCAAGGTTCAGGCTCCCCTTTCAAAGTGTGGAGACATTCCTGGGAGGTGACTGCATCTCCTGGCCCCTGTGTCTAGCTGGGGTCGTGTGACAGAGTTCTGGCCAATGGATGGGGTGGAAGGATGTGTGTCACTTCCGGCCTGGTCATCCGCCCTCTCTCTCCCATCCCATCTACCGGCTGGAGGGCAGTATGACTTGACATGAGTAAGAAATTAACTTCTGCTATGTGAAACCACTGTGATGTATGGACTTATCTGATAGAGTAGCTGGCATTCCCCTAACACTGGTTTCCATTTTATGAAGAAGAAAACAAAATCCAAGGAGTAGGATGACTTGGCCAGGGTCAAACAGCCAGCAAGGAGGGACAAGCCCAGGATTCAGGCTGTCGGTGGGGACCCTCCCCCTACAACGTGCCACATCTTGGCCAAACCGTGGTCCAGTTAATGCTGTCTTTGTTGACTATCTCCCCATCATCATCACCTCATTCAGTGTTTTCCAGGTAATTCAATGAAAAATAGTTAATTCCCCCTTATATTTGCCAAATGCCTCACTCATTTTTTTGAGGTATAATTTACAAACTATATATTTAAAGTACAGGTCCCTGGTTTTTAGTATACGTGCAGAGTTGTGGAAACATCACCACAATCTAATTTCAGATCACTTTCCTCAAAAGAAATAATATGCCCATTAGCAGTCATTCCCCATTCCCCATGCCCCTCCCTGCCCCAGGCAAACTTTAATATACTTTCTGCCTCCCTTACTTTGGGACATTTCATATAAATGGAGTCATATAATATGTGGCTTTTTGTGACTTGCTTCTTTCATTTAGTCTAATGTTTTTGAGGTTCATCCACGTTATAGCATGAATCAGTGCTAGTTATAGCATGAATCAGTGCTTCACTCCTTTTTTACTGTTGAATAATATTCCATAGTACAGATACACAACATTTCATTTATCCGTTTCATGTTGATGGACACTTGGACATTCAGTTTTTGAATAATTCTGCGATGCTGCTATGAACATCCATGTACAAGTCTTTGTGTGGACGTATGTTTTCATTTCTCTTGGGTATACACCTATGAGTAGAATTGCTAGATTATATAGTAACTGTTCGAAATTTTGAGTGACTGCCAAACTGTTTTCTAAAGCAGCTGCACCATTTTACATTCCCACCAGCAGTGTATGAAGGTTCTAATTTCTCCACATTCTTGTCAACACTTGTTATTGTCTGTCCTTTTGATTTCAGCCATCTAGTGGGTGTGAAGTGGTATTTCACTGTTGTTTCTATTTCATTTCCCTAATGATGTTGAGTATCTTTTCATGTGCTTTTTGGCCATTTGTATATCCTCTTTGGAGAAATGTCTATTCCAATCTGTTGCCCATTTTTAAATTGGGTTGTTTGTCTTTTTACTATTGAGGTATAAAAGTTCTTTATACATTCTGGAAACAAGTCCCTTATCAGATATATGACTGGCAAATATTTTTTCCCATTCTGTGGGTTGTTTTTTCACTTTCCTTTGAAGAATAGAAGTTTTTAATGTTGATGAACCTGGCTCATTTTTATAAGTTGTTCCTGATGAACCAAAATATTCTGAACAATTTGATCCCAGAACAGCAGCCATGCTCCCCTGGCCTGTCTGCAGAACCATATCCCTGAGAAGCACAAAGATGATGCCAAAGATACTGGGTTTTCCTTCTCCTCTTACATCATTTCAGAAGGATTTTCTACCAGGGAACAAGATTGGTCTGAAGATACGAATGAATCCATGCGATGGAATACTATGTAGCCACTAAAATTACAGTGCAGATCTACACAATGTCAGTATGCTTGAACAAATGAGGTGAAAGTGTCAGGGAACAGAGCAGCACACAGAGCACAAGACTCTCTTTTTTATTCCCTCCAACTGAAGCATGGTTCAGTACAACAAAACATACAAAAGTTAAGTGTACAGCTCAATGAATTTTAACCTATATGTATATCTGTATAATCACCACCCAGATCAAGACCGTAAACATTTCCATCACCCCAGAGAGTTCTCTTGTGCCCCTTCCCAGTGCATATCCAAAGGTACACACTATTTTGACTCTCATTCCCATAGATAAACGTCACATAACGGAATGACAGAGTACAGAGTCTTTTTTGTGTCTGTCTTCTTTTGTTCTGTTAATGTTCAATATTCAGCCGTATTATTGCGCATGTCAATAGTCTGATCTTTTATTATTAGTATTATTTCTGTGTACCACGTTATTCCATTGTGTGACTAGTGCACAATTTGTTTATCTGCTCTCTTGTTGATGGGCATTAATCCTGTCTTCTTTTACCCTGAATAGCCAAAGCAATCTTGAGAAAGAAAAATGGAGCTGGAGGAACCAGGCTCCCTGACTTCAGACTATACGGCAAAGCTACAGTAATCAAGACAATATGGTACTGGCACAAAAACAGAAATATAGATCAACGGAACAGGGTAGAAAGCCTAGAGATAAACCCACACACCTATGGTCAACTAATCTATGACAAAGGAGGCGAAAACATACAATGGAGAAAAGACAGTCTCTTCAATAAGTGGTGCTGGGAAAACTATATAGCTACATGTAAAAGAATGAAATTAGAACACTCCCTAACACCATACACAAAAATAAACTCAAAATGGATTAAAGACCTAAATGTAAGGCTGGATACTATAAAACTCTTAGAGGAAAACACAGGAAGACCACTCTCTGACATAAATCGCAGAAAGATCTTTTTTGATCCACCTCCTAGACTAATGAAAATAAAAACAAAAATAAACAAATGGGACCTAATTAAACTTAAAAGCTTTTGCACAGCAAAGGAAACCATAAACAAAACAAAAAGTCACAGAATGGGAGAAAAATATCTGCAGCCAAAGACACTGACAAGAGATTAATCTCCAAAATATACAAACAGCTCATGCAGCTTAATATGAAAAAAACAAACACCCCAATCAAAAAATGGATGGGAGATCTAAGTAGACATTTCTCCGAAGAAGACATACAGATGGCCAAAAAGCACATGAAAAGATGCTCGTCACTAATTATTAGAGAAATGCAAATCAAAACTATAAAGAGGTATCACCTCACACCAGGCATCAAAATGTCGACATACAATAAGTGCTGGAGAGGGTGTAGAGAAAAGGGAACCTTCCTACACTGTTGGTGGGAATGTAAATTGATACAGCCACTATGGAGAACAGTATGGAGGTTCCTCAAAAAACTAAAAATAGACCTATTATGTCATCCTGCAATCCCACTCCTGGATGTACATATACAGAGAAAATGTAATTCGAAAAGATACACGCACCCCAATGTTCACTGCAGCACTATTTACAATAGCCAGGACACAGGAGCAACCTAAATGTGATGGACAGAGGAATGGATAAAGAAGATGTGGCACATGTATACGATGGAATATTACTCAGCCATAAGAAGAATGAAATGCCATGGATGGACCTAGAGATTGTCATACTGAGTGAAGTAAGTCAGAGAAAGACAAATATCATATGATATTGCTTATATGTGGAATCTAAAAAAAACAGTACAAATGAAGTTATTTACAAAACAGAAATAGAGTCACAGATGTAGAAAACAAACTTATGGTACCAAGGGGGAAAGAGGGGGAGGGAGGGGTAAATTGGGAGACTGGGATTGATATATACATACTACTATATAAAAAATAAATAACTAGGGCTTCCCTGGTGGCGCAGTGGTTGAGAGTCCGCCTGCCGATGCAGGGGACACGGGTTCGTGCCCCAGTCCGGGAAGATCCCACATGCCGCGGAGCGGCTGGGTGCGTGAGCCATGGCCGCTGAGCCTGTGCATCCGGGGCCTGTGCTCCGCAACGGGAGAGGCCACAACAGCGAGAGGCCCGCGTACCACTAAATAAATAAATAAAAAAAAATAAAAAAGAGTGGATATATGTATAACTGATTCACTTTGCTGTACACCTGAAAATAACACAACATTGTAAATCAACTATACTCCAATAAAATTTTTTTAAAACTCCTGTCTTCTTTTAAATATAAATAGGTGCATGGAGAAAAGTGTGGAAAGAAAAATGTCAAAATGTTAAATCAGGGATTGTCCTTGGGTAGAGTGAGGTACTCAGTCCACCAGTAGAAAAATAAAGAGAGAAAGGATGAGCAGGGGGCTAGAGCAGGCTGTGCAGAAGAGGGGAGGCTGAGATAGAGGAGGAGTTTGCTGGGAGGCTGCTGACTGCGGAGGGGAGGGCAGGGGAGGGCACTGTAGGAAGAGAGGATGAGGGGGTGCCCAAGCCTCAGTGGGGCCTGGGAACAGAATGGGTGAGGGAGACTCCAAAACGCTTCAGAATGAGGGGAGATGAAGTTATCCATTTACACACTCAACAGATCTCTCCTGCACACCTACTAGGTGCCAGGCCCTGTACTGGGGGGCCCGGCATCTCGGGCATTTCAGCAGTAAACTCAACGGACAACCGTGAGCTCCTTGACATCCAGAGCAGCGTTTAAAGTGGGTAGCTTGGTGGCTATAGGTTCAAGTTCAGTACCACCCACATGTCCTGAGTTAGTTCATTCCTTCTTAATGTATCCAACCATCAAGTCAGGCTGTGTGTCCAGGCCTGTACCAGATACCAAACAACTAGGCTGACCTGGGCCCTGGCTGTGTGGAGATCAAGTTCTAGAGGAGAGAAGAAAGGCCACATCAAACGAATCCATAGAATAATTGTAAGCTGCTCATTAGCGCTCCGAAGGGAAAATATGGGGGCCGAGGTTGTGAAAAGCCTCCCTCACAATGGAGGGTCGAATAAACCCTCGCCTGGTTCAAAATTCAAAAAGTATAATAAAAGTGAATTATGAAATAATAAAAGTGAAGTCTCCCATCCCTCTCTCTCCAGCCAATTCCCCTCCCCCAAAGCAAATGATTTAGTTGCGGTTTGTGTGATCTCTTCCAGAAATATTTTAGCCCTTTATAAACAAAGGCACATATAATATCCCACCATCCAATCGGCAGGCTCTAAAGGACTGGGCCCTGCAGAGGCTGGCAGAATGGTGGGAGAAGGTTCCAGAAAGAGGGACAGCAGGTGAAAAGCCACCAAGGATGTCTGGAAGGCTCAGAGGTGTGAGGAGGATGGTGGGGGCATCTGCTCCGAGGACATCTCTGGGGTGATTTGCACCAGGGAATCCCCCCCACCCCATCCCATCAGAGGTCACACATCTGGGAGAAGTCATCCCTTACCCCTGCTTGGGAGGGTTCCGTGTGTCTCATCCGGGGCTGGTGTTCATCAGCATGGAGGAGGTGGCAGTGCTTCTGAGAGTATAGTTCACTTATAACTGGGAGCTGCACGTGGCCAGCTCTGCCATCTGATAGGGCCTGGCATCCCAACTGAGGTTGGCTCACCCCTAAATAAATAATACTCCCAGCACAACGAGCGTGTTCAGGAAAGGCCCCGAAAGGCTCCGCGGTGTTTGGGACGGATCAGTAACAATCACACACTTAGTGCCTCCATACACCCACTGCTACGTCTAGGGATTTAATAACCTTGACTATCTGAGCCTGGGGCAGGGCAGGTAAGTGTGAGTGGGCATTTGACCTGTGGTTCTATAAATACCGCCTCTGCCCTCACCTACCTGGTCTCCGCTCTGACTACACACCTTAGTCAATAACAATACTAACAGCTACAAATTTCTGTTTGCTGGAACTGGCCCAACAGCAAAATGATCGCATGCCATCCTCGGAATCCCTCTCAAAGGCCTCCTACAGAACCATCTTGCATCCGGCCAAGCCCACATTCAGAATCTCACTCTGAACTCAGCTCAGCTGTCCAATTCGGGGCGGGGGGGGGGGGGTTGTTTTTTTGCAGTACGCGGGCCTCTCACTGTTGTGGCCTCTCCCGTTGCAGAGCACAGGCTCCGGACGCGCAGGCTCAGCGGCCATGGCTCACGGGCCCAGCCGCTCCGCGGCATGTGGGATCTTCCCGGACCAGGGCACGAACCCGCGTCCCCTGCATCGGCAGGCGGACTCTCACCCACTGCGCCACCAGGGAAGCCCTCAGTTGTCCAGTTTTGAACGCTTTACCCACTCCAGTTGATAAATAGAGAACAGACTCTTTACCCACATGGTTTGAGAGCTGATTTACTTCCTGTTCTCTAGGCACGTTTATGGCAGAGAAAGATAAGGAAGAGTTTTACCTTGTTCTCTTCTTGGGTTCATGACTAGGGCTCTGGCTTACTGACCAGTTTCACTCCACTCTTTACTGCAATCCTTCTATTTCCCAATTATTCTAACCTTTCTTCCCCGCATTTGCAGTGCAGTCCCTGCCCCCCGTTTGTTTTTTTAAATTTTTTAATTTAATTTTATTTTTTGGTCATGCCATGCGGGATCTTAGTTCTCCAACCAGGGATTGAACCCGCACCCCCTGCATTGGGAGTGCAGAGTCTTAACCACTGGACCACTAGGGAAGTCCCTCTGCCCCCCTGTTTTTTTGCTCCAGCTTCTTTCCTCTTGGAAATGCTCAGCTCTCAGACCTGCACACCCATAGCCCTCTCTCCCTCCTCTGGTCTTTTTCCCCCATTGCTCTGCTTGGAAATGCCTGTTTTCTTCCTTTTCCCCCCATCAGACCCACACTGCACTAACCACACCTTTCAAACTTCTCAAGGCATCCAGGACCATGAAATCAGTCGGTATTTTAATTGCCACCCCTGCCCATGCTTGGCAGTCATGGACCCGTGATTAGCTGTCATCATGCCATAATGTGGTCAGCAAACATACCCCCAGGAAGCTGCCTTTGTCTCTGCCCAGCAGCGGCGGGCAGACGTCATTTCCTGTCAGGCTTCTGGACACCTGGGCACATGGCCCTGGCCACTGGTTGGGAGGGAAGCATGTCCTGAGCCCCAGGGAGCTGGTCCCAGCACGCTGCCTTGAAAGGATGTCTCCCAACCTGTGGTTCCTTGTGGGGGAGCCCCTGACTGCCTTCTTCCTGTGCGTGTCTTGCAGTATTGTTATAAAATGATCACTTGTTCATTCAACAAACAATTACTGACCCCTCCTATGGGTCAGACAGTGGTCTAGGCCCTGGGGAAACAGCATAGGAGGGTATCTTGCAAATGATGCAGATAAAAATCCCAGATGTGTGACACTTGAAAGTCTGATATGGAGAGGCTGACGATCAACAGGATAAATATGTAAAATGTCTAGTCTGTTAGCCGGGCATAAGGGCCAAAGAGAAAAATGAAACATGAAAGGGGAAGGGGGATGGAGATTGTGGGTGGAGGGGCGGATGGATGAAAAGTGGTGCTATTTTATTTCTCCCAATTAAAATTTAAGTCAATAGTACTCATTCTGGCACGATTTTGCCCGCAGGGGACATTTGGAAATTCTTAGACACGTTTTTGATTGTCACAACTGGGGGGAGGGTGCTACCGGCATCTGGCGGGCCGAGGGAGGCTGTGATACCTCCTCCAGTGTACAGCACAGCCCCTCCTGACATAGAATTATCGGTCCCACCAGAATTATCCATCCCACCATGTCTCTAGGGCTGAGGTCAAGAAACCCTGGCAAAGGAAGCTTTAACTCAAAAGGTGACATTTGAGTAGAGACCTGAGGGAAACGGGGTGGCAGATTTATATGATCACATGCACACGCACAACACAGGTGAACGTGGATTCTGAAAGATGTCAGGCACGTTGTACGTATCTTTTCGGTGAGATTCACTCTATATCCCTGTGTGATGTTCAGTACCACAGACACCTGTGGGATGTTTAGAACCCAAACATCCCACGGAAAGGCAATAATAAGGCAGGAATAAGAAGACGCTTGTTCGGGGAGGTGGAAGGGCAGGGGGAAGCTGAGGGAAGTAGTGTAGCAGAGGCCGGGGAGCTCACGCTGGGGCCGGGCTGGCTGGTGGGGCTGGAGCGGCACCGATTCACCTAAATTCTCCAAGAATTTCTGAGTCTCTTTTAGAGTTCTCTACTAAAATATCTGTGGACAAAATGATCCAAGGTCTGCGATTTGCTTCAAAACCACCAGGGCAGGTGGGAGAGGCGGCCTGGGGTCAGAGGTGACACACGAGCAGCTCGATCACTGCTAAAGCTGCAGAGGGGAAAAGGTTCACCGTCTTTTTCTTTCTACTTTGGTAAATGCTTGAAATATTCTATAATCACTTTTTTTTGAATAGGGGTTGAAATATATAGTAGCTCTAGGAAAAAGTTTTGCGGGAATCAATTTCATCATCCCCTCCTGACAGGCAGAAGTGGGTGAGGGAATCTATCTTGGGGTCCTGAACTGGTACTTCCTGGTGTCACGGATACAGGGACATAAGGAGGGAGGGGCTTGTCACAGTGCCAAGGCCCCTGCTGCTGGAACCCTTCACTGTCTTCCCCATTGATCAAGGCCTTAACTAGAGGCTGGCATTTGAGACAGGCCTTCTCAACGTGCTCTCAGAATAAAATGGCGTTAGTGCCAAGAAGCCTTTGCCGAGTGCCCCTCTCCCCCAGCCCCGGGCCACCGAGAGTATCTTACAGGTGGGGACCTAGGCCAGGCCAAAGAAGAAGAATCAAGCTTAGACGTCAGACTTCTGATTAATTTACATTCTGGGGATGTGAGCAAGTCAGCAGCCAAAGCCTTAGGTGCAAGTTCGTGTCCCACCTGTGACCCCTTTGAATCATTTCAAAGAACAGCGTCTAGGCAGGTCATCAGGACAGAACTATTCCAAGTCACGCAGGCTCTAGAAAACCAAAGCGTATCTCTTGATGATCCAAACTCCTTTTGATGGAAATCTTGGTAAGCTTGCTAACTTTCCTTCTGATGTTTCAAATAGAGAGTGGCAGTCACTTTGGTACAGAGCAGTGATTAGAGATTACTTAGGCTAGTCCGGAGCAGAAGAGAAATAGGAAGTGAAAAAATGAAATGGGGAGATGAGGGCAAAGCACAGAGAATCAGGTGGGACAAAGCACAGAGAATCCCCCAAATCCAGACTAATCAATCAACGAGTGATTATTTATTCATTCAACAAACCCTGAGCACTAACTCTGTGCCCAGCACTGTGTTAGACACAAAAAATAACAAGATGAAAACACATCCTCCCTGCCCTCCAGGAGCTCATGGTCTAAAAGCGAATAAGCCCAAGTGACCACCTCTGGGAGAGGTAAGCTCCTCACCCCCTTGACCGGGGGAAATCAAGGAAGGTTCCCAAAGGAGGGGATGCCTCATGGGGCTAAGCTTTAAAAAGATACATAAGCGCTTTCCCGGCCAGTGTCCTGGGTCAGCCTGAAACTGCCTGCCTCAGGAGAACTTTGGATGCACGAATCCCTCGGTCTTGAAAACGCGAAGTGGTCTCTCTGCTCAGAGATGCTCCATCAGGCCAGGGGAAATAGGCGGCAGGTATTTCATGCTCACACACAAGTAATCTACTATGCGGAACCGGAATGAAGTCTATCACTGGGAAATACTCCTGAGATTTCTTGTAATCTGCTATGACAGCATATCTTGGCTTGAAATTAAAATGGACCCATTCAAAGTCATTCGTAGCTGAAATCTTTCTATCCACGTATGGACATTTGGAAGCAAGTGTTAGAAATTCTGACTTCCAACCCCCGATGACCGTTTGTGACAACACGCTGTTTCCTTGCACAGAGATGGGCTACGCAACACTAGCAGATGAAGGGAGAGAGGGAAGCGGGTAGGCATGTGCTCCCCCGTCACCCAATTTGCCAGAGAACTGCTCCACCCTCATCCGCTGTGGGACACACCTTCTGGACTTGGTTGCGTGTCCCTGGTCATGGGTAGTAATTTTCTTCAGAGCATCAGCTGCATGAGATGAGAATATGTGAATTGGGCTCTGAAGGATGAATAAGAGTTCACCAGGCACAGCTGTTGGAGAAAAGAATGTGCAGGGAAGAGTATGTGAGAAAAGCATGAGCAGTTTGGTCTTGCAGGGGCAGAGGATGGGCAGAAGCCAAGTGTCAGATCTTCAAGGGTTTTTCTTGCACTAAGATTTGGACTTCTATAGAACCATAGGGAACGGCCAAATCAGACTTTGTCAGAACACCACTCTGTCAGCCTATGGAGAGGAGGCTGGGGCGGGAAGCAAGGTCAAGAAGCCAGTTAGGAAGCTGTATCAGTCCAGGCACATGTGAGGGGGGCTTGGACGAGAGCAGGAGCTGGGGGCTGGGGGTTGGGAAGGGTCAGGTCTGAGGAAAGACCCAATGATTTGTTCAGAGTTGACCCTGAGGCAGTGGGGAGTGGGGTGGGGCAGGCTTACATGGGCAGCTGAGTCCAGCACGCAGGGGCAGGCAGGCACTGAAGTGGCTCCTGGGGGTCTGGGGCAGAGTCAAGAGACCTGATTTCCAGGGCGTTTCCTGCGTCAGTCCTGGAAGTTTTTACGTTCCTCCTGGTCAGGGGCAGCCAGGCATATAAAAGGCCAGACAGGGTGCTGACAGGGAAGACGGGCTATTTCTAAGCACCTCCCTGCTTCTTTTGCTTAAGGCCCTCACTTCAGCAGGAGTAGCCCCTTCTCTGTCAGAGGCGGAGCGGACAGCCATCAGATGCAGGACCGGCAGGGGGATCACTGATCATGGAGTCTATGCCCGTCTGTGCACAGGAAGACACAGAGGACCAGGGCATGGGGGGCAACCCACCCAAGGTCACAGAGCAGAGCCGGGCGGGAGCAATTCTTGGGGCTTCAGCTCCAGGGTTGTTTTCTGTTGCATGCCACAGCTTTCAGAGTTTGATTTTGAATAGGATGAAAAATTAAACCCTAAACCACCTATCCTTAGCTGGTGCCTGAAATTATACCCATTAGAATCATTCTTTTAGGTCATCGAATTCTCCCCAGGAAATGAAAAAATGAAAATTCGAGTGTGTGTGTGTGTGTGTGTGTGTGTGTGAGAGAGAGAGAGAGAGAGAGAGAGAGACAGACAGAATATGAATCTGAGCCAGGAAGGCAGGGCCCACGTCTGAATGCTGAGGCTTCTGGGTAATACTCTAGCTTTTTTTGTGCTGTTGATACAGTGCTGGGGAGACTGAATAAATTGTAGAAGATGGTTTCTTCCTCTGGAGACATAGGACAGGACCCATAAAGTCCAACAGAGTTAAAGATTAATTATGACTGGAGGACCTGGGAAGATTTCAGAAGAGTGGACTTTGAGCTGGGTATTAAACAGGGCAAGATCTTGGGTGGGTGAGAGGGTGGGTGGAAATGTCCGGGAGCATGTACAGGTGCCTGGATTCCTGGAATAAAGGCAGAGAGACTCTCTAAAATATGTGGCTAAAGTAAAGGGTCCATGGTGCTACCACATCCTCCACTGGTGCCCATGGCAGGCATCACTAATCAACCACCGCACTTTCCCACCAATCCCAGACTTGACCTCAAAATACTTCTGCACTGAGCCCTCAGGCAGCCACTGACAATTGATCCACGTGGAACCACATGATAAAATCGATGTGAGCTCTTCGGTCTGGGGGAGGAGGAAGAGAGGAGATGAGGTAAACTTGGCTGCCAAATGCCAGGCTGAAAAACTGCTTCCTCTGGCTCCTTGAGGATATTAAGGAATTATCATGAATTGTTTTAGTTGTGACCATGATAATGTGGCCATGCTTTTTTCAACAGTCCTTATCTTTTAAAGAAACATACTAAAATATTTATGGATAAAATGGCAACATGCCTGAAATTTACTTTAAAACAGTAAGTCCCAGATAGTGAGATGGGAGAATCTCACGATAGTGAGACTGGGCAGGGGAGAGGTAATATCCATACCGTAGAATATCATTCATCCTTAAGAACAAATGACGCACTGATACACAGTACAGCAGGGATGGACCCAGACAACATCATGCAAAATGAAAGAAGCCAGACACGAAAGGCCACATGTCGTATGATTCCGCTTACATGAAAGGTCCGGAATAGGCAAATCCACAGAGACAGGAAGCAGACTAGTGGTTGCCAGGAGTTGGGGGTGAGGGTGGGGATTAACTGCTAATGGGTGTAGGGTCTCCTTTTAGGGTGATGAAGGTATTTTGAAACTACATAGCAGTGATGGTTGGACAACACTGTAAATGTACTAAATGCCACCGAACTGTACACCTTAAAATGGTTAATTTTATGCACTTTGGTTAAAAAGAAAAAGTTATCCTCCAAAATAAAAACGCTGTATTTTCAAATAATAATAAAATAAAATACCCAGGAGTTAAACACGTGAAGATGAAGCATCTGGAGACGGGCGACTCCTTTCCTCCAGACAGAGGGAACAGCAAGTTCAAAGGCCCAGACCTCATGGCAGATCATTTGGGATCACTGAGGTTTCACTCATCACCCTCCGCTTGCCATGTGAACCCACAGAAAATCTGCACGATGTTTTGCAGAGACAGACACGCAACGTAAAAGGCACGTCTATAATATGGGAGGAAGCATGAGCCGCTAGCGAAAAAGGGCCAGTGGCTATACCTTAAGCTGCCTCCCAGGTCATGTTCCCCCAGGGTTGCTGCACTTTGCTTCCATCACCCTTCCCAGAATCCCAGTACCCGCCTAAGCCGGCTCCTTGAACCTGCCCTTGGACACTCCTCTCCTGTGAATCTGCAGAGAGAGTGAGAGGCAATTCTGATGGGCTGACTTTGCAAACCAGGATAATCCTGTGGATTTGAGCATCACGTCTGCATCTATACAAATAAACAAAAACCTGTCCGCCCACGCCAGCCCTCTCTGCCCACAAACCCTCTGTCTCATAGGCAGTGTCTCTGTGACCTCCTAGCCCAGCCCTGTGGTCACTCTCCACCGAAGCCCAGTGCATCAGAGGGCCAGGTGTGTGGGGCCGGCCTCAACCTGCCTGTCCCCCTCAGCACAGGTCTGGGACCCCGGCATCTCTGGGGAGCCAGTTGCATCAGGAGGCAGCAGCCGGATGCGTACTTTTCAGTGGCTCAGAGAGGGAGAGAAGGGTCTGTGTCTGTCCCCATTCCCGGAGTGCAGGGGTTGTCAACCCTGAGCGCACATCCAAATCACACAGACTGCCCGGCCCCGCACGCAGAGTCTCTGACGCAGGGGTCTGGGGTGGGGAGACTTTCCCGGATTCTCTGGATGGGCCCAATGTCATCACAAATCTTTATAAGGGGGCAGAGGGAGATCTGACCCAGAAGACAGAAGAGAAAGCCATTAATGGAAGCGGAGTCAGAGACAGAAGATTAGATACTGCTGGCGTTGAGGGTGGAGGAAGGGGCTGAGAGCCAGGAAACACAGATGGCCTCTAGAAGCTAGGAAAGGTAAGGAAACACATTTTCTCCTGGAGCCTCCAGAAGGAACGCAGCCCTGCTGGGCCCTGGGCAGTGAGACCTCATCAGACTTCTGACCTCCAGAAGTGTAAGATAATAAAGTTGTGTTCTTTGCAACCACCAAGTGTGTGGTCATCTGTTACGGCGGCCACAGGAAACTCACACACCTCCTTAAGATGCTGTGAGGTACAGAACGTCAGATCAGCTTTGCTATTCTCAGAATTTCCCAGCCGCACCCAGTGGAACGGCCGTGGGTGCCCCAGTAACACCAGTTGAATGAGGGGAGTATACAGTGGAGGTTAGAAGCACAGATCTGAGAGACAAACAGACTCTGGTAAGATCCTGCCTCTGCCCCTTCTCAGCTGGGTGAGCTTGCACAAGCTAACCTCTCTGAGCCTCATCTGTAAAATGGGTGTCATTTTATTTTATATTTGTTTTGTTTTGTCTGTATTTCTCAGATTCCAAGAGCTCGTTGGCGGGGGGTGGGGGGCAGGGGGTGGTCTTTGGTACAGGACCAGTAAGTCTCAGCAGTCCAGGAATAATGATGCCCAGAAACTGGGACTCCTAGGGGCATGCATCCCATCTGGTTGCAGGGGAGATCGCGGGAAAACATGCTTGGAACGAGCGGAGCTCTCTGAAATATTTGCTGTAGTTATCATTATTATTAATAGCCTCTTAGCTACGTGCGAGGCTCCAACCCAAAAGAAGAGGAACAACTTAAAAAGAAACCGCCTTGGAAAAGGCTTCAGCCGGCTGGAGCAGGACTGGGGCTGCCTCCGCGTCCCTGGTCACTGATGACACCATCCACCCACCGAGCGCGAGGCGTGGCGCCTCCTGACTGCCTGGGACTTGGCTCGCCATCCAGGAAACCACCTGTTGCAGCCACGTTAAATGAGAGCCCAGCTGCCTAGTGATGGCTCTGTAAACAGATGCCTCCTCCTGTCCACGCCAATCTGCATCATCTTGTTCCCTCAGCTCCTGCCCTTCTCGCCTTCTCGGAGCTAATAACTGCGGTTGCATACTGCCGATGCCAGAAAAAAAAAAAAAAAAAAAAACGGACACCTGCATCCTCCCTGGAAATGTTATTGGCCAGAGTGTCTGCCTCTCGTCCACAGAGGCTCCTGGTTACAGGCATCGTCGGGGACGGTTACTTGTGCAAATAAACATCAAGCCCCACAGAATGCCGCTGAGGGGAGGGAGACCGGTCCTAGCAAAGCCGTCTAGGGAACGGAAAGCGGTGTCACCCTCCTAAAAAGTAACGTAGTCTCGCGTTATCGGGAGCCCCAGAAAGACATTCTTGCAGCCTGTGACCCAACATGTTTGCACGGCCGTATCTGTCCTAAAGTTCATCAGAAACGCGGAGAATGAATGAATGGGCGAAAGGAACTGCATCGCAGTGGGATGTATCGAAAACAGTGAAAAGGTAGAGAAGACCTGAATGGTAAACAGTGGCTGAATGAGTCATAGGGAGAAGTCTCACCAGCCACAGAAATGACGTTTATTCAGCTTTTAAGACACAGGGAAATTCTGAGATCTTAATACAAAATTGTGTATACGATTGACCAAAATTGCTAATGACGACGACAAGCATTTATTGAACGCTTACTGTGTGCCTGGCGCTGTGCTGGGGCCCAACATGTCATTCAGCCTCACTGCAAGCCCGTGAGGGAGGTCCGACTTCAGGCCCGTTTCACAGAGAAAGAGATTGAGGCATGGAGAGAAGTCTTCAGTTCAATTATTACTCGCCTTGTAAGCAGTGACACTGGGACCAGAATGCAGGTCCAAGTGACTGTGCGTTAAACCATTTATGCTCAAACCATCAACACATTTACGGGAACAAAAGCCTGAGAAGCAAACGTAAGGAAATATTCATTGTAGTCATTTCTGGGTGGTGTCATTTGAGATGGTTTTTATTTTCTCCTTTATATTTTGGGTATTTTCCACATTTTATACATGTGGGCATGTGCTTTTAAAACCAGAAACTGTGCTATTTTTTAACAGCCTCCAGAGATGCCATGACCTCCCCTAGAATGGTTTAAAGAACAACAACACAGACAAAGACCAGTAATGAGAGACCTGCCCTCCCAGGACTCCCCGCCCCGCCCCGTTTGCTATGGGCGAAAGCCTTACTGTCTTTTACACATTGATTTTCCTTCCCAGGAGATGATGCCCTTGACTTTCAGTGGCTTCGGGTCAAAAGCCTGAGAACAGCTTTTCCCTTCTGCCCACTCGGGGGGCCGAGGGGGCCCGCTGGCTTCACCTGCTCTCCAGGTTCTCCAGGCTGCCTCACCTCCCACCTTCCTAAAAACACCAGCTTTCCCGGGAGCCAGGATTTGCTGAGAGCAGGAGAAAAATCACCAAGGATTAGCACAGACCAGCTTGGGAGGGCAACACAAGGCTCGGAGAGGTCAGGCCTGTGAGAGCACAGGATGCAGTGGGGACAGGAGGCCCGGAGCCTGTGCCTCTCCGAGCCATGGCGAGTTCAATCCCAGCTCACCCAACCAGCCATCAGACATCATCAGATGGAGGCAACCAAGTCCCAGGAAAAAGAAGTCGTGAGTGACGCAGAGGAGAATGCAATTTTGCACGTAGCCTTTTATGGCCATGAGAACCAATAAAAATGTATTTGGGAAATGATTAAAAATGAAAAAAAAAACATAAAAATGACAATAATTATGTCAGAGTGAATGGGCTTGAAGGTACTTTTCTTTCTTTTCCCCCCTATTTTCAAAGCTTTCTCTAATTTATTTTTAAATCAAATCAAATGAACATATATATTTTTGAAACTCTCCTGGGAAGTTTGCCAGGCTCTGGTCTTCACTGTTCCCTCTGGACCACGCCCAGGAACAGCTCTGAACTGGCTCTGCATCCGTGCCAGTGGGGAAGGGCAGAGCCATGCTGGTGCACTGCCCCCAGGAAGCCCTCACTGCTTTGTGAAATGAAAAGAGAAATCCGTGGCAACAACGCAACCCCGGGCTGAGCTGTCCCTGCAAGGTTGAGAATGGGGCCCAGGCTCCTTCCCTCCCTCCTCGGGGCTATCAGACAAACCTGATCTCCTCAGGAATCAGCCCTGGGGTTCCAAGTGGTAAGGAAGGCGGAAGCATAAAGAAAGGAAGAGGAAAAAATCCCTCCCACTAGTCTCTCACCTAATGCTGCAGCCAAAGCTTGTTGAATGCCAGCAGGGAGGGTGCCAGTCCCACGCCTGGCTGGGGGTGGGGGTGGGCTGCCCACACCCCGACTAAGAACAGACCAATGGGACGCTGAGGAGATGTGGGGGGGGGGGGAGAAGGAGGGTGAGGCAAGAAGTCTGGCCCTGAAGAGCTGCCCTACTGCCCCAGGCAGCACCCTCCCACTACACCCCAAGCAGCCAGGACAGCAGGGTCCGCCTGCCTGCTGAAGGACCTGCAATGAATGGGTAGGATGCATGCATATTTCCAGAGGTATTTACTGAGCATCTATTATGCGCCAGGCACTGGATGAGGCAACAGTGTTGAGCAAGATGCCTGGTCCTTGCTTGCCTTGGGGAAGCAAGAAAACACAACCAACCGTAGACTCACAAAGTGTGACTGTTGCAAGGATGAAGAAAGCTAGGCTCTGAGAGACTGAACCCCAGGACGCCTCTGGAAGGAGGTGGGCTGGGGCGCTTGGCTGGCAGCCACCTTGCACACAGTAGGTGCTCAGGGACCCAAGCCCATTGGCAACTGGGTGGAAGGGTCAGGTCGAGCAGAAAGACCCGGGAGACAGACCCGCATCCACATGGCAGCTCCCTCCCTCGCCCGTTCCTTCCCAGCAGCTCCATCTTGGGCAAGTTACTCTTGCTCTATAATAACATGCAGAAAAGGATGCTTATTTTAAAGTGCTGGCTGAAGATCAGGAGGCACGTTCCTGTGCTGTTTAGTTTCCATTTGCCTGACCCCTCCCTCCAATTCATGCCCCATCTGGGAGGCTGACCCCTCCCCAGCCTGCAGCTTCTGGGCACCCCTGTCCTCTGGCCACCTGCTGGGTTTGACCACTGGGAGAGGCTGGCAGGACCAGATGGGGGTGGAGAGGGGCCCGATGATTCATCCCCCTGCTCTCACGCTGGCCTCCCCAGTTGTTGTTTCAGCCAGGGCTGCATTCACCCACCTCGGCCCACAGCTCCCGCCGGGGACCCCTCGCCAGGCTACGGCTTTGGGGGGTTCCCACAGTTCCACCCTTCTCCTTGCCTGTAACAGCTCCCCACCTCTGCCGTGAGTCCCCGAGGGCTGCGCCTCCCTTGCTGGGGCCCTTCTCCCGCCCCACCCCTGTAAACAGCCCTTCACCAAACCCTGCAGACTCTCCCCTGTGAGTTTCCTTCTGGGCTCCTGGCTGATAAGGCCCCGTGATAAGCTCAAGGCATTTTTTGTCCCGATAACGGGGTGGAGGACACTGTCTCTGGGGAAAATGTGTTCAGGCTGCCACGCCCACAAGCTGGTGAGTCCAGGCTAGTCCAAGAGGTTGGTAGCTGGAGAGGGTAAGCAGGAGGCTTCAGAAAAATCAGTTCACAGGTCAGAGCTCTCAGGTACTCAACAAATGCTTCACCTCCTGCACACCAGGCATTGTACCAAGTGCTGAAAAGGAGAAAAAGAGACAGCTTCTCCTCCTGGGGAATGGCCCAGCAGAGGGGACAGATGTATAAACAAGTGACTGATGCAACAGAATAAGGATGATGAGAGCCGAGGACTGAAAAGGGGGAAACTGTTACTCTGTACAGGGGTGTCAGGAGGGGCTTCTCAGAACACACTGGGTTGGGCCTCTTTGGATGCGTAGGAATTCGCTGGCTGAAAGAGCATGCGGGGCAGAGGGCGAAACAGGAGCAAAGACAGAGGCCTGGTGGGGCAAAGGTCAGAGTTCTCATGTTGATCAAAGGCCCAGGTCATTTCACGTGACAGCTGGCCATGACAGAAGAGCGACCCACAAACGACTCCTACCCCAGGACCTTTGCACTCGCTGTTTCCTAGGCCCAAAGTATTTTTTACTCAAATCTTTGCATAGCTGCTACTGCTCATTGCTCATCTCCTCAGAGGCTTCCCCTGACCACAAAGAGCTTCCTGTATGAGTCTTCCCTGGCTGCTGTAGCAAATCAACACAAACGTGGTGACATAAAACAACAGAAATTTATCTCCTAGTTCTAGAGGTCAAAGTCTGCAATGAGACTCCCTGAGCCCAAATCAAGGCTCTACTCTTTCTGGAGGTTCTAGGGGAAAAGCCCTTTCCCTTCCCAGCTTTTAAAGGCCACGCAGGTTCCTTCCTTTTAAAGGCTCACGGTCTTCCTCCCTCTTCAAAGCTGGGAACAGCTGGTCAAGTCCTTCTCAAGCTGCATCACTCTGGCTCTGACCTCTCACCTCCCTCTTTCACTTAGAGAGACCCGTGTGATTATGCTGGACCCACCCGGATAATCCAGGATAATCTCTCAGTCACAGCTGCAAAGGCCTTTTTGTCATGGAAAGGCACATATTTGCAGGTTCCAGGGGTTAGAATGTGGACTTCTCTGGGGTCCACTATTTTGGCTTCCACATTCCCCTCCCCCCACCCCCTCCTCCCTAAAGCCATCTTAATGTTCCTCCAGGCACTTCTAACATCCAGGTTTTGATTATTTGTGCGCCTGTTTACAGCTTATCTCCCCCACGAGGATGTGACGCTCCAGTGGAGTGGGATCTAGTCTGTCTGGACCACCTTGTGTTCCCAGCACCTAGAACCGTGTCTGGCACATAGTAGATGCCCAATCAACATGTGCTGGGAGGGAGGGAGAGCGGGCAAGTGAGGCCCAGCTGACAGCCAAGTCTTGGCCGGCTTCCCCTACCCCCACCCCCACTCCTGGGAGGCAGCAGGTTTTTGTTTGTTTTTGCGGTACGCGGGCCTCTCACTGTTGTGGCCTCTCCCGTTGCGGAGCAACAGGCTCTGGACGCACAGGCTCAGCAGCCATGGCTCACGGGCCCAGCCGCTCCGCGGCATGTGGGATCTTCCCGGACCGGGGCACGAACCCGTGTCCCCTGCATCAGCAGGAGGCCTCTCAACCACTGCGCCATCAGGGAAGCCCTAGGCAGCGGTTTTGAAAGCCTGGCTCTTGTCTCCTGTAGGTCACAGGCACTGAGGCCAGCTTCCTCATGGAGCTGCCAAAGTTGATGGTTCTAGAACAGTCACCAGGGGGCCAATGGAGGCGGGTTTACAGTCAGGGGGGTGGGTGCCAGAGACAAGATGGCATTGGGCCCAAGAGCAGAGAGAGAATAGGGGGAGAGACGTTATAGGTCTGCGGCTGGGACGCTGGGGACCTGGGCGTCTGTAGGCACAGAAGGAGTGGCCCGCAGCCATCTGGAAGCATGGCCCCGGCCCCATCGTGGGCTAGAGGGAACTCCTGTCTGAGGGCCTGGGGCAGTGAGCTCCTGGGAAGGAGACTGATGTCCCCACTCTCAGCCAGAGCCCAGTTTTTGTTTTGCACTGGACTCCACCAGTTATGTGGCTGGCCCTGGGTACGGCTCAGAGATACACAGACTGTCAAAGAGATTTCTGAGATGGGAATTCCCTGGCGGTCCAGTGGTTAAGATCATGCATGCTGCACAGAGTGGCCAAAAAAAAAAAAAGAGATTTCTGAGATAATCTAGTCCTGGGACAGTAAATCCTTCACTCATGTTAAATACTACCAACTAGCGTCACAGCAGACATTGCTAATCAAACCCAGCACGCCATTCCACCAAGCCCAGACTTGGCCCCTCTCCTTACCTAGGCAGGCACAAACCATCGATCAGAACAGGCAGCCAAATCTAACCCTGTGTTTTTTGCGTTAAGAAACAGGCCCAGGAGAGAATGACCTGCCAACAACTGCACAGAATGGGTAGCTCCACTCTCTGGCTGGCTAACATTTTAGGTTTTCTAGGCAGCCTTTGTCAGACAATGAACTCTGAAAGCAGACGTCGTAAAGCCAATACTCCTTTTGTAACGTGAATTATTCATGAGTTTTAATACATTCCATTTTCATCTACAGTGGTGGGTTAAAATGGAGACAGATGATCTAGTGGGGTGGATGTGTCTGTGGGAAGGCAGGACTGGGGGCGGGGCCCGGAAGAATGCCTCCCGTGCACCAGGCAAAATGTTGGAAGCTCGTTCTTCAAAGCCTTTGCTTTCCTTATTAGTAAAAACTCAACGTATTGTTTCTAGAGAAACTGGGGAACACACATAAGTGAAAAGAGGAAAATATCAGACAACCACTGGTCCAGCACACGGAGAGGAACTCTGTCAGCAGCCTGAGGTCCATCCTGGGGCTTTTTTTTTTTTTAATAAATAAATTTATTTATTTATTTTTGGCTGCCTTGGGTCTTCGTTGCTGCGTGTAGGCTTTCTCTAGATGCGGCGAGCGGGGGCTACTCTTTGTTGTGATGCGCGGGCTTCTTACGGTGGTGGCTTCTCTTGTTGCAGAGCATGAGCTCTAGGTGCACAGGCTTCAGTAGTTGTGGCACGCAGGCTCGGTAGTTGTGGCTCGTGGGTTCTAGAGCGCAGGCTCAGTAGTTGTGGCTTGTGGGTCCTAGAGCACAGGCTCAGTAGTTGTGGCGCACGGGCTTAGGTGCTCCGTGGCACGTGGGATCTTCCCGGACCAGGGCTCAAACCACCCGTGTTCCCTGCATTGGCAGGCGGATTCTTAACCACTGCACCGCCAGGGAAGCCCCCATCCTGGAGCTTTTAAATGCAGCAAAATTCTCCTCCCCATTCGCTGAGTGAGGGAATTGCAGAGAAAAGGCACCGACGGCAACGTGACTGTCAATGATGTGGCAATGAGGGGGGCTTGGGCCCCTCTGCCACCTTGAGAACCTGGCTGACCCCCTGGGCGCAGGGGGCCTGTTTAAAGGCAGGAGGACAAGGGTCTGGCTCTGGACCCAAGGAAGAGGGCACTATGGACCCTGACATGCAAGGGGGCTCATTCGCAGAGCAGACCCCCAGCCGGGTGCAGAGGAGGCCACAGAGCCGGTGAGGGCCACGGCCAGGACAGTCCAGGGGAGAACAGGCCACTGCCAAGAGGTGCCAGGTGCCTCCTGAGTGGAAACTCCCACTCCTCTCACCCAGGCTTGGTGTAGGGCGCACGATACGGGCGGAAAAACAACTCAGAAGCTCAGAGGGGTCACACGGCCGGCAAGCGGCGGGGCTGGGATTCACATCACGCGGTACCCGCCTTGTCGATGACACGCCCGCCCACATGCAGTAATTATTCTGAAGACCAGCATTTCAACCAGAAATGGAGTAAGTCGCCATGACCTCTTCCAGCTCACCGCCGACGGCGCACCCCACTCGCTTCATCAGCGCCACCTTCTCCCCCTGCCTCCACCCTCCGCCTACACCATCTCTCTACCCGGCTACTTTTCTTTCAAGGGAGCATTGATCTTGGGGTTCCCACGGCCCCGTGTAACGCGCCTGCCCCCCTGCCCCGCCGTCCTGCCCTGATGCACAGTCTGTCCCTGCACAAAGCCACGGGTACCCATGACACACCGAGAGAACCCGGACCCTGCTCCACACTGCCCGGGCTCAAATCCCCCCGCCTCTCACTGGCCATGTGACTAAGTCCCTAAGCCTCTCAGTGCTTCAGGCCCCCCCTCCGCCCAACAGGGATGGCAAGCGCATGGTCGCATGCACACAGTGCCTGCCACAGTGTAAGTCAGCAGTGATACTAGTGTATAGTAGCCTGGTGCCCAGGGCCTATCAGAGTTAACTGCTGAGTAAATCTGGTCAGATAACTGGATCCTGGGTATCTGCAAAGTGTGTCCCCTCTTTACGGTGTTCTCCGCTGTGCCCGCTTAGCCCAGATGTTAATAACCAGAGACCATTTACAGAAACCACAGTGGGAGTAATAAAAATGGTTACCATGGGGAAACTGTGCCCCAGGGATTTTACACACATTATCTTGTTGCATTTCCAAAACCAGCAAGTGAGGAAGGAGTTATTGTGCTTATTTTACAGATGAGAAAAGTAAGACCTCAAGAGGTTAGAGATTGGTCCAAGGCCCCACAGAAATGACACGGCGAAACTGAGAGTTGTAGTAAAGACTATTGGTTGCCCCTCACCTCAAATATCCCTTCCCTCTTTTTTCCATAAAAATAGACCCCCTGTTCTTAGGTGGGCACCACGGACTCTATCTCCCAGCCTCCCGTGCAGTTAATTACAACCATGTGACCACATGCTGGCCAATGAGATGAAAGCAGGAACGCCAAGGGGCAGTTTCTTGAAACTTCCACTAACAGAGAGCTAGAGTTCACCCCCTGACCCTTCCTTATTGTCCCTTCTTCCATCCTGCTGCCTGAAACACTAATGCAATGGCTGGAGCTCTAGCAGCCATCTTGGACTGTGAAGTCAGAGCTACACTGGAAGATGACAGTGCGATGAGCTAGAGGGAACCTGGGTCCCTCAGATTTTTGTGGTGGACAGTTGCCTACCAGCTTTGGGCTGCCCGCGCAGAAACGCATATCTGTTCCTAACACTGTTATTTGGGTGTTTCAGTAACTCGCAGCCAAATCTAATGGAGGCAGATCCAGCGTCACCCCCAGGTCTCTCTCGGAGGCAAAGGAAGCAAAGGCATGCCAGCAAGTGTGCTCCCAGGGAGAGTTCTGGGCCTGGTGCCTGTGGGGCCTGGAGTGGAAGGGTGGCTGTCAGACTCCTACCTGTGGCCCTCCCTGCGGGTCTCACTTTACTAGGCTTGAAAGAAGTCTGTAAAGTCTCACTTACAAGGTAAATCTATGCCCAGAGCTCAGTGGGTTCCTGTGTTTTTTATGAGGAAGAGATTTCAAAGATCAGTCTAGAACGTGCTTACTTACATCAGCGGTCACAGGACCAAAAAAGGCCACTTGTGTGACGCCCTGTATAAATGGGCACACCAGCATTATGAAAACAATCGTGATACAGAGATTCTCAGCTTGTCTGTGGCGTCCCTCTCACTCTGTCTCTTTCGAAAGTCAGATTTATTGAAGTATAATTTACATATAGTAAACTTCACTCTTTCTCATGTACAACATTGTGAATAAATAAATGTGAATAAAATCATGGAAGCACCTCACTCAAGACACAGAATATTCTATCACCCCCCAAAAGTCCCTCCATGCCCCATGGTAGCCAAACCTCTTCCCCCAATTCTTGGCCCCTGATTACCACAAGGCCATTCTAAAATTCTGATTATTTTGCTTCTCCAGAATGTCATTTAAATGGAATCATACGTAGAGCCGTTCGAATCTTTTTTCCTTCCCTTAGCGTGTTCTGGAGATCCAGGCGTGTCACGTATACCAGGAGCTCTTGGCTGGGCAGCACGTACCAGCAGCACCACTGTCCGGAGGTACCATCGCCTGCATCCATTCACCGACTGAAGGGCACGCGCACTGTGTCCGTGCACGCGATATAAGGCAGCTACATATATTCCCATATAGCTGTGTGTGGGGACAGGTTTCCATTACTCTGGGTAAATACCAAGGAGGAGAACTGCTGGGTCGAATCGCAGTGTACGTTTCACTGGATAAGAAACTACCAAACTTTGCCGAAGTGGCTGTACCATTCTGCATTCCCACTGACAGGGTAGGAACATTTCAGCTGCTCCAAGGCCTGGCCAGCACTTGCAGAGAGAGGACCATTGTCAAGGCACAGCATTCTAGACAATCCTTCCAACTGCAAGGTCAGTCACCACCCAGACCCAGCCCGCCCGGCCACCCCACCGCACCCAATTCCCCACCAGTTCCTTCCTGCAGCCCTCCTCCTCTCCCACTGCCCCCCCCCCACAACGCCCAACAAGTCTTGTGCCCCAGTTAACCACAAAGCACAACAGGGAGCCTGTGTTCTCTCTTGTTATGGACGGAAAGATCTCCCTGAGGGTGAGCTGCTGGACTCAGCTCAGCCTGTCCCAGGTCACCCCCCACTGCCTAAGAAAGACTCCCCTTTTGGCCACCACAACCTTCTCTTGTCCCGTCTGCCACCCCTGGAGACAAACTGGAACGAGAAGACAGAGGCTGTTCAAGGGACCACAGAGTCACCAGCCCGGGGACCCCGGGGGGAGGAAGGGGTCAGTCGTGCAAAGAGATGGTGACCTTGCTGACAGCAATGCGACTCCCCCACTTGTCAGTGTCACCTCCCCCAAACACACAATCTGTAGGAAGGAGGAAGAAGCTCTCCACCCAGGCTATGGAAATCTCGGGCTGAAACACTGGCCCCAGGGTAACCCAGGAGGACCTACAACAGGGGAGCACACACGCTTGCTCACAAAGGCACATCTACACCCACAAAGAAGGGGCAGCGAAGTTGGCAGAAGCAAACATAAAAGGAGATGGCGGCACAGCAACAAGCATAGCCAGCCTAACCCCCTGGGGATTTGGGTATTTCATCCTCACTTTACGGCGGAGAAAAGAGAGCTCAGAGATGAGCCATCACCTGCTCAGGTCACACAGCCAGAGTGGCCAGTATGGGATTCCATACGGTTTTTCCTGACTCCAAGGTATCTTTGGAAGGAAACGTATTTTAAAAGCTCCTATGGGGCTTCCCTGGTGGCACACTGGTTAAGAATCCACCTGCCAATGCAGGGGACATGGGTTCGAGCCCTGGTCCGGGAAGATCCTACATGCTGCGGAGCAACTAAGCCCGCGAGCCACAACTACTGAAGCCCGTGCGCCTAGGGCCCGTGCTTCGCAACAAGAGAAGCCACCGCAGTGAGAAGCCCGCGCACTGCAACAAAGAGTAGCTCCCGCTCGCCTCAACTAGAGAAAGCGTGCATGCGGCAACGAAGACCCAACGAAGCCAAAATAATTTAAATAAATAAATAACTTTTCAAAAAAAGAAAAAACTATGTTACCATCAGGTTCCAGGTATTTCTATGCGCCATAGAAAGCCACTTCCAACACCTTCCAGGATTCATTCATTCATTCATGCAAATGTTTTCGAGTGTCCTCTATGTGCTGGACACTGTTCCAAACATTTGGGAAGCATCAGTGAATGAACAAGACAAAATCCTGTCCTCAGAGGACTAATGGTTTGGTGAGCCAACAGGTCAGGGTGCGGCGACAAGGCTGCGCTACCCCGTGGCTCCCCCAGTCCCTCTCCCAACCCAAGGAGGCTCATCCAGGTCAGGAGGGAGCCGCTGGGGAAACCCAGAGCCCACAGAGAACTTTCTGGGTCCCTCAGTGCCCAGCCCCCACTGGGATCCACATCGGAAGGGGAGATGCTCTGAAAGTAGGAGCAAGAAGCACCAGGTCCTCAGGCACCAGGTCCCTCATCCTGCCATTCCATGCATTCATTGCAATGTTTGTCGAGCACTCATTCTGCACCAGGCACTGGGGACACAGGAGGACCACGGCAGAGCCCCGGCCCCATAAGGACTCGCAACGCGGAGGGGAGGGCTGTCAACACCCACTCGAGGACAGAGGGCTAAGCACTGGGGCACTGGAAGCAGGGTGGGGGTGGAAATCAAGGAAGGCTGCCTGGAGATGGTGAGTGGCAAAGGTAGACAGGTGGGGTATAGAGGGAGGGGCATTTCTCATCCAGGCGTCATCAGACCTTCCCACCGCTCTGTGAGGAAGGCAGGCCAGCCATTTCAAACCTCCATCTCAGGTGAGGAGACTGAGGCCGGGAGGCTGGTCTGGGTCCCAGGGCCTCCCATCAGCTTAGAACCAGCGGCTGCTGATTCTGGAGGGGCTGCTGGGCATCGGGTCTGGGTTACAGAGCTGGTGGGCATTAATTAATCTGCACTCCAGTTCTGCGGGAGAGAGGAGAACTTCCCCCCATTTCCCACGACACAGTCGCTTGGGCAAAGTCACAGGAGGAGGCAAGATTGAAACCCCGGCTTGAGGGGCGCTGCTGCCCGAGACCGGCACTGCCGTCCGCACACCAGTGTCTCCTGTCCTCCGAGGGCCCGTCAGGCTTCAGCTGCCAGCACCAAAGCCCACCACACAAAGGGGGGTGAAGGGGCCCCAGGCGGGGGGAGCCCCCGGGAGCACCTGGGCATGGGGCAGGCCAAGCAACGCCCCCGTCTGAGCCCTGAGGTCCTGCCCGGCCGCCTGGACGGGAGACCAGAGGTCCCCAGAGCTGGCGCCCCGGCAGGCTTCTCCTGGGCCCTCCTGGCCGCCCTCTCCCTTCTCCTCTGGAGCCTGGGACCAAAGCCCAGGGATCCTCCCCTTCCTACCTCCGCGAGGCTGATAAGCAGAGCTCTGGGAAGAGACAAAGGGGCGGGTGATCTCACCTCTCGGCAGCTGCGGGGCCCGTAGGCTGCCGCTGGGCTGAGGGCGGGCCCTTCCAGAGGAGAGCTGAGCCCCCTCTCAGGGGGTGATGTGTCCAGATACTTAGTGGGAATCCTACTCTCTGAGCCTCAGTTTCTTCATCTGGAAAATAGGGGCGCTGATAAAAGCAGCTCTCTTAGGGGATGGCCGTGAAATGCAGGCGATCCCTTTACGCCGTGTCCGGCACACCGTGCGCTCCCCAAAGAGCGTCAGCTAGGAGTCTAGGTGGTGGCAGCGCGCTTGGCTCACGGATCTATCTCAACGGACCAGCAGCACCTGGGGACCTGCTGGATATGCAAATGTCCAGCCCCCCCCCCCCAGACCTCCCGGGGGTGGAGCCCAGCGGTGGTTCAACAAGGCCTCCAGAGGATGCCCAGGCATCAAAGGCGGGGCTCCTCAGTCCCAGCCGTGTGGACGCTCTGGGCTGCATCCTTCTCTGTGGTGAGTGCTGCCCTGTGCATTGTGGGACATTCAGCAGCATCCCTGAACTCCACCCACTAGGTGCCTGTGACCAGAAATGTCCCCAGACGTTGCCGAACGTCCCCTGGGGGTCAGATCACCCCGAGTTGAGATCCACTGACCTAAAGTTTGAGAACCTCTGCTCCACAGGGCACGAAGCCGACTCCCTCCCTCCAGGAGCCTACAGGCGAATTGTTTTCAGTAACAGTAACCTCCTCCATTGGTGGAGTTACCAGCTGGATGCCAGGTCTCACTCCTTACAGCGGCACCATTTTATTTATTTATTTATTTTGCGGTACGCGGGCCTCTCACTGTTGTGGCCTCTTCCGTTGCGGAGCACAGGCTCCGGACGCGCAGGCTCAGCGGCCATGGCTCACGGGCCCAGCCGCTCCGCGGCATGTGGGATCTTCCCGGACCGTGGCACGAACCCTTGTCCCCTGCATCTGCAGGCGGACTCCCAACCACTGTGCCACCAGGGAAGCGCGCGGCACCATTTTATTGATGAGGAAACAAGCTCAGAGGCAGAGCCAGGATTCAGCCCAGGCCGTCGGGCTCTGAGCTCCGTGCTCTTCATCCCACCCCCGACTCCTGACACTTGCTGCTGTGTCCCCTCCTTCTGTCTTCTCACCACGGCTACGCCTGCCCGTACAGTCCCCTTTCTCAGGGAGCTGCCCCATGTGGCTCTGAATGCTCAGACTGCCCTGGAGGACTCCTCGGCTCGCATGCCTAGCTCTCCCGGGACAGCCGTCAATCGGCTCCCCTGACCCGTGCCGGCTGGGTCCACCGAAGCTTTGGTTGGACTGTTCTGCTTCATTTGTATTCTTCACTTGACCCTCTCCCATCAGAGCCGGTTTAACACTTCATTTTTCTGCATAAGTGCCGAGTGAAAGGGAGTCTGGGGGATCCAGGACCCCACTCCCAAAATGAAGGGCAGAGGCAGTCCCAAGATTAAAATTCACCGTGAATGTTGACCAAGAGCCACACGATGTTTGACCTGGTCATCGTTATTCAGGGACCCTATCCTGAGAATACATCACCCCAGAGTGGAGACGGCTGTACAGAGTCAGATGCTCAAGACGGGAGCTCTGCTTGGAGAGCAACCTCACACCTCCCAGGAGGGAGCTGGTTAAGAAAAGTCCGGTCCGGGTGCTCAGTGGGACGCGGTGTGTCCATTCTATGGGCACTGTTGGACCAGCCCATGGAGGTGGCTCAGACCAGACCCTCCTGCAAAGGGCTCGTGCCTGATGGAGGAGCAGACAAGTCGCGGCAGAGTGACGAGGAAAGGACAAGAGCTGAGACGTGATGCTGAGGGCAGAGGGCTTAGGGGCGCCAGCTCGGGGTGCCAGGGAGGCCACCAACAGCACGGACGAAGGCGCTGGATCAGATGCGACAGGGAAAAGGAAAAAGCAGGACTCAAACGGGTAAGGGATACAAGTGTGAAAAATACAAGCTCATATGAAGAAGACCAGAAGGGACCACACGAAACTAACAGCGGCAGTTGTGTTAGGGTGGTGGCCCCAAAGTGTGTGTGTCTGACTTTTATAACCCTGTGAAAACAAGAGCAGCAGTCGCCACGGATGGTTGACCCAGCGGACACACACTGCTGTACCAGGCCAAGGGCTTCACGTACATTATTAATAAGGCAGGACTTGGTTTCCTCTAAGTACATTGGGGAACAGGGCCTGGGAGGTCAGGGGTCTCGCCCTGGAGCCCACGGCTTCTGTGGCACGTGAGAGCTCTGTTTCAGACAGCACAGCCTCCTGTCCTATACCTGCCCCCTCATCACCACTGCTCAGTGGCACCCTAAGGACCATTTCAACTCTTCAAACCCAGAGCTTCTAGATCTGAGGCCCCTGAAGCCCAAAGAGATGGGCCAGCGTGGGATCTACGGACAGCGGAGAGAGGATTCCAGGTACGTACTCGATCCATTTGCTCAGAAGCCTCTGAGTTCCCTGCACCAGGTGCAAAGTCAAATCTAGACTCCAACGCACATCTGGCCTCCAGGGCACAGGGCGGGGCAGCATCACCACCACCCCCAGCTGGGGACCAGCAGATCAGCAGGGGCGGGTGGCTCGTTTGACTCTGCGGCATCCCATCCCCAACAAATTTGCCAGAGAAATGAAATGGACACCATCCACGGCAGGGACGATGACAACCCCAACTGGAATCTGTTGGGAGGGTGACAGACATCGGCTACAGAATGTCGAGTAGGGGGTGAGTGTGTGTAGAGCTCCTGCTAGCGTGGGGCTTTACCAACATCCCTTATCAGAACAACCCTGTGAGGAGGGCAAGATTCACCTCCATTTGAAAGTTGAGGCACTTGAGACTCAGAAAGGTGAAACAACTTGTCCAGGGCAGCGGGTGAAGCTGGAGCAGGTGAGTTTCTTTCCTGCGATGGAGTCAGAAGTCAGGCAGGAGACAGGATAAAAGCCCCCCTAGAGAGTCAACCATAGGGCAAGGAAGTCAAAGGGGGCTTGGGGCTTAAAGACACTGCACAGGAAGGAGAGAGATGCAAGTCCCGGAGTCTGCACATTGAAGCATTAAAAGGCTCTCAGAAATCGTAGCCTAACCTAGCCCTGCTGAGTCGAAATACAATGCAGGTCACACGTGTGACGTTACATTTTTTAGTAGCCATGTTGTAGAAGGTCCAACGAAACAAGCAAAATTCATTTTAATAATATACTTTATTTAACCTACTATACCCAAAGTATTTTCATTTCAACATTAAAGCAAAATATTTTCAAACTATTCATGTTTTACATTCTGTTTCCAAAAGTCTTCCGATTTTATAAGTTTGTCCAATTTTCTTCTACATTGTACCCTCACAGCACATCTCAATCTGGACTAGACACAGCCTCGATAGGCACAGGTGACTGGTGGCTACCGTAGCGGGCAGCTCACCCCTCAGTTTACACTGCGGATACTGAGGTCCAAAGAGGTGACTGAATGAGGCCAGAGCCATGTGCTTGTAATCACAGTGCCTGACTCAACTGGGGGATGAGGGTGGCTGAGCAGAAAGAACAACAGGTTTTGGAGCAAGAAATATCCAAAGCCACATTCCGACCTGGCCGCTCACCGTGAGCTGTGTGACCATGAACCTTGTACTTGACCTCTCTGAGCCTCAATTCCCCTCCTCATACAGTTACAGTGAGAATTAAATATAAAATACCCAACAGAGTTCTCGGCACACCGTCGGTATTCAACATGGAGACATGACAGTGATACAGGTGGTGAATATATGGCCTTCAGCATCTGCATTTTCATCACCCCCAACCCAGAAAAATGAAGCTTGAAAGGAGCAGTCTGTCTCAGAGGCAGATCTGCCTGGACTGGGTCAGGGCAGGAAGAGGAAATGAGAGAGATGGGCGTGGCGAGAGGAGAGGACACACCCATGGGGCACCAGTACCACGGCGCCTGCTGCGCCCCAGGCACCCCAACTCTGGAAACAAGAGTCAGAGCGAACCCATGTTCTATCAGCGGAGGGGAGCCCCTCTTCAGAGCTGAGCCTATATGAAAGCAAGTGATGGACTTCCCTGGTGGTCCAGTGGTTTAAGACTTCGTGCTTCCAAAGCAGGGGGCATGGGTTCAATCCCTGGTCAGGGAATTAAGATCCCACATGCCACGCAGTGCAGCCAAAAAAACAAAAAGAAAGAAAGCGAATCATAGACTTTTTGGTCCCTGTGATAATGGCCCAGAGCCCCGATCTATTGCTTCGTTGAATGGGAAAAACCCAGAAGCTCTACCTCCAACTCCAAAGACATCTTCACCCAGGGTGGGGCTCAAGGGTTCCGCACACGAGGTGCTCCAGGCTGAATAGAGCCCCCAAGCCCACCCCCGGCCTCTCCAGTCAGTAAAGCTGTGTCCGTGAGCCATGTTCTCGCCTGCCTCAGCCTCTGGGTGAGTTGTCTCCTCTGCACGGAATGTCCCTCTCCCCCTTCCATCTGGCTAATTCCCACTTATCCTTCTCTTTTCAACTTAAAATGTCACCTTGTCTGAAAGCCCTTCATGGCACCTGCTGCAGGCTTCCCTTGTTGGACACTCTCACGACTGTCCGACTTCAGAGTCATCCTTATACCCTGGCGGGACTGTGGGGACTGATACCCTGCCATGGACCAGAGACGAGGGCTGTATCTCCCTGGAGCCTGGGAGAGCACCTGGCACCGAGCAGGCACTCAACAAACATCTGCTGCAAGTGGCCATTGCGTGAAGTTCACTCGAGAACCAGAAGGGCTCTGGTTGGTTTGACTTGGAGAGAAAAGAGGCAGTATTTTGGAAAACAAATAAACGTTGCAGCATCTGCACCTAACGCATTAAGTAATTTTCCACGGAACAGTCCAAAGGGTCATGCATTGTTGCGTCACTTTGCTGGACTCTTCCAAGAACTGGCGAGGATTTGGTTATAATGGACACAATTCACAAAACAACTATTACATCAACCATTGATTTTCCAAGAGCCTCAAAGCTGGAGGTTCCTATCAAAGAGTCTTTTGAGTGAGGGGCATACGTAGTTACCATAGCTCCTCCGTGTACGAGAGTGGAGATGGCTCTTTGGAAAAGCACAGCTTCCCCCTTTCATCTGCATACATGGTGCCCTGTCAGTACTCAAATGGGTGGTACCACTCCCCCGAGTGGAAGGAGATTTCGATCGTCACGTGATTGGCATTTTTGTGGGCCCAACCAAGGATGCTAAATCTCCTGTGACACGTGGAACACCCCACCCAAGGAGGACCACCTGCTCCAAAACCCAAGAGCATCCCCCCAATACCTACACAATGTGGAATACTGGCCAGAGGCCAGCCCAGGCCACGCCCCCAGGGTGAAATGGCGGCAGAGAAAAAATGAGTCCAAAAGGCCACTTCATTGTTAATGAGGATCCGCTAACACCGTCCCCTCTGGGTCCTTTTCCCACCCACCCAGGCTGGACCAGTCACCTTCTGAAGACTCCAGCACATTCCTGCCCCTGCACCTTGGCTTGTGCCAACCTCCTCCCTCACCTGGAGAGCCAGCCCTGTCAACCTCCACCTAACCACCCTCAGTCTCCACCCAACACAAGGCCCTGCTGCACGGCCGGCACCTTGCTGGATGGCTCGGCCCCCATCATCTCGCCCATCTCCAAGGGACTCCAGGCCTCCAACTAGACAACTTACTGAGCGCTTGTCAACTACTGCCCTGTGGTCTCCATGACGTGACCCCTGAGTATAGACACCAAATCTGACCTCAACATATTGACTAAGTGATGGATTCATTCACGCCATTCAGTTGAACCCCTACCCAAACATCGACCACCATACCAACACAATTCCGCTTTCACTTTAAATTAAAAGAAAGAAACATTTGTTCAGAAGGTCCTGATTGGTATCGGGCACTCAGCATTCACAGTTTCACTGGATCCTCCAAACAACCCCGAGAGGGCATTCCTGTGACTGAAGTCACATTACAGGTGGAAGAGATCAAAGCTCCGCAGGGACACGTAATCTGGCTAACGTTCTACAGCTACAAAGTGAAGGAGCTAAAACTCAAGTTCACCCCTGGTTTCCAACACCTCAGGCTCTTCTTTCTCTGGTTTTGTTCTTATTGATCAACTGTGTTTACTCGATAAGGGCTGCGGTTGATAAAGAGGCATCATTTCAGGGGTCCTGGAGGGTCATGTATTGATTCGGTCTTCACTGTACTATTCAAAGGGTGTTTCTCCTGCGCTCCTCCTCCCGGGTAATCCAACCCACTCAAAGATCTAGACTATCGGGGCTTCCCTGGTAGCGCAGCTGTTGAGAGTCCGCCTGCCGATGCAGGGGACGCGGGTTCGTGCCCCGGTCCGGGAGGATCCCACAGGCCGCAGAGTGGCTGGGGCCGTGAGCCATGGCCACTGAGCCTGTGCGTCCGGAGGCTGTGCTTCGCAACGGGAGAGGCCACAGCAGTGAGAGGCCCGCGTACCGCAAAAAAAAAAAAATTAAAAAAATCTAGACTATCAAGTCAACTCAGCCTGGCAGTATCTGATGGAGGCTCAGGCTGGATAATCTTTAATCTTGCCATGAAGAATAGCTTAACTTTCAAAGCTTGGCCCCAGCCAACTCTCCCCCACGTAGCCTGTGACTTTGGGCTTGGGAAGGTTTTATAAAAGCAGGAAGGGTTCCAACATCAAATAACGTAGAAACCAAACAACCTGTTCCCTTCAGTGGTTTGGTTTTTGTCTCCCGAGGCGCCAAGGCAACCCGTGGGCAGCAGAGGCTGCAGCTTTAAAACAAGAACAGCAAAAACAAGTGCATAAAGATTAGCGCCAGGGTTCGGATTAAAACCCCACCTGTCAAGCCGAGAGGAGCTTTCAGCCCACTGATCAGGGTGTTGAGGCCTGGGGGAAGCTCAGTGGCAAGTTCATGGGAGGAAGTCCTTCCACCCACCCAGATCCCTGACCCCCAGGCCTTGGGTCCCCAGCCCCAGGTAACCACAGTGTGTGGCTGGGAAAACAGCCATCAGGTGACTGAAGCCCTCCTGCTATTTTCCCGAGGTCTCCTGGTAACAAGCATTCAGCAGCGGGCTCTGGAAAACAGTCAGAAGGGAAGGGAACATCGCCAAGCAAGCATCTTCACACTTGGAATCTTCAAGGCTAAGGTGAACGCAGCACCCGCCTGCCAGCTTCCTCCGCGGCTGTCCCGAGACACTTGGAGAGGTGAGGGAGTGACTTCTCAGAGAAGAGGACACACAGAACACGGGCTCTAACTCAAGTCCATCTGGAAACTCCACTAAAACCTAGAGTAAAGGGATCTTGTCTGTTGGATGTATTGTGTATATAGAATAGAAACCTTCCAGGATGGAAAGGACAGAAGGGAACACAGGGACAAATTCTGCAGGGTGGAGAGAAGACCAGCCTCTGATACCTCATTTACCAAACTCAAGAAATCTATATCCAAGTGGCAGCGAGAAAGGACAATAATCAACCCAACATACAACGCGGATGTCTCAAAGGCTCAGGAAAGAGTGATGACAGGTATCTCTAGAAACGCGGCTGGGATGGAGGAATGCAAAAAGAGGCTTAGAGGAAAGAACCAGACAGGTCCCGGTATCCCTTCCCACAAGTCTCCTAGCTGGGGGACTATCCCTCCTCCATCAGGCACAAGACTGGAAGTTTATTCCCTGAAGAGGGTAAAACAGAAGGTCTCAGTGTGAATTGCACTCAAAACAGGCAGATTAAGTGATTTCACACATACTGGATGCAGAGGACCTCCCTGTCCTAAGCCCTCTTCCTTCTTTCAGCTCCCAGACCCCCAGCCCTTACCCCCAGCAGCTCGACCTTCACCCTCCAGACAGGAGACTGTAAGACCCTTCAGTGGGGAGTTTGCCCACCCAGGAGGAAAGACTTAAAAATAGTGACATCGAGGTTCCCTGTGACACAACCCACAGGGCACCCGTCAGAGGAGCTCTAGTCAAGGAGCCCTGCCCCCTGTGCTCAGAGCCTGCAGGATACATTTTAGTTCCCAACTCTTAAATATGAGTAGCCAACCAAGGACTGTGAATGAGTCGGCCAGCTAAAGAAAGAAGTTTCTAATGGGAAAGCTCCAGACCAAACAAACGCAGTAAACAGAGGGAGAGGCAAAAGGAACACACCCATTTCAGCACATCCAGTGTGCATGCGCAACTCCCAACCCTCCCCCTGTAGTCCCTCCTGTAATCATTGCAGCTCTTGAGGCAGACATTAGTATTATTCACATTTTGAAAACGAGGTGTTTGAAGAATAATGAAATTAAATAACTCGCCCAAAGTCACAAAGCAAGGAAGTGGCAGAGGCGAGATCCAAACCAGTGCTCTCAACCACTGCCTTTCAAAGCATCACCCCGGCCACCACTGTCCGTCATTACTACTGTCAGTGTGGAAGAGAAGATTCTGGACTTCTCTTAAGAATAAGAAAGAGCTCTTCGTGGGGGGTGGAGGGGGGTGGTGGGATGAACTGGGAGATTGGGATTGACGTGTAGACGCTAATATGTATAAAATAGATAACTAATAAGAACCTGCTGTAGTAAAAAAATAAAATTCAAAAAGATAAAGAGAGCTCTTGCAAATTAAAAATGTGGTAGATTAAAATATGGAGTATAAAATTGATGCAATCTTCCAGAAAGTAGAGCAAAAAAGCAAAAGGGATGGAAAATAGAAAAAGATAAGAAAACTGGAGGATTAGTGCAGGAGGACCAATATCCAAATACAAGGAGTTCTAGAAGATTAGAGAAAACCAAGGAGTAGAAACCATGATGAAATAATCCAAGAAAATTTCCCAGAACCGAAAGACATAGTTCCAGCTGGAAGAGTCTCACTAAGAAGAGCTCAGCATGACAGATGAGAAGAGGCCGGCACCAAGGCTGGTCACCCTGACGTCTCAGGGCACTGGGGACGAAAAGAGGATTCTATAAGCTTCCAGAGAGAACAAAACAGGCCACACAAAGAGTCCAAAATGGCTTCACGCTTCTCAACGGCAACCCTGGAAGCCAGAAGGCAGTGGAGCAAGGCTTTCAATCCTCGGAAGGAAAATGATTTCCAACCTTGAATTTGATGCCGAGCTAATCTAGCAATCAACAATTAGTGGAGGGACTTCCCTGGTGGTGAAGTGGTTAAGACTCCATGTTCCCAATGCAGGGGGCCTGGGTTCAATCCCTGGTCAAGGAACTAGATCCCACATGCATGCCGCAACTAAGAGTTCATGTGCTACAACTACGGAGCCCACGAGCCGCAACTAAGACCCGGCGTGACCAAAAGAATAAATAAATAAATATTAAAAAAAAAAAAGAATTAGTGGAGAATAAGCTGATTTTTCCACGTGCAAGTTCTCAGAAATTTCACCCTCTAGGCACATCTTCTCAGGAAGGATGTGCTCCTGTATTCAAGGGACGAAGCCATACGAGGCAGACAGGAAATGGCAGATCTGACCCAGGAGAGAAGGGAACCACAGGTGATGGTGACAGACGGCCCAGGTAACAGCCAGGTCCCAGGTGTGGGGGACAGTGAGTCCAGACTGGAGACAGGTCAGAGGATCCTGCAGTGCTCAGGAAGAGGAAATGGAGAGAATTTACCTGATGCATCCAAACAACGTGAGGGGCTATCCAGACACTAACAGAGACTTTGAGGAAGAATTTAAGCACATATGCCAACAACAGTAGACAATTTTTAACTCCAAGGAAACCAGAAAGTACAGCAGGAGAGGTGATCATAATTTACTCCACGACGAAGCTCTGAATCTCACTGATCTAGTAGGAACAGTGTAAACCCCAATTACTGATCTTACCAAAATTATGATGAAATGTATCAGGAAGTTGGGAGGACAGGAAAGAGCTGAGGTTAAAAGAGGTAAAAAGGAGACCTACATCCTTACCTTCCATAGAAGGAAACAGGAGCCTAGAACCAAAAACTCAAGACAAAGGAATACATGCATGTGATTTACAGACGTGGAAGAAAACACCAAAATCATCCGCTACAACAGGGGTCCCCAACCCCTGGGCCACAGACCGGTGCTGGTCTGCAGCCTGTTAGGAACCGGCTGCACAGCAGGAGGTGAGCGGCAGGCACGCGAGCGAAGGTTCCTCTGTATTTACAGCCGCTCCCCATCGCTCGCAGTACCGCCTGAACCATATCCCCCCCCCACCTACCCCCCGCCCCGGTCTGTGGAAAAACTGTCTTCCACGAAACCAGTCCCTGGTACCAAAAAGGCTGCGGACTGCTGCACTAAAATAAACTGCAAGCGATTGCCTCTGGGAAAAGGGGCAACGAGGGGGAACCACTGTTTTTCCTATAAACCTTGGAGAAGTATAGTCTCATACGTAGGACTTGGAAAAGGCAAGGGAGAGGGAAACTGACATTGAGGAAGACGTGACGTCACCGAATGTTCTCACAACTAAGAGAAGCTGGGTTTATTCCCCTCTTCACCAAAAAGATACTGTCAGGCTCAGACCACCTACAGCTAGGCAACACTAAAAAGACGCTAAAACTTAAACCCCAGTTCTGCCAGACCCCAGAATCTACACTTTCCTTTTGAGTCTCCATTCATATATTCAACCAATATGAACTGAGCACGCACTGAGCCTGCGACAGGAGGCTAGGCCCCGGGACACAGTGGTGGACAGGACAGGCCCCAGGGACTGATCCAACGAGCCTTCTGGTCTACCAGGGCAAACCAACAGTCAACAAGCCACCACTAATAACAAATCCAAATACAGCAGTGCCCACCCTGGGCGGTCACACTCTATCAAGGGTAACACCTGTCTGGTTCCTGGCCTCCCCCTCTGCCAGCCCATCATTGTTCCTGTGGCATCACGGCACGCCTCATCCCCCCACCGCCCCACAAGTGAGTCATCACATGCCACTACTTAGCTCTTGCCCACAACACTTCTGGGAACTCAACAGGCTAGCACCCAGGCCTGCCAACACACTGCCACCCAGGCCCAAGGCCCTCAGCTTTGATTTGGAAGGTATCACGTTTCGTTTTGTTTTAGATCAGAGGCGGGCTCAAAGGCCAGACTGGTTCTCCAAAGGAGAGCTCCACACACACAGTCCCTTGTGTACACGAAGGGAAAGTGAATAACCTTGCACAGACCAGCCTCAGCAAGTGCTGGTGGGTATGCAGGTCCAGGGTAAGTCCCAGACACCAGAGTGCGGAAGGCAACCTCAGACTGCTGCTCACTAGCTGTGGGACAGAGCGAAGTGGTTGAACTCCGCTGGGCCTCAGTGTCTGCATCTGTAGAGTGGGGCTATGACACCAGCCTCAGAGGGTTCCAGGAGAATTCAAATGATGTAATGGGGATGACTGTGCTTTATAATCTGCCATGGCCGTAGTACGGCCCGGGACGAGGATGGCAGGCCGGTTTCCCGTGGCCGCCTCCAGTCACCTCTGCCATAATTCAAGGTTACAAGGATTTCGTCTCCTCAACCTCTGAAAAGGGGATCCTTGTCCCCGCGATTCTCAGATCTGCCCCGGGGAATTACGAGTCAGGAATCATCAGTTAGGAATTTAGACTTTACTCCGTCACAGTGTGAGGTGCGTGGTACACAGGTGACTATGAACAGCAGAGCCACTGAGCCCACTCTGATGAGAAGCAACACCCAAGGCTGGCTGACTGCTTGCCAAACAGCCTTCAGCCTGGCCCAGCTTTCTTCCTGGGTTCCAAATCAAGTGCCCCGTCCACAGCCAGCGGGGCCTTGAGCCAGAGCTCATTCAGTCTCTCCCCTCCCCAAAGTCCACATCCCATCAGTCTCCCCTCTTAACATCCCCTCCCCACAACTTACTCCCTCTTCCCAGACTTGGTTCTGATTCCTGGTTCTACCGCTTACTAGCTCAGTAGCTTGGCATTCGTGACACCCTTGCTCAGCCTTAGTTTCTGGGCGGATAGATGATAATGCCCACCACAGGGGTTACTGGGAAGATGCAGCACAGGACCCAGCAAGGGGTCAACCCCCATCCCCCAGACTCAACATAATCACAGCATCAATGCCCCATAACCAATTAAGACAACCCCTGACTTAACTGATTTTTATAGAACCTGTACTGTATATTATACATTTTACAACAGCAACGCCCCAAATTCTCTTTAGTCACTCAAGTTGCGTCTTGGCTAAATCACCCTGACAAGGAAGGGGCCAAGCTACAGCACAGGGGAGCCTTTTAGCTACACTGGCATCTTCATTGTACCGCATGTTTGGGGAGTTACTGGAACATCTGATTGCAATTCATCCTTGTTTTATAAAAATAAGTAGAAAGAGAAAAAATGGAAGTGTCATTATCAATGGTCACTATCGGTTTCATAAACAATACCATGGAGCCGATGGAACCAGAGCAGTGAAGGTTATGGGGTGACCTTCAACCAAGCAGAGAGGGGAAGTTCAGGAAAATAAATGAAACAACAGAAGTACAGTATGATGTCATTCAACCATACTTAAACAGTGAGGCACGATTAGGGCTTTCCTTCCATTCTCTGGGAATTTAAGTTCCTCATAATTGTATGTTTAATGCTTGATGTAATGTAGAAAAAACTCAGGAACGGCATATAAGCCAATCCTCTAATGATGCTCTCTGGTTTGCCAAATAGACTTTGATATTTCACATGAAATAGAAGAATGTTTATCCAAAATATTCCAGACTTGACTCACTCGGAGTTATCAGCATTTCCAGAGTTCACGTATCTCAACTCTAAAACAACACAAGGATTAGAACAGAGATGTTACTGGTGCCGGAGCACGCTGAACCCCAGGGTCCACACGACAGGGTGTGTACCTGGAGGCTGCTGTGACATCACCCACTTCCTGCACCATCCACACCGCCAGGGCCACAGGACATAGGCCACAGGGCCAGCCCATGACATCGTCCCCTGGTTATTCACAGCCCGATGTGTATCTCGGATCACAGCACTGCTGCATTTGGACCTCTGGGCAGACAGTCTCTGTAGGCCCGGGCAGACTCCCTCTCTTGTCCACTCAAGTCCTGCCCTGCTGTCCTTGGTCAGGCAGCCTTCCCAGGTTCCACAACCAAGCAGCGCCAACCCTGTGACCAGAGCCCAGGTCTCTGCACTCCTGGCTCAAACTCAGCTCAGCGCCCCCACCCTGGGTGTCCATCATACTCCCACAGAACCTAAAGGGTATTCCAGGTGCGCAAATGTCCCCCCAATGTGTCTCTTCCAGGAAAAAGGAGAAGGCTTGATAAGCCACTTGTAATTCATTCATGTATCAGTTTCCTGTTGCTGCTGTCACCAATTACCACATTCTTAGAGGTTTAAAACAACACAAATTTATTATCTGACAGTTCTGGAGGTAAGGGGTCCACAATGGGTTTGACAGGCTAACATCGAAATTATCAGCGGGACTGTGTTCCTTGAGGCCCTAGGAAAGTAATCCATTTCCTTCTCTTTTCCAGCTCCTAGAGGCTGCCTGCACTCCATGGCTCATGGCTCCTTCCAGCAATGGCATCGCTATGACCTCTGTTTCCATCAACGTATCTCCTCTCTGACCCTCTTGCCTCCCTCCTATAAGGATGCTTGTGATTGATTAATGGGACCCACCCGGATAACCTGGGATCATCTCAAGATCCTGTACTTAACCACAGCTGCAAAGTCCCTTTTACCTAGGAAGGTAACACATTCCCAGGTTCTGGGGATTAAGATGTGGACCACAGTTCAGCCAACAGTAGCTTGGCAAACAGTTCTGGCGACCTACTCCATGTTGGGGGCTGGCGGGACAAAAATGCGTGCACTCCTCTAGGGACCTACTCAGGGCTGGGCGGCAGGAAGTCCAGGGGAGGTGGCTGTGAATTCCCCCGAGGCGGGGTATAGGGAGGCTGCCGTAGGTGCGGCCACAGTCGTTCTCTGCAGAAGGAGTCATGCAGACAAAGGTACAGGGACGAGAAAGGAGTGGTTTGTGGGATAAACAGGATGATTTCCGGGTGCAGCTGGTTGATTCCAGAAAGGACAGAAGTGAGGGTGCCCAGAACACACAGCAGGGTTTCTGCCTGAGGGCAAAGAGGAGTCTTGGTAGAGGACGGATTTGGCGAGGGAAAGACTTCCGGATCTCTGGGCTGAAGTGGGACCCGGGAAGCTGGGAGCAGGAAAACAGTGGTCCTAGCAACCGCCAAGGAGAATGTTCGCAAAAGCAGGCAAGAAAGGAAAGGTGTAGATGGGAGAGACGCTTGAGGATGCGAGAGGTGAGGGAGGGGCCGGTGGAGGAGCCCATCCGAGGGCTAACTTATGTCACCACCAAACTGTCGGGCCATCTCTGTGCCCTCTCCCCACCTCGCCCCAGTTCGCAGCGAGAAGGCCACAGAACGCTGCTGCTTTTTAAGTATGTCATACCGTAAAAGATTAAAAATAGTTTAAAAGGGATATAAATATTGCAAAGGCTCCTGCCTACTTGGACGGCCCCCCAGGAGGGGGAAGCAGGAGTGGGGCATGACGTCATCGGATCCCCAATGTCTTCCAGTCAGACCCCCCAGTTCTGCAGGAGCTGGTTGACACCAGAAGGACTTCAGGAATTCTGCCAAATTCCCCCAATCTTCCCTGGCTTTTCCTGGTCCTCGGGGCTTTGGACCGTCACCTCCAAGAAGCAGTGGATCCCGGTGCTCAGGAAGGTCAAGGGGAATGCAGCTGCATGGGTCCTCTGGGACCCACTCCCCTGCACTGGCCCCCCCAACCCTGGCTGCAATCCCACCAGAGAGGCCCCTGCCAAACCCCTACCATACTCCCCTACCCCCTGGTTCCACACTGCCTGCCTCTGGGATTACAGAGTTTTCCAGGCCACCACCCTTAAGGCTGGATCATGCCTCCCCTCCCCCCATATTCCTGGCAGCACACACCTTGGCATCCTCAGTCCTAAAATGCTCATCTTAGCCTCATGATGCCTGTGTCCTCTGGGTACCAGGGGCTCCCAGAGTGTCCCATCCATCCCTCCATCCCAGCTCCCAGCATTTCCAGGAGGACTCAGTAACTATTATTTGCACAAATGGCCAGGCTTCCAGTGGGGAAGTCCATTTCTAAAGTGGGTGCGGAACCCACTCCAGGCATGCATCCTCTGCAAAGAGGGCTGGGCTGTCACACGTGCAGCAGCCATTCACAAACATCTCCTACTTGTCACGTGCCCCGAGTCTGGGTCTAGAATACAAGGTCCCTGCCACCCCACAGGAAGCTCTCTGGATTCTCACATTCCAAATGGGCCAAGAGAGTCAATATTTTTGGTTTTGTGGATCGCCTCTGTCACAACTACTCAATGGCCACTGTGAGTGCAAAGCAGCCCTGGATAACATGCAATCCAATGGGCATGGCTGTGTTCCAATAAAACTTTATGCCCCAAAACAGGCGGTCGGTTGGATCTAGCCTTCAGACCGTAGTTCACCAATCTACCCTGCTCTGATAGGAAAAAAAAAATTAACGAAAGCAAAGCAGACAGACTAGTGAGGGAAAAAAACTGTGAAAGACTCTTTAAAGCCACACTTGTGATTTTTGATGCTGGCTCTAGTTCCTTCTGTGGCTGACACAATCCACCACTGTTTTAAAAAATAAGAGGTGCAGGGAGGGGGTGGGGGAAATAAGAAAAGGTTTCTATGGGAACCGGGAGTTTACTTTTAATGTTTCAACCCCTGAAAAGAGAATTACTTTCTTTTTCTCTCGTCCCCTCTGAGGCGGAGCGGGAGTGACCTCTGGCTTGTTGGGCAGGACTCTGCCAGCGCCTCAGCTGTTCCAGGCAAAGATTAAATGCCACAGTGTACCCCGGGTCCGGGAGGGTGGTTATTGTAATCTGGGCCTCTTGGGCAAAGGGCTGTTTCCCCGGAGCGCCCTCACCTCACCCCGCGGGACTGCTCTGATGGAGGCAAGGTCAACCACGACCGGGGCCACTCACAAGGGATTCAGGGAGAAACCTCTTCCGGGGGCTTCCCTCTCACGGCTGACAAACCCTTTCGGGGACGGGCTTCTGTTCTACCTGGTCTCGAACGTTCCTCAGTACAAATGTGCATGCGCAGAACGTGCCCCCCTCCGCCCAGTTTGCCAGGACCGTGGGCAGGTCCCTAAACCTCCCCCGAGGGCACCTTCAACTCTGCCCAGCTAGTTCGGAGTAGGTGTCCCAGGCCTTTCCTGGGCTCTTCATAGAAACCATAATTAATCAGCCCAGATAAACCACGAAGGTACATCATTTACCCACATGTACTTTTCCAACAGAGCTCACGAACTGCAACCTTTTCTACATGGAACCCTTAGTGGGAGTGAGTCTCCTGCACCTGGCAGCGAAAAGAATTCAGGAACGCAGCCAGCTGTGCTCAGCGGTGCCCAGAGCTGCACGACGGCCACCCGCCCACGTGTTCCAGGGGCCGGGATGACGATGGCTTTACGTGGGCATCTCTGTCCAGGTCCCACCCTCCTTACACCCCCTTCGGCGGGGGCGGGCCATGTGAGCCCCTGAGAGTCCAACCCTCTCCTTTTGCAGATGTGAAAGCTGAGGCACAGGGAGGGGAGGAGATCTCCCAGGATCCCACAGCAAGTGAGCAGCAAAGCCAGGCCCCAGACCCAGGCCTTCAGCTGCCCCGTCCTGACTGTGTCTTCCCCAGCTGCTCAAATGCTCCCACCTGGAAAGGCTGCTCGAGAAGAATCCACACCCGGAGGGAGAGATGCAGCCAGGGCTGGAACACAGCCTTTTGTGGGCAAAATCCAGAGTTAACTCAAAGCCAGTGACTTGACTCCAGCTGGGGGGCTGAAAGCAATGTTCTACATGATGACTCATCCTTTAGAACCAAGCACACAGCCCCGGGGGCTGGGCCCTAATGGGCAGCAAGTTCTTGGAGGACGGTGAAACCTCTGAATTTGATTTTCTTTGGTTTTTATACAGAAACCTCCAGCAGCTCGCTGTGCCCTCCAAGAGCTGAGGGACACAGAAGCAGGAAAGATTCCCTCTCGGCTCCCTGGCTCCTGTGGGCGCTGGATCACTTTGACCAGGCGACACCCCTAATCCCATGGCTGTCTGCACAGGAGGCCTAGAGGCTTGGAGATAAGAACCTAAGGAATGGGAGGGGAGGGTACTGGGTGCGGGGAGTGGGAGGGGAGCCTGGGGTGGCATCTTGAACCAGACCCCAGAGGGCCTAAAGGGGCCTGGACTTGACCCAGTACATCGGTGCAGCCTGACCTTTCCTACATCCCGGCATTTGTGGATAATGATGCTATCAGTCCTGGGATGGACGGGAGCTGCCCTGGGCGCACAGGGTGGCCGTGGAGACCCGCTGAAGGCATTCGCAGGGACATGTGCTGGTGGCTGGGTGGTGGGTGGCTTGAAGGAGGTGACACAAGGCCCGGAGCCATAAAGAGGTCATTGCGGAGACTGGGCAGGCATGAGGAGGGCCTGGGCCAGTGGAAGGAAAGGAGGAAGTGGGTAACAAGGCAAGAAGGGCCCATCGTGAGCACGCGGGCACAGTCCTGGCCCTGAGCCTGCCTTCAGGAGATCCCAGCCACTTTCCTGCCTACCGGCTTGTGCAGCACAGAACTCATGCAGTTAAGTTTCTGCTCTGCCCTCAAGGTCTGGTTCCAATGCCCCCACTGTGAGAGGCCCTCCCAGCTCCCAGCCCTGAGGCTACCAGCTCCTTCACCCGTGCAGCCTTTGCCCAAGATTTACAGAGCCAGTGCGATGGGAAGTGTGCCTTAGTCTGACCCAGGTTCAAAGCCCAGCTCCACTTCCAAGCCCATGACCCTGGGCAAGTCATTCTACCTCTCCACTTCTGAAACAGCCTTAAAGGCTCGCAGAAGCATTAAAACACAGCAGTTTGCACCGTGTCTGGCACACAGGCTGCTGGAAGTCGGGTTAATTGTTACTACCTCTGTTTGGCAGTCAATTCCAAGTGCCCTGAGTCACAGTTTCTGTTTGCTAACCCTGGGTGGTACTGCTTCCCAAGAAATTCCGACTGAGGGAGACACTGAGGCAGAGGGGGGAGGGTTGCCACTCAGGGAGCTCCAGCCAGCGGGGCTCAGCTGGTAGCGCTGGACACCCCTACCTAGCTGGCTGCCCCAGAGATGCAGTAGGAAAGCCTTATGTCTGCCCAGCCTAATCTAACTCCGTCCACCTCCAACTCTGGCCAGGTCGCTCCGGAACAATGAGGTCAAAGTTCACAGCATCAGACCCAACAGGCACCAGAGCAACAGGAGACGGTCCCGAACTGAACGGACGTCTGTGCTTCCAGGAGCAGAAAATGCCAACCCCGGGCTGGCCGGGTGCCGTGATGGCTTCATGCTCCTTCAAGGCAGGGACAAGAACCAGCTCTGCATCCCCTGGTGTCTGCACGATGCTAGATGCTTGGCACATGTTTGCTAAACTCAGCAGAAAAGGACTATGAATCCTGGGGCGGGGGCAGGCGGGGTGGAGGCTCTCTACAGAAATGGGAGCATCTTCCAAACACTGGCCTGACACCTGCCTTGGACCAAGAGTCAGGGGACCCCAGAACTGGTGGAGCATTCAGCTGGACCCTCAGGCCAAGCCAAAGAGGGAGAGGGGGCAGCCAGGCAGCCTTGTCATCGGAAAGGCACCGGAGCCCCTGCCGCCCACAGCCTGGCTGAGAACTAACGCACAGACCTGAAGTGCTGCCTCCAACCTCAGCTCTACCCCACGAGGCTCCAAGGAGGTGGGGGCCGCCAGGCGGCTGCCCACATCCTGCAATTCCATGTTCTCCCTTCTGGAAAGGTCAACAGCTGGGCCGCCCCCATTTCCTTGCGAAGGACCCTGTGAGGGTGGCACAGGCAGCTTGGCCCAGATGGACATCCATGCTCCCTGCCAGGGAGTCCTTCATTTACAGACACTTTCATGAGCCACCGAAGTGAGCACATCAAGAGGACTTCACGTGCCCATGTGTCAGGTAGTGAGTTGTCACAGCCCTCCTGGGAGAGGCCACGCTTTCTGCCCTGCTCCCCCCGACCTGGGGGATGGTCTGGTGACATCACAGTCATATTTGCATGGATTCCACAATTCCACAGGGCCACAGACAAAAGCTTGACGGAGGATGGTGATCCGCCTCAGTCCCTATGATGGCAGATTTGTGAAATTCCCCTGTACCCAGCGTCCCATCACCACGACAACTGCTTCTACCTGTGCTCGCGAAAGCAGCACAGAGTTTGAAATACAACCCTTCTGCCTGGACTCCTGACTACCACCCATGCTGAGTTCAGATGAACAAGGCCCCCGCCCACGGCCCACGTGTCACCCAGACACGTCCAGGGCCGGCCAACACACACCAGCTGGTTTGGGCAGACGTTCTAGGCATGGCGAGGACCGCTTTCTGGACCCAGCCTTTTGGCTGGACTTCCTGAGCACCACAGAGACAAGGAGAGAAAATGGTTGTTTAGCATCCTTAAGAGACGGGGATGCCAAGGGAAAGATGGAGAGAGACAAGACAGATTCCTGGCCCACTGTCTCTCCTAGCCTCTCCTCAGCGACGCTGGTCAGCAACTCCACAGCGCCCGCCAGGACTGACAGCTCCATCCACTGAGGACAGCCCCCAGCTGCAAACAACCCAAACGCCCCTCACCGAAGAACGCATCAACTAACTGTGGTACATCCATGTGATGGAAGAGTCCTCGGCGAAAACAAGCAACTACGGACAGCCTGGATCTAGAGCTGGGAGCGATATTGACACAGATGCTGGGCACTAGGGGCCGTTAGCAGGTAATGAAAGTGTTCCCCAACTGCATTGTTGGGATGTTTGCACAACTCTGCAGAGTTACTAAAAATCATTGAATTATAAACTTAAAGCAGGTTGAATTTTACAATATGTAAAACTGCCTCAGTAGTTTTATAAAAACTCTCTTAAAAAAGGAACTACTGGGCTTCCCTGGTGGCGCAGTGGTTGAGAGTCCGCCTGCCGATGCAGGGGACGTGGGTTCGTGCCCCGGTCCGGGAGGATCCCACATGCCGCGGAGCGGCTAGGCCCGTGAGCCATGGCCGCTGAGCCTGCGCGTCCGGAGCCTGTGCTCCGCAACGGGAGAGGCCACAGCAGTGAGAGGCCCGCGCACCGCGAAAAAAAAAAAAAAAAAAGCAACTACTGATACAAGCAAGAAAGTGGATGAAACGCACCAGCATAATGTGGAACAAAAAAAGGCCATTTCAAAAGAGTATATATACTGTGCTATTCGATTTTATAAGAAGTTCTAGAGGCAAAACTACAGCAATAAAGATAAAAATAGTAGCTGCTTTGTTGGAGGGGGTGAGTGGGAAGGGAGAGACAAAGCATCCATCCAGGGTGCTAGAAACTTCTACATCTTGATCTAGGCAGTTGTTACACAGGTGTATCCATACACAAAAATGTGTTGGGCTTGTACTTGAGATTAATGCATATTTTATATACATGTACATAATCATTAATATACATAAAGTTAGAAATTCATTTTTTTTAATGGCAAAGCCCATTGATGCTCAAATTGCAATTGGCAATTGCCTAAAAGTGAGAACAGTTCACTGGGAGCTGAGAGAGAGGAGCCCACTCAGTGAACTCCTAACCAACCCTCAAGACCCATTTCAAATTGTCCCCATTGAGTGAAGCCTTCTCTCACTGTTCCAGGTGTAACTAGCTGCTCATATTGTTGAACATCCCTTCACAAAAGTCGATCTCCTTTTTACCGAGAGTTGAGGAGTGCAGGAAGTTGTTGCACCAAGAATTGGTTCGTATGTGCTTAATAAACACCCACTGATTGCCTAAGGCACACACACACACATACATACATACACACACACACACACACACACACCCTGACGGCCCAAACCAGATGCCATCTCAGCAAAAGATACTGACACCCACCCCCAAAATAGGATGTCAGTTCTCAGGCAACAGGACCCAGACGTGAGGCTTAGCGAAAAAGATCATTTTCAGCATCTCCAGCTCAATCCTCCTTACTTTACACAAATCACTGCAGAAAAAATCAAGGGAGCTCAGAGCAAACTCAAGTTTCCAGTGTCCAGTGCACTAGGCTCCCCTCCTCCCCACTGCAGGTCACCTCTGCCTGCACTGTCCTTGCCCAACCTAGGGGTGGAGCAGGCCATGTGGGCTCCCAGGAAATATTTTATCAGGTGTAATGTTTAAACTTGACTGCCTAGTCACCCCCCAAGACTGCACCCTGACCGCTGGGGCTCTCTGCCCTCCAGCAGTAAAGGCAGGGCACCTGCTTGGGACCCACGGCCCCACCCACTCTCTGTCCAGGCCTCCCAGCTGTCTCTGAGCTGCCCCCTGACCTTGCAATCTCTAGAAACCCAAGCCCGAAGAGGAAGCTGCTAAACTTCCCTGTCCAGGTCTATGTGGGTGAAGAGAGGCGGAAGGTGGAACTCTGTCCAGTTCTGCAAAGTCCACATATGAAAAGAAAGAGGCTGGAAGTACCCCTCCATGAAAAGCCGCTTTCTTCATGTGTGTGTGGGGGGCGTGCATGGGTCATGGGGTGATTGTTGGTGAATTTTTTCCTTTAAATATGTTTGTGCTAAGTTTCCACAATGAACAAACTCCTCTGGAAGATAAATTCATGTCGTCTGTGGCGGGAGACCCCCCCCCACACACACCAGCCCTTGTCAGACCTGCCGGCTCCCAAGTGTCTCTTTCACCTCGTCCCAAGGCAGACGCAGGTCCCAACGTCTCGCGCCGGCGGCCTCTCGCCCTTACCCCACCCTCCCACCCCCTCCCAGGTGACCCCCGGGCCAGGGGAGGGGCAGCTCCCCGAACAAAGAGGCCGCCAGACCCCACCGACCCGCGCCTCTGACCTCCTTCTCCCCCGTCCACCCCGAGCCGCCGCGCCCCATTAAGTTCCCCTAGCCCCGGAGGTACTTAGGAACTGTGCGAACTCAGACACACACACACACACACACACACACACACACGCACGCACACACGCAATCTCACTTTCTCCTCCCCTCCCTGACCTGGGCCGCTTGCGCACACACACACACGCGCGCGCACACACACACACACATACACACACGCACGCACACACGCCATCTCGCTTTCTCCTCCCCTCCCTGACCTGGGCCGCCGCCCCCAAGGGCCCAAGTACAAACTTCTCCAAACTCGCAGCTGCGGCTGGAGGGGGAATCGTGACGCCCCCGCCCCCCTCAAGCAAATGGGATGCTCCCCCCCGACACACACACACACACACACACACACACACACACACGTGTGCCTCCCCACACCCCGGGGGCCACTGTTCATTTGGCCGGGGAGGCAATGCCGGGGTTTGGGGGAGGGTGTCTCGACCCTCTTCCCCTCCGTAAGTGACAGGACCGGGTCAGGACGGGGCAGGGGGCGGCGCGGGTCGGAGCTTCCTCGGTGGGGGTGGGGGGAGCCGCTCCCGGGGCTCCCGGGCTCCCCCGCTCCGCGCCCCTCTCCGGGGAGGCTGGGCGCGTTACCTTGCAGGTTCTGGACTCGGATGTCGCTGATCTGTCCGATGAGCTCCTCGCGCTGGAACCAGTCCCATTCGTGCGCAGCCATGAAGCGCGGGCAGCAGGGCCGGGGCGCCGGGGCCGGGCGCGGGCGGCGGGCGCGGAGAGCCGGGCGGGCGGGCGTGCAAGCGGCACGCACCCGGCGACGGCGCCGCGGAGCCGGAGGAGCGCGGGCGCGGGCGGGGCGCGGGCGGGGCGGGCGCGCGGTCGAGCCGCCCCCGCCGCGGGCTGGCGGCGGGCAGCTGACGGGAGCGGGGCGCCTGGCTCGCGCTCACTCTCGCATCCGGGGGCGGGGGCCCCGGGGGGCGAGGGGGAGGGGCGGGGAGGGAGGCTGGACTCCGGCTGGTTTCTTTCTTTTTTTTCCGGGGTGTTTGTTGCTTGGGTTGTTTGGTTGCAGTCGGGTTGGTAATGAGGCGCGGGGTCCCGGCCCTCCGATTGTGATGTCTCAGTGGGCGGTGGGCCGGGTGACGCAACCCGGGATGAGCCCGCGGGTCCCGGTACCCATGGGGCCCGCCCCCTCTCACCCTTACTCCCAGCGCCTCCCCCCACCCCAGCCCGGTCCCAGATAGGAACCTGACACCCACACTCTTCTACCCCAGGTCCTCTGCCCCGGCAAAATTGGGGGAGGCAGCCCCCTGCGGAGGGGGGGGGTCCCCCCAAGCCGTGCCCAGCCGCCCCAAGGACACCTACCGGCATCGGGAGGGACTGGGTAGGAAGCCAGCTTGTGTGGAGATGATGTTGAGGGATTCGCTCGTTTGTCTCCAGATTGGGGACTCGTGGAGAGAAAGACTTCCTTCCTGGGTCTGGGTATTGGGAACCTTTTCCCCGGGGATCCAGTCCAGAGATGACCCCAGATTCTGAGGAGGAGGGAGAAGCAGCCGACACCCCGGGAGGGTACCCCATGGAATCCAGGGCCCCTGAATCTCCAAGTGACCCTCTCTGGGGCTTTACTGAAAGTGAAAAATGAGTATGGGCCTTTCTGGTGGGGTGTATTTGTGTGTGTGTGTGTGTGTGTGTGTGTGTGTGTGTGTGTGTTTCTTCACTGTTTCTTTTGAGTCTTGAGAGTTCTAGGATCTTATCTTATTTGGTGCTCACAACTCATACCTTAGGCAGAGTTCTTTACTGGTTTTTAAAACACAGAAAAAAGGAGGCTTTGGAGTCCTGGAATTTGCCGAAGGCTGAAGAATGAGCTAGGGACTTGAGGTCCCAGCCTCCAGCTCAGTACTCTGACCCTTTCCAGAAAACAAATACCGACACACACACACAGAAAGAGAGAGGAGAGGAGAATGGTTTATATATGAGATATTCCAAGAGAGAAAAAATGGGCAGGGCTCGTCAGCATTTACATATATGGGCCGTGTTCATCATTGCCGTATTCATGGTACTGAAATACTAGAAACCCAGACGGCCTACTTCCCAATTAACAAATAACTAGGGAGCCCCTGCTGATAGACAGACCCTGTGCCTTTGAGGCACGGCCCTACATTGAAGAAGTCTTACCTCAGGCAAATTCCTGGGAACAGTGGACTGCCAACAAACAAAGAAACCAGACAACTGCAAACAGAAGTGAGTTCAAGAAAAAAATCCTCTTGGGATAAGTAATTGGGATGGGGACCTTGGAGCTGAGCCTGAAGGATGAAGGGAAGCACCACTGCGACAGCAGTTTGGGCAGCGGGTCAGTGGAGACATCGCCATGGCACAACCAGGGACGTGGCTGCCCACGTGCACTGCCTCTCCCGTGGGGGGTGTTTCTCCAGAGGGCGAACGGGAATCTACTGTCAGGGTGCGGAGCTCTAGCTTGCTTTTTTCTTTCTCCTTGTTCTCCATTTGCCAAGTTTCCCACCACGAGCACATATTTTTACAATCAGACAGAAAACCAATAAGTTCTCTTTTAACCTCTGGAGGCCCTTTCCAGGAGTTCCCAGCCTGCCCCAGCTCACCTCATCTGCGGGTCTGGGAGCACAGTGGAGGCCCCGTGATGCCAACGGGGACCCACGGGTGTCCAAACACATGCCCCCAGGCTGAGGTTGGTGCTGCCTTCTCCCTGATTGGATTTAAAAGTGCAGGGTCATTTCACACTCCAGGGGGCAGGGTCTGCTCCTGTGTCTGCAGAGTAGGGTGCTAGAAGCCATACCTTACCTAATTTTGCCCCGTCGGCTAGCCATCTCCTGTTGTTACACTTCAATTCATTTTGCGTAATTGTTATGGGCTGAAGTTGGGCGGAAAGTCATTTTCTTTGCCAAGTAAAGCGCCATGAGAATCAGCCTTCCTTGACATTAAGATCTCAGGGGATAGAAGGCTTTAAACAAGCGGTGTAGATGCCAGCTGCAGGGATGGGCCCTTTTTCATGATACAATGATGTCTGTTCCTGTGAAGGAAATGCTGCATCTTTGGGGAACACTGCATAGGTGGCAACAACTCCCTGGCAGGGAGGGGCCACGGTCACCATTGATGGAGCACCAACTGTGTACCGGATGTTGGATCACCAGCCCAAAGAACTTCTTTCTTTGCATCAAAATGGAAAGAATTTTAGGTGGTTTTTAAAGTAGGGTGGGAGCCTGAGTCAGCCCTGAGCATGAGGCGGGCCTCTACAAGGTCCTTGGATAGTCATTGAACCAATGTGTCAATATCACCCCTCTACCCTTCAGTGTCTTTGGACTCTGGTCCTCCCCGACTGGTCCCTGTGCCACCTCCTTGTCCATCAATCCTGGTTTTACACTTTTTGATCAAGTACTGCAGGTCATGGCCACACGCGGTCACCTCCAGGCTTTTACTCGTTCTGCTCCCTCTGAAATGCCCTTTCCCTTCCCTGTCCCCTGCCCTTCACTTTTACCTGGATTACTCCTGTACAATTATGTTTACTTGATGGTTCCCCCCCCTCCCATTGACTGTGAACTGCTTGAGACCAAGAGCTGTGTCTCATTCATTTCTCTAGTTGCGCCCTTGGCACAGTGCCTGGCACAGAGACAGGTCTCAATATTGAGTGAATGGATGAATAAATGACTAATTATTGGCCTGAACTCAGAAAGCCGGGACCAAATGACGAACAGTTGACCTCCCCCATGTCCTGGGCCCAAGCAAACTTCTGGGGAGGCGATCAAAAAATGTTTGCATATTAGTAATGGGCAAAGCCCATGCTGCTGGGCGCCGGGCAAGTACCACACTGTGAGATGTCCCTTCCCTCCTCAGTCCTGTGCAGCCTCCCGGGTCTGGAGTTCTGGCCGGGAGAGAGGGCCGTGTGACTTCCCAGGGGGATTCGGTTATTTGCCCTCTTGCATGAATTAACAGTACGATTTTTCTTTTGCACTTTTATTTTGGAGAAGGAAAAGTACTCTGCCTGAAGGCTTGGCTTCCCGGGAGTTTCCAGAAACAGATTTTCTAGAAATTGCCCAATTCTGCTAGAATCCTTGTCATTGTTTAAAACTGACTCCTGCCAAGGGAAAGGAAAAGAATTGCAGACGATCCCTGGTCTGAACCTCAGAGATCATCAAACCAACATCCCTGCCCACGTAAGGACTTTGCAACATCTGGCGCAGTGATCTTCCTGTCTCTGCTAGTGGAGACTTCACGCAGATCATCTGGACAGATGGTTTACCTCACCACACCCACAACCCCACTGGGAAAGAAGACAAACAACAAAGATAACCCTGGTGGACCCTCCCAACCACTTCCAGGGGAGGAGCGTGATGGGGACATCCTATAGTGGGAAGCTATTTTCTCTGGTCACTGTCATGGCCCCGTTTGTGTGCACAGCCCTTTAGGGTTTGGACAGTCCTTTCTCAACCAGAGCACATCTGGTCTTCACAGTGACCTCGTTAGGCCAGCTAGGCAGGGATCATTTTTAGATGAGGCTTAAAACTGCTTAGTAACCTGTCCAAAATCACAGAGTAAGGCAAAACCAGACGTTGTCGTGTAGCCCTCACTGCCCACTCACATCAATCCCAAATACCTATGCCTTGTCGTGTTTATATAACATTGTAAAAATCATAGCTCCATTAAAGTCATAGCACTCGTCAGCATAGGGAAGCTGTTAGGAGTTTCATATGAAGTCCAGTTAAGCAGTTGTGATGACTCCTAGCTAGATAAACCAATAATCATCCTTCAAATAGACCAAGATCATCTTCTGGGCGGGGTATCTGCATTATGACGTCATGAGGCTGCATTGTAAGGTAAAGACCATCCTCCCCCCTCCCCCACCTCATTTATTCATGTAACAAACATTGGTTGAATGCCCACCTGTGGCCTGGCCCTGCATGAGGACCCAACAGAGGACAAGACTGAGAATCTGCCTGTGAGGAGACGTCCCAGCACAGGAGTTTGGACTTCGTTGTAAGGGCAGAGAGGAGCCTTTGCAGGATGAAAATGGGTCACATTGTCCCTTGAGTTGCAGTGTGGGAAGGGATCAGAGCTCGGGAGACCCTATTGGCCTCGGTGGCACAGGTGCCAGATGGTGGTAGTCCACACCAGAGCAGCTGCCGTGGGGATGGATTCTCAGGATATTCAGAGAGTGGAACTGACAGTACCTGGTGACTGGCTAAAGGATTTTGTGGTACCTGTTCTTGTACTCGTGCATGTCTCTTAAGCCCACTTTACTGCAAATTTCTCAAGAATGCTGTGCAAGCAGGGCTGCCTAATTCGTCACTGTCTTACCAGAGCCCAGTACCATGATGGGCACATATAGGTGCTCAATAAAACTTAGTCACGTATATGAATAAATAAATTGTATTTAACTTCACCAAACCGTAACTCTAAAAACTCTTTGAGCCCTGGGCTCCTCAAGAGTCAGGGTCTCTTCTATGCCTTAGGAATGCCAAGTGTCTGTCCGTCTGCTCGTTTTTTCCTGCTAAAATTTCCCCATTGATTGCTACCCACTTCCAGGAATACTGCGGGGAATGATGCCAAGGCTGGTAGCAGAGAGAGATGCTGAGAAACAGAAGGAATTCGGGTCCAAGCAAAAGGAGGGAGGACGTGTGGTGTAGTGGACAGTGGGCAGACAGTAGAGGCTCATGCTGTGGGACCTTGGGCAAGTTTTTAACCTCTCTGGGCCTTTAGGGGTTTTATCTGTAAAATGGGGCCCAGAGTTGCTACCTGACAAAATTGCTGTGAGCTCAAAGATAGAGAAAATATGCTTCAGTAAGTTTCAGATAATTTCTGTGGCATAAAATGAACTGCACTCAGAAGAAACACTGCCCCTGAATTTGGGAGATTACCCATAATGTAAACTATTAATGTATTCTCTGGAATTTTATTACTTTTTGGTGTGTGGAGGTGTTGATGGATGGTTTAAAAAAAAATCTTGCTTCCCTAAGTATACAGCACCGGATGTCCCAATTTCCACAAATAAAACCCTTCATTTCGTCCAGGTTTGAATAGTCAAAGGATGCTTCCCTGGAGACAGCTCTGCTAATTTTTTTTTTTTTTTTTTTTTTTGCAGGCATTAGAACACTATTTAAGGAGTGTACATTTTCCAGTAAAGCAAATGATAAAAACTTTTTTCCCCACAAAGTGTGAGATGTTGGCCATGTGAAGATGTGGGGAGAGACAGGATGCTGTGAGGGAGAACAAACACCCTATATAAGGTGCTTGCAACAGCCTTGGGGAAATATATAGAATTTAACACTTTGGAAACAAAAGAAAACTTCGTTGATGATAATTCCAGGACGGGTGGTTTAAAAGCCAAAACTTAGTGCAAATAAAAATCCCTGGACCAGCTCCTCTGGAGCCCACAGTCCCTGCACAGGCAAATCAGTTTCAACAAATATATTGTGCGTCTCTTGTCTGCTGTGCAGCTAACCTTCACCGCAAATTCACTCTTGGCCAAGGATTGTACAAAGTGTCTTGCATTATCTCATTTAGTCCTCTCAACAACCCTTTGAAGGAGGTACCATTATCATCCTGGTTTTATTGATGAGGAAACAAAGGACAAAAAAAATTCAGTAACGTCCCCAAAGTCACACAGGGCATAGGTTAGCAGAGAAAGGACTTGACCCCAGATGTAGTGCAGAAACCAAGTCTGATTTTTCTTCTCCATGGCTGCAGCTGTAGACTCTTTTGAACTGGCCCAGGTTACTAAGCAGAGCAATTCACATTGGAGATTCACTGGGGAATGAGTTCAGCCTTAGGTAAACAAGACCACAGTGGTGGTGGAGGGGGGCGAGTTTTTCCTACTAGGTCAGGAACAGAAAAACTGTGTCCATTGCCATCTGTAGTGAGGTTTCTTGTGTTTGTGTGATATGCTGGGAGGCATTTCTACTTCTGACCCCTGAGCATCTCAAATGACAGCATTTCGTTGTAAAGAACCCTCAGTGCGATTCTGCTGGAAAACTATGTACGTTTTATGCTGTTGAAATGGATTTTAACAGGTCGATTCTTAGGGAGTAAGGGCAAAAGCCTTTGTCTAAACCAGTAATATAAGTCCTGAAACCTAGGATGGACTTGCTTGCCCAAGAGAATATGGTGGAAGCGGGGTTCTGGAACATCCGAGGTATGCGGGCCTCTCACTGTTGTGGCCTCTCCCGTTGCGGAGCACAGGCTCCAGACGCGCAGGCTCAGTGGCCATGGCTCACGGGCCCAGCCGCTCCGCGGCATGTGGGATCTTCCCGGACCGGGGCACGAACCCGCGTCCCCTGCATCGGCAGGCGGACTCTCACCCACTGCACCACCAGGGAAGCCTCACAGCAGGGTTATTCTTAATAAGCAAAACAACCCAAATGCTCATCAGAAGAAGGATGGACAAATGACGGAATTCACCAACAAGAATGAAAAGACAGCAAAGATGGGGCTTCCCTGGTGGTGCAGTGGTTGGGAGTCTGCCTGCCAATGCGGGGGACGTGGGTTCGTGCCCCGGTCTGGGAGGATCCCACGTGCCGCGGAGCGGCTGGGCCCGTGAGCCATGGCCGCTGGGCCTGCGCGTCCAGAGCCTGTGCTCCGCAACGGGAGAGGCCACAACAGTGAGAGGCCCGCGTACTGCAGAAGGAAAACAAAACAAAACAAAACAAACAAAAAAAAGACAGCAAGGATTAGTCTCAAAACCCTAATGTGGAGCAAAGAAAGCCAGACACAGAAGATGGCGAACTGCAGCGTCCACCAGTAAAAATCTGCAGTAACATGGATGGACCCAGAGAATATTATGCTTAGTGAAATAACAGAGAAAGACAATACTATATGATATCACTTATACGTGGAATCTAAAAAATAATACAAATGAATGTATATTCAAACAGAAACAGACTCACAGACATAGAAAATGAACTCATGGTTACCAATGGGGAGAGGAAGGTGGGGAGGGATAAATTAGGGGTATGGGATTAACAGATACAAACTACTGTACATAAAATAGATAAGCAACAAGGATTTACTGTATAGCCCAGAGAATTATACCCAATATCTTATAATAACCTAAAATGGAATGTAATCTGCAAAAATCTGAATCACTATGCTGTATACCTGAAACTAACATGATATTATAAATCAACCGTACTTCAATTTTTTAAAAAAAAAGTTCAGAAGCCATCTATGAAGTTTAAAATTCATAAGTTCAAAAACACTTCTTTCTATGACAGAAGTCAGGATAGTGGACAGCTTTGGAGAGAGGTGGTGGATGGAAAGGGACATGGGGGTTCTCTGGGGTGCTCGTCATGTTATGATTCTTTTGTGGGTCTGATTATACAAGTGTTTATTCACTCTGTGATAATTCACTAATTTGTGCATTTTCTGGGTGTATGTTCAATAAAGTGTTCAAAAATAAAAGTGCTGCTCTGCCTCCTGCCAAAACACTTTTTCACACACTCTTGCTCTACCCGGAATTCTCTACCCTCTCTTAGTCTTTCTCTGGTTAATTCCTGTTCAGATCTAGCCCAGACCTTCTGTCATTAGGAAACCCTTTTCCTATTGTATCAGTCAGTCCTGGCTGTGTAACACACCACCTGAAAATGTGGTGACTTAAAGCAACAATCAGTAATGAGCCCATGACTCTGTAGTTGCCAATTTGGGTCGGTCTAGTGCTGGTCTCCCCTGGGCTCACTCATGTAATCTGCAGTTAGCTGGCACCTTGGCTGGGCTGGCTGCCCCAGGGTGGCCTCCTGTGTGTGGCAGTTGTCACACTGTTGCTGGGAGCGTCTCAGTCCTCCTCCATGTGGCCTCTCCAGCAGGCTCGCTTGGGCTCGTCACATCATGATCTCAGGATTCCAAGGGCCACAAAAGAGGGCACGCCTCAACACACAAGAGCTTCTTAAGTCTCTGCGTGTGTCACATTGGCTAATGTCCACTGGTGAAAGCAAGTCACATGACCAAGTTCAGATTCAAGAGGTGAAGAAATAAACTCCACCTCTGGATGGGAGGAGTCATGGCCATATCTTCTAAGCAATCTGCCCTGCCCTCACCCCACACAGAGAACAGCGTCCCTGTTATATACTCTCGCACTCCCTGAACTTGCCCTCAGTGGGGCTCACCCCCCTGTAATTGACTATTTTTACAGTGAGTTGTTCATGACCTTCCCCTCCCACTTCCCTGTAACTCCGTTCAGGCAGGGGCTGGTGGGTGGTCACCGTGGCCGGCACAGTGGCTGGGACACGATGGATACTAATAAATATTCGGAAAAGGAAGTAAAAAGAAGAGAAGGAAATAAGGGAGAGAGGGAGGGAGGGAGGAGGAAAGGGTGGAGCATAAGACAGAGGCAGGGAGGGAGGGAGGAAGTCTTGGGGAAATGGAAGCATTTCTGTGGCAGAGGACAGACTGGACCATCTCTGGGAGGCTGGGCACCACACGTATCCCTCCAACTCGCTCTTCTCAGGTCAGCCTCTGCATCTTGGTTCATCCTCTTCCGCCCGTCAGCTGCCCTCCCACCTTCTCTCTTCTGCTTTCTTAGCCCTTGGTTCCTTCAACGGCTCAAGGGCCCCCACCCAATCCGAGCAGCTTTCCACCCCGTCCCTTCTGAATATCTGCACGGCTCAAGTGATGCCTGGCATTCACCGCCCTCACTGCCACGAACACGTGCCTCTTCGCAATCTCAGTTCAGTATCCGACCAGCCCCAGGAGGAATCTAGGATGACCGTATCGATATTTCCATTAAATGGATGACAACAAGGGGCTCGGGGAAGCTCTACGTCCATGGTCACCTGCCAGGAAGAGGCGATGCGGGGATTCAGTGTAGGCCAGTTTGGCTCAAGGCTCCCCAAACTGTGATGCCCTCAGTGAGACCGCATGCCCCCGAAGGAAGAGGCTTCTTCCTCTGTCTGCATGGGACTGGTTCATTGCTGGGCGAGGCCCCGAGCTGGGAGACTGGGGCTCGAGCAGTTTGCCCTCATGGATGCTGGAGCTGGAGGACCTGGGCTCTGCCCTCTGGGTGATAGCAGATGGAGGGCAGCCAACAGGAGGAAGGAGGGGTGCTGAGATGAAAGGGCACTGGGGCAGACCTACAGCTCCCTGGGCAATGCCCTGTGGGCGGTGAGCAACCTTGTCTCAGTTGGAGTGTCAGAGGGAGCCCAGTGGCTTGTTCAGAGAAGAGGTGAACTTGATTCTCCAGAGGGGAAAAGGATTCCAAGGCCACACAGCAAATTAGGGCAGTCTGCGAATCCCTGATCCGGGCCAGGGCTTTCCTGTCACGCCCTACCCTTCCTTACTGCTTTCCCAGCTCCTCCTCCCTGCCCCCACACCCAGCTTCCAGCTAGGCTTGCAACCAGCCCAGGGGATGAGACTAGTTATTTTTGTTTGTTTGTTTGTTTGTTTTTCGTTAAACTTTATTTTTTAATATTTGCTTTTGGTTGAGATATAATTAACAGATAACACTATGGATTTTAGGTGTACAATGTAATGATTTGATACATGTATATATTGCAAAATGATGACTACCAAATTTAGTTAACATCCATCACCACGCATGGTTACATATTTTTTCCTTGTGCTGAGAACTTCTGTTTCATTCTCTTAACGATTTTCAAATGTACAATGTAGTATCATTAACTCACTTTAGTTTTCTGAACATAGTTATAACAGCTGCTTTGAAGTTTTTGTGATAATCTAACATCTGGGGTCCGTAAGAGACGGTTTCTATGGACTGTTACTTTCTTGTGTATCTGGCCACACTTTCCCCTTTCTGTGCACATCTCATCATCTTTGGTTGATTACTGGATATTTTAGGTAATGTTGCAAATCTGGATTCCGATCCCAAGAATGGCATTTGTTGCTGTTTGCTTATCTGCTTAGTGACTTGCCTGGACTAATCATTCTTTGGGCTCTCTTTTCCTGCATCATTAGCCACAAGGTATTAACATTTTTGTTTTCATTTTTAAGACTTGTTTCTTAGAGATCTCCCTGGATCAGTATAGCTTGTTGGTTAGCCAATGAATGGTTAAAGGTTAGCCAATGATTGGTTAAAGGTTGGTTAAACGCTTTGAGCCGTTAAGTCTTCCATCCCTTTTTTTTAAAACATCTTTAGCGGAGTATAATTGCTTTACAATGTTGTGTTTGTTAGTTTCTGCAGTATGGAAGCAACCTAAGTGTCCATCGACAGATGAATGGATAAAGAAGATGTGGTACATATATACAATGGAATATTACTCAGCCCTAAAAAGAAACGAAATTGAGTTATTTGTAGTGAGGTGGATGGACCTAGAGTCTGTCATACAGAGTGAAGTAAGTCAGAAAGAGAAAAATACCATATGCTAATGCATATATATGGGATCTAAGAAAAAAAAATGGTTCTGATGAACCTAGTGGCAAGACAGGAATAAAGACACTGACGTAGAGAATGGACTTGAGGACACGGGGAGGGGGAAGGGTAAGCTGGGACGAAGTGAGAGAGTGGCATGGACATGTATACACTACCAAATGTAAAATCATAGCTAGTGGGAAGCAGCTGCATAGCACAGGGAGATCAGCTCGGTGCTTCGTGACCACCTAGAGGAGTGGGAGGGAGACGCAAGAGGGAGTGGATATGGGAATGTATGTATACGTATAGCTGATTCACTTTGTTCTACAGCAGAGACTAGTTGTTGAAAGAGTCAGTTCCTGAGACACAGGACAGAGGGGAGAGGCAGAGGCAGCAGGTGGACGCCGCCGGGATCGATTCCATAATAAGTCTTTGTGGCAGGTCTGTGGCCATCTTTAGAGCTGAGCTTCGGTATAACCTGCTGGAGGAGTACAGGTGTGCTGGTTAACCCTAACCTGCGCCCTGGGGCAGGTCATCAAAGTAACATAACCTGGAATCGTGCTCCACGGGACAGCAAGCCTCAAATAGGGTTTGTTGAATTGGTACCGAAGGTTTTAGCTAATTAGCAGAGGAGCTGTTGCAAATACTCTCTCACTGGTGAGATTCTCAGTGTGCAAGAAATTCGTTTACTGACTGACATCACACGGGTCCCTCCTCTCTGCGTGAACCAAGTTCAAGGATCCTGTGAGCCCAGAGGCCTCATACCTTCAGAGGCGCGCTCAGGCCACAGCTCCAACTGGGCCCGTGCCACTTGCTGGACAGGAACTCTGAGATCACTAGGAACCTCGGATCCTACCTTCCCTCGAGGTCCAGCTTTCAGAAGAGCGTCAGACATACCTCAGGGCCACTCTGCCCTGTACGGCACTTGACACATGCCCCAAAGGACAGTAAGTGGTCCTCACTCTGTGCCTATGATGTGCCAGGAACCGCTCTCCATGCTGTTTATGTGTTACTTTGTTGAAAACTCACCATGGTGAGTGGATGCGCTGTGGTCCATCCAGACGATGGAATATTATTCAGCGCTAAGAAAGAAATGAGCTATCATGCCTTGAAAAGACATGGGGAAACTTATGTATTACTAGGTGAAAAAATCTATCTGAAAAGGCTACACAATGTAGGATTCCAACTATGTGACAGTCTGGAAAAGGCAAAATTATGGGGATGGTAAAAAGATCAGTGGTTGCCAGGAGTTAGGGACTCGGAGGGATAAATAGGTGGAATGCAGGGGGTTTTTAGGACAGTGAAACTAGTCTGTATGACATTACGATGACGGATGCATGTCATTATACGTTTGTCCAAACCCATGGAATGTATAACATCAAGAGTAGATCCTAGTATAAAGTATCTGCTTTCGATAATGATGATGTGTCAGTGTGGGTTCATTGATTGAAATGAATGGGCCACTTGGTGGGAAGGGGCTGTAGATAACGGGGGAGCTGTGCATGTGTGGAGGCAAAGGTTATATGGGAAATCTCTGTACTTTCCACTCAATTTTGCTATGAATCTAAAACTCCTTTTAAAAAACTTCTATTAAAAAAAAACAAACAGGGCTTCCCTGGTGGCGCAGTGGTTGGGAGTCCGCCTGCCGATGCAGGGGACACGGGTTCGTGCCCCGGTCCGGGAGGATCCCACATGCCGCGGAGTGGCTGGGCCCGTGAGCCATGGCCGCTGAGCCTGCGGGTCCGGGGCCTGTGCTCCGCAACGGGAGAGGCCACAACAGTGAGAGGCCCGCGTACCGCAAAACAAACAAACAAACAGCAACTCACTGTGACACTATGACACCCCATGTCACAAAGGAAGAAGTTAAGGTACAGAGTGAGGAAGTCCCTTCCGCAAGACCTCACAGTGAGGAGGGGATGGGGCTGGGATTTGAACCCGGCTGTACCGTCTGCCGGCCGAGGCTGTGCTGCGGACCATGACGTGGGGCAGCCTCCATCCTGCAGCTGGGAGCTGGAAGCCTCTGCAAAAGCAGGCTTAGGTGGCTGAGTTTGGAAAAGACCTCCAAATGTCCCTCCTTGACTTCCTACCCTCCGTGGCTCTGGCGCTGAAGACCGGTTCCTGCCCTCACCAGGCCCTCCAGCCTTAGCCCCCATCTCTCATGCTTGCTCCCTGCCACGCTGGGCTCCTGGACCACACCAGGCACTTACACACCTACCATCTCTGCTCATCTGACTCGCCCTCTGCTGCCCTTCCCACCTCTGCAGCCACGGCCCAGTAGGTAAACACCTACTCAGGTCTCATGACCTCTGCAAAAAGAGTGAGACTGGACAGCCTATGCCCTTTGGGACAGACTGGCCTGAGGTCCTCCCTCACTTGGCCTCACTTTGCTGTGTGACCTTGGACAAGTGACCCAACTTCTCTGAACCTCAGTTTTTTTCATCTGCAAAGCAGGACAATGATGCTCACCTCGTGGTCGTTGTATGGGTTAAAGAAAATACACATCAAACACCTGACAGAGCTTCTGCTACATAATAGGGGTCCCAAAAATTGTACTTATTTTTAGGAAGCTTTTCCTGCCCCATTTCCCCAGGAGAACTGGACTCCATACACATGTATCTCTACCTGTAACATCCGTGTGCATTAACCTGCAATAAGAAACCCACTACTATCTCCCTACCCTGGGTCTTTCTTTGTTAGCACTTTTAATGGGCTGGTGCGATTTATTTGCTTCTGTTTGTCTTCTCTCTCCTCCATACCCTTGGTGCTGCAATCCCGGAGGCGCAGCTCCTTGGGGGCAGGGATCTTGTCTGCCCTGCTCATCGCTGGATCCCAGTGCTTAGAAAGCTGCCTGGCATTTGGTAGCCCCTCAATTAAAGTTCGTCGGGGAAATGAATGAATGAATGAATGAAGAAATGAATCCATGCTCATCTCCTGCATTCTTATTTCTGCATCTGTCCCCAGGTCTTGGCACCATGACTAGCATGGCTGTCCCACTGTGAATGTAGAATGACTCTTCTTATCAATACTTTATTTTTGCATTTATAAAATACAGCGATCTAACCAAGGCATCTGATCAACATGAACGAAGCCTTCCATGGAACTTGAACAGGACTGATGGGCATGGTATGACCATTCCCTTTCTCCATTCCTTACTTGCTAGAAACTCGTCCATCTCTTCCCTCGGCCTCAGCAAATCTTTGGTAAAGAGATTGGCAGAGACCTTGCAGTCCAAGAGGACTGGGTCTCCCTTCAAATGTTCAACTTTGATTTTACAAGTTGCAATTCGCATGCTTCCAACTCTGTTTGATTGTTGGAAATGCACACGGTCATGAAATAACACCTGAGAAAGGACATTATATGAGGGGGATTTGTGGTTGGGGGAGGGATTATCATGTTTCCAAGATTTTCTAGGTGAGACCTCAGGACCAGAAATATCTGTAGCTCCACTCCTGGCCTACAGCCCTTTACAACTGAGTGGAAGGAATATTATTGCCGCGGAATATCTTTGTCAGGAGGTCCCGTGAAGTGACAGAGGCAGCCACCCCACACACCCGTGCCTAATTTGGGAAGGACAAGAATGCAGACACACGAGAAGGGGTGACCTTTTCCAGCTAGGGCATATGGGCAAACTTCGGTACCACCTCTCCATTAAAATTGATGTCCCTCTTAATCGGCAGTGATGGGGGATTTTTCTTAAACGCTGCTAAATACAAAGAAGGGTCCACAAAGAACGTCCACTGGGATGTTGCACAGCCGAAAAGGGTTTCTGGCAGCCCCTACCTGCGAGGAGAGCCCATTTCCTGACGTTGGTTGACGGGCATCTGGAAACCAAGAGTTGTCTGCACATTGCCTATACGTGTCGTCCTGGCCCCAGAACCATTATTTTTTAAGAAAATCAAAAATTAAAGCTTCATCTCTCTCAGGAAGAGTGAGGGGGAGGCCGCGAGCCAGCATCTGGGAACTTGCTCACCCCGCAAAAATGACTTCAAGTGAATCCACATAATACTCTTTCGGAGGATGAACAGAACCGTCTGTAGGGCCCAGGGAGCCTCACTGAGGAACTCCACACGACGTCCTCCTGGAGGGATGCGGTGGCCCCGTTGGTGCCAGTGAGTCAGGCTGCTTACCTGGGACGTGCAGCACAGCCCCTGAGCTGCGACTGCCGTCGCCACTGCGGAGCCACGCACACCTGAGTCGGATCCAGCAGTGAGCACCACTAGTGAGCCGTTTAGGTTCTCTGCGACTTGGGTCCCATCTGGCCGTGAGGATTGTGTGAGAATGAATATCCCTATGGCTCACCTCTTTCTTCCTGGAAGGAAATACCTTCTGGACTCAAACAAGCAGCCATGAACACCTAGCCCTTATCTAGTCCCAGATGCACAGCCATCCAGCTGTCATCTGCATGAGGGATGGTCACAGTATCGTGCGACACCCTGTGGGCTGTTTACCTTGTGCGGGGCACACACAGCTACTCTGTTTGTTTGTTTTTAAATTTTAAATTCATTTAAAATTTTTTAGCCACACTGTGTGGCATGTGGGATCCTAGTTCCCCAGCCAGGGATCGAACGCATGCCCCCTGCATTGGAAATGCAGGAAATGCAGGGTCTTAACCACTGGGCCACCAGGGAAGTCCCATGCACAGCTACGCTGAATCAACACCACCTTCCAGTTAGAGGGGTATCGTTGTCTCCATTGTACAGATGCGGAAACTGAGACTCCAGAGGGGGAGTGTAGTAGACGTGAATTGATTTTTTTCTGACCAATATCGCTTCCCACTCCTTCTCATAGGGGTACCCTGACTTCTCTGGGAGGAACTGCCTCTTCTGGGAGGAACTGTGCTGGCTGGTGGGATTATCAATGAAGGGACCCACATCCTCTGGCCAAGGTCCTTTGGCCAAAGTCCTGCCCTGGTCTAGCTCAGCCCATCAGAGGCTCGCTCTCTCAATCCCTGGAGTTTCTATCTCAAAAACTGAAAATGGGGCTTTCCTGGTGGCGCAGTGGTTGAGAGTGTGCCTGCCGATGCGGGGGACACGGGTTCGTGCCCCGGTCCGGGAAGATCCCACGTGCCACGGAGCAGCTGGGCCCGTGAGCCATGGCCACTGAGCCTGCGCGTCTGGAGCCTGTGCTCCGCAACGGGAGAGGCCACAACAGTGAGAGGCCCACGTACCGCAAAAAAAAAAAAAAAAAAACTGAAAATGGCTGAGGCTGAAACAGCCCAGAGAGGAGGGTGGGTAGCCTGCCAGGGAGACACTCTTGCTGGTTCCTGATGCTTGGAGTCCCATGGAGCCCCAGCCCCACCCTGGGCAACCTTATCCTGCCTTCACAGTCTGGTCCTTCACTTTCCTTTTAATTCTGAAACCCTCTCAGTCCTGCCCTTTTTTGCCTAAGGCAGCCAGATGGCTTTCTGTTGCTTGCATCCCCCAGACTCGGGCTGACACGGGAAGTGAGTCCTTAGGGTCACTCAGTGCATTAGTAGCAGAGTCAAGACAAGGACCCACGTTGCCAGGCTGCCAGGCCAGTGAGCTTCCCGCCATGCCACATGGCTGGCCTTGGGGAGACCCTTCTGTGAGTGATGGGTGGGGATGGCATCAGCAAAGGGTGGTCATGGGAACACACGTGACCTCACTGTCATGGACCTGTCGTGGAGGCCAACGTGCTGGGGCAGAGCTTTGAAGGCTTCCAGGGGAAGCAGACTTGGGAAGCCCCAAAGCTCCCGTCACCACACCTTCTTTTATCATCTTTTCATGGAACATCTTTACCGCTCCTGTCAGCAAAGTACTTTGCTATTCAAGTCCTCAGCTCATCACAAATTTTTTTTTTTTGGCAGTACACGGGCCTCTCGCTGTTGTGGCCTCTCCCGTTGCAGAGCGCAGGCTCAGCAGCCATGGCTCACGGGCCCAGCCGCTCTGCGGCATGTGGGATCCTCCTGGACCGGGGCACGAACCCGTGTCCCCTGCATCGGCAGGCGGACTCTCAACCACTGCGCCACCAGGGAAGCCCCATCACAGATTTTTGAAAGCAAAAGTGGAGACCTTCCTGAGACAGGTTTCCTCATTTTACTTAACAGTGGGGCGATATTGACTAAGCTCTAGCATTCTGAACATTCCCTCACACCCTTCCTGGTTTGGAGTCCTACCCTGGCCCCCATCCCTCAGGCAAGTCACCTGAACTTTCTCACCCTCGGCATGTCCTGGACCAGCCACGGGCTGTGACAGAGGCTTTGGAATCAGAGAAATTCCTGTTCACTGTTCTCACCCTTACACTTAATTCACTTACCATGTGACACAGGACAATTTACTTGAGGCTGTGAGTCTCAGCTTTCGAATCAGCAGAAAGTGAGACTAACACCATCTGTCGCGTAGTTTGGGGTGAGAACGATGCATTGTGTTCGGGAACGCGACACGTGGTGTTTGCTTGGCCTCCATTCAGTGCCCCGTGCCCCTTCCTTTGGCCAGTGGACCTGAACTCCTTACAGCTGATGACCCACCAGCCAGAAGCAGATCCAGGTCACAGGAGCTGGCTTTGAAGAGCAATTCCCATACCCGCCTGTGGCCTACACTGTTGATTGTCTACACAGCAGCTGCTGCCAGCCTTTTTCTTCCCTGCCCACTTCCTCTTCCAGTAGCCGGAAATCCTAGATACTCCCTTTCCCAGACTCCTTTGTGGCTATGAGTGGCCACATGAGCTGGTTTGGCCAATGAGATGACAGAAGTTTCCCTTTCATCTCATTGGCCTCTAGGGGGCCTCAGGGAAATACTTATTTCCCCTAAAAAAGTGAGAGGCTGTGGGAAAAGCCCCTTTTCTTCCTACCTGCGGGTGTCTTCAGGTGAAGATGCTAGGGGCAGAGCCCAGGCCAGGGCTGGCTTCGAGGGTGTGTGGTCACTGCAGTCACTTTGAAGAGCCCCGTGCTTGGGGTTTCGTGCTCTGGTTGCCGTCCTAAAATTCTGAATAATTTTATCTTTGAGTTTGTGTTTTGTAAGTGAAGTCTGAAGGGACAATGGCGCATGTGCTGGAGGCTTGGTTTCCCCATCCCCACTGCCTTCCCAGGGGGAGTCTTGGCTGCCTGTTCCCCACCTCCTGCTGCTTCATGTCCCAGCTGGTCACCAAATGTCAGTCTATGGTTGGGGGAGAGGACCCTGGCAGTCAGTGTGTCCAGCTGCAGGGCAGGACCCCCAGTCACCCTTGCACCCTCCTGAGGAAGCACAGCATTAAGTAGCAAATAAAAACGCCAAGACAGGTCGAGAAAGAGACTATGAAAGAAAGGAAAACGTTTTATATTGTGGTATACTTTACTACTTTTTTTTCCTGCTTTTTAAATAAGGGGCCCTGCATTTCCATTGCACTGGGCTACATAGCTGGCCCTGGCTGAGACAGCAGGTTGGAGACGGCAGAGACTGAGGATAGAAAGGAACTGGATTCCTGACGTGTTGAGCTGTTAAACCAGCCCCCTCAGCTGCTGACTGAGATAATTATCTTCATTGTTTAAGCCACTGTCAAGTAGGCATCTTGTTACTTGCAGCCCAAAGCCATTTCATCTTTTACTCTCGGGATGATGCATTCGATCCTCTTTGACCGGCTGACTGATAGCACAAGAAGCAGCAGAGTCTGTGTGTTTCTTATAGACAGTGAGGGCACCACTCAGATCACCAAGCAACACTTAGACTTGGACCTTTTATTAGCAGCAATAATAATTTCATGATTCATATTATGGTGCCGTCTTGTATGATTCTGTTGTCAGTATTATTTTGCTCACTTTTCACATGTGGAATCAGAGGCTCAGAGAGGTTAGGTAACTTGCTGAAGGTCACACAGCTCATAGGTGTTAGAGGCAGAGATCAGATCCATGATGTTTCATGTCTAGAAAGATGACAGTCTTTCCACTATGTCCAGCCTTGAAGGAGTTATTTGCTCCTGTACCATTCCCTTGTCCCTGGTACCTTCTGGAATTCTGATACACACCCCACACTGCTCTAGGGTTCACTCTCTGGCTGTCCATCTTCCCCAGGACCTTCTCCCCAAAGCCACTGCCAGGACCAGAAGGCAGTGAGGTGGCATCAGACACCAGCAGGGCCCTATACCTTTGTTCAGGCTCCTGTAACCTATCAAGGTCCCCTTTGCTTTGTTCTCATGCCTGAAGCGAGGCCTTCCTCTGGCACAACATTTACAGCCGTGCCCTCTGGTCAGGACCCCGGGGCAGAGGGCTGATGCCCACCTCTCTGGCGAGGCACAGCTGCAGCGCATGGAGACAGAGTCCAGAGCCCACAGTTATTTTCCTTGCTGGGCACTAGAACTCAGCTTCTCTCCCCACATATTTTTCCAGGACCTCCACTTCCTATTTGTCCAGAGAACATTTCCAGATTCCCCTTTGCTTGCCTCTGGGTCAGCAATCCGTGCTGAAGCCTGACGTGTGGTAGGTGGACACCTTGGGATTCTCTTGGGCCTCCCCCCAGCCCTGCCAGGATGCTCTTACACGCGCTGTCAGAAATGCGCTTCCACGGCAGTTTGGGGGAAGCCAGGCAGCCCTTAATGGTAATAGCTGTAACTGCGGCCAATTTGGGGTAATTGGTGGCATTTGCCAGGGAATTCCTGCCTGTCACAGCAGCTCCTTCATGCTGCCTTTGATCTCTACCAGTCTCCGTGAGACACGAAATACTGTTGTGTCATCTTCAATTACTCCAGGGGGCAGCGTGGCCTTGACCTTGCCTCCAGACGTCCCCAGCCCACAGGAGGCAGCGGCAGCCATGGAGGAAGGCTGGGTGGAGGGCCCGGGGAGTCCCGGGGCCCATACCTGGGGACCGGGCCGGCTGGAAACTCAACTGATGCCATGTGCTAAGATGGGGCTCCAGAGCTGAGGGTCCGGGGGAGGGAAACGTGCTGGCAAATCATAAAAAGCACAGGGCGCTGAGCACCTCTTTGTGCAAAGCACCTCTCCTTTCCTTAAATCTCTCCGCATCTTCTCCGCCGGGACATATAATTACCCCTGGTTTATATAGAGGAGGAGCCTGAGGCTCTGAGATCATCGTAGAGCAGGGAAAAGCCAAGGCCAAGGCCGGTGGGTGGGGAGGGGAGAGGGGATGGTGCGGGGAGAGGGTCCGGTCCAGGTTTGCCTGGCTCGGGACCGGCGTTCTTTCCACATTGCACAGCTCCCTGTATCTGTGGGTGAGATACAAGTTCCATCTTCCCTACCAGGCTGTGAGCTCATTGAGGACAGAAATTGGGTCTCATTCAAATCTGTGCCCTCCCACAGCTGCTAGTACAAAGCCAGGCTCAGCTTAGTGTAGTCAAGTCCTGGGATCAGTTCCCTGGTTTTCTTTTTTCCATCACACTCACTTCTTGGTGATCTTATGCAGGCTCCTGGCTTTAATATATCGGCTCTACCCTGACGACGCCCACATTTATGTCTCGTAGATCCAACTGCCTACTTGATATCTCTTCTTGATGTCTAACAGACATCTCAAATTCAACATGTCCCAGGCTGACTTTCTTGTTTTTCCTCCAAAACTGGCTCCCCCAACAGTCTTCCAGATCTCAGTATTTGGGTACTCTCTGTACCTAGGACACCCTGTCAGTTTTACTAAAAAATAAAAATGAAAAAAAATAAAATTCCACCACCCAGCCATTTCTCCCCACCTTCCATGCCTCCATCCTCGCACTGAGATTATTACAGTTGCTTCTGGACTAGTCTCCTTTTGTCTGTCCTTGCTCGCCCACTGCAGACTAGGCTCCGTCCAGCAGCTGAACGGCTCCTGTTGTCCAGATGTCGATGTTTTTCTGCTCCAACGATCCTGTGGCTTCTCACTCCGCCAGGGGAAGATTCGTGAAGGTCACTGACACAGCGCCTAGCGTCTGTGTAAAGGGAGTACCACCATCAGTGGAGTGATAAAGGCCACGGCATGAGCCTTGGACGCACAGGGCAGGGGGATTCATTCTGACTAGTGTGGATGGGAAAGCTTCCAGGACGAGATGTCATTGGCCTTGAACCTTGAATCATTTGATGGTACCATCAGGAGTTTACGACTGGCAGATAGCAGAGTCCTCGGGGCTGCATGCTGGCCAGAGTCCACTGAGGGTTGATCCCATCAGAGAGTCTGACCCAGCCCCTGAGTGTACGCATGTTCACACCCACAAGCCTTTCCTGCGCTCCTGCTGTGTGCCGGCCCTGGGCAGGTTCTCAGCACGCAGCCCAGGACTCAGCATCCTCACTCCCCAGCATCATGGAGCCTCTGTTCCCCCCTGGGGTAGACAAATAACGAACAATACACAAATGGGAAGGCTCTTTGCGAGCGGCACAAGGATTATTATTATTTACGTGCAATAATAAATAAATACCTGCACCAGCTCTTAGCCACTGCCCTGGGTCACCAAACGGAAAGGCCTGCAGAGCCACAAAGAGGTCACAGGCGGATTTCCTACTTTCAGGGCTGATTCAGGACCCACCGCTTCTCGCCTCCCAGGCCGGTGAGCACTGACCTCAATTGCCTGTTCTAGTGAGTTTGTCCTGCTTCTCCCGACACACCACCCGCGCATTGCCCACTGCTGCCCTCTGGGCTGAGGTGTGCTGGGCATACACCAAGAGACCTTTGCACTGCACTTGGGAAAGTTATTTGATGAGAAACTTTTTGCGTTTTTCTTTTCTTCTTGCCACAGACTTCTGCATACATAGCTCTGCGAACTGCTGTGCTAGTTCCTTGCAGAAGCCCAGGTAATTTTTATTCTCTGCCTTCCTTCTATGTCAGCTCCTTCTAAATAGTTCTAGGGCCACTTCCTCCTTTCTTGTTTTCCAATTGTACATGTTTATAACTATGTCTGCACCTGTGTTTATAGGCGTTATGTAGGTGTCGCTCCCTCACCTTTATTTAAGCATTTCAAGAGGAGGCTGGGATCTGAAGCGACAAGTGAGAATTGTCTGTTTATCTAGCTAAGACCTCAAAAATAATTCAGAGTGAGCAGGTCAGGGTCAAGGTGATGCTTCCACAAAATCGAATTCCAGACCGAGGAACGTGCGGTAAGAATATCAAAGTGCTGACTCTCAAACTCTGGGAGCTCAGATGCTGGCCCTGGAGTTCACCAGCTGAGAGCATTCACCCCACCCTCTTTGTGCAGAAGGACTGGGTAATGTGGTAGAGACCCCATGGGCTTTGGCCTTGGCCAGATTGGGGTTAAATCCTTGCTCGGCCAGTTTCCCTGGACTAGCTCTTTAACCACCCTGGCTGTGGTTTCCTTGGTAAATAGTAATGATGATGAAATTTACCCGGCAAGGGCTTGGGAAGATTGTGTCATAAAGCTCACAAAGAACGTAGCACAGGGCCAGACACATAGCTGGCACTCCATCCCCTTTATGGCCCGTGGCTGGACCCTGGAAATATCAGGCATGTGGGTGGTGTTGGGCAAACGCACAGCGCTGCATTGATGGGTTGCAGTTTCCTGCCTGGGGCATGTTTTCTTGCAGAGAAAGGGCTCTGGGAAGGATGGACTGAGAAATTGGGCTCCCTGGGCACCCACTAGCTCACACCCAATCACCATCATGATGGATGAGTTTTCCCAGGGGGCTGGCGTGACAGCTCGTGAATTTTGCAGAAGTTTTGCTTCCGTTTTCTTCCTTCCACTAACCTAATGGCCGGTCACTTTGCATTTCTGTGCCAGCCCTACTTTGGTAAGCAGAGGAAAGAACGTGGCATTTGGGTCAGTTTCTTCAGGTGGTAGAAACATGTGGGTGAGCATAAGAGAAAGGACACAGATTCCTTTGCTCAATCAACACGTATTTATGGAGTTCCTAGTAAGCGCCAGACACTGTTCCAGGCACTGGGGATATAGTAATGAACGGGATGAAGACCCTGCCCTCGCGGCGCTTACATTCTCTTATGGAAGGCTGAATGAACAAATACATAAGTAGTTAATAAAATATTGGGTAGCGGTAAGTGCTAGGAAGAAATACGAAGCAGGGCAAGAGGTTGGAGAGGAATGAGGGGATGGAATGGGGCTGTTTTAGGTAGAATAGGTAGGGAAGGTCCCTCTGCAGAAGTGCCTTTGAACAAAGACAAGAATAAGGATATGAACCATGTGAGTATTTGGGGAACAAACTTTTCTGGCAGAAGGTAATGACCATGAGGTGCTGTATTAGTCAGCTATCGCTACAATGATGTTGCATAACAAACACACCCCCCAACTCAGTGGCTTAAGACAACAATTATTGATTCTTGATGATGTCTCTGCAGATCTGCTAGTAGGTGGCTGATCTAGGGTGGCCTCAGCTGGGCTTGGCTCTAAGGTACATATCTGTGTCTCTCATCCTCTTTGGATCAGCAGGCTAAGGAGGGCATGTTCTTAAGTTGGAGGCAGGAGAGCAATAGGATGAGCAGAAAGAGATGAGTTCTCGTAGCGTCTAGCTTTGGAACTGGCACACTGTGGCTTCTACCCATATTCTATTGCTCAAAGCACATCTCATGGTCAAGGTTAACATTAATGGGGCAGAGAAATATACTAAATACACTTTAACTCTAGTGGAAGTAACTGCAAAGTCACATCCAAAGGGCATGAATAGAGAGAAGGTGAAGAATTGGGAACAGTGATGCTATTTGCCACAAGTGAGAAATAGTTTTGTGTGTTTGAGTATCAGTCACAAGGTCAGTGTAGCTAGAATGGAGTAAATGAGGTGGAGAGAGGTAGAATTTAAGGTCAGTGACCCGGGCAGGGCCAATCATATACAGCCTTGGTAAGAATTTGGACTTCTGAGTTAAGATGGGAAGCCACTAGAGGGCTGTTTGTCTTTCTTTTAATTGTAATCAAGGTATATCACATACTATGAATTATACAAATATTAAGAAAACACATCAGTCGGGACTTCCCTGGTGGCGCAGTGGTTGGGAATCCACCTGCCAATGCAGGGGACATGGGTTCGAGCCCTGGTCCGGGGAGATCCCACATGCCACGGAGCAACTAAGCCCGTGCGCCACAACTATTGAGCCTGTGCTCTAGAGCCCGGGAGCCACAACTACTGAGCCCACGTGCCACAACTGGTGAAGCTCACATGCCTAGAGCCCGTGCTCCACAACATGAGAAGCCACCGTAATAAGAAGCCCGTGCACCACAATGAAGAGTAGCCCCCGCTCGCCGCAACTAGAGAAAGCCCGCGCGCAGCAACAAAGACCCAAGGCAGCCAAAAATAAATAAAAATTAAAAAAGAAAGAAAGAAAACACATCAGTGATAAGTTTTTACAAAGTGAAAGGTAGTTTTGCCTATTTTTAAACTTTATATAAATGGAAATATACAGTACATATTTCTTTGTACCTATTTTCTTTTGACAAACCTTGTCTATGAGACTTATCCACATTCATATATATAGTAATTAGGTCCTTTTCTCCCCCATCACTATATATTTTTCTATTATATAACTATACCTTAATTTATGTATCCATTCTATTGTTGCTAGTCATCTGGGTAGTTTCCAGTTTGGAGCTATTAGGAATAATCCTGCTAACAATATTTTTGTTCATGTTTCTTGATGCACGTATGTAAGCATTTCTGTTAGGTATGTATCCAAGAATATGTAGTATGAGTTCATAGTATATTTGTATGGTCAACTTTAGTAGATATGGCCAAAAAAAATGTCATTGTTAGACATACCTATTACAAGTACCTTCTCCCATTTTATGGCTTGCCTTCAGACTCTCAAAAATATCTTCCAGTGAACAGAAGTTCTTGATTTTAATGTAATTCAAGTTATCAGTCTTTTCCTTCATGGTTAGTGCTTCTTATATTAATTTAAAGAAGTCTTTGCCTAAACAATTTAAATAAATTTTTGCCTACACAAAGATCATGAAGATATTCTATGTTTTCTTCTAGAAACTTTATTGTATTAGTTTCAACATTAAAGACTCATATTGAAAACGTTTAATGAACTCATACAAATCAATGACAGACAAACCTACTTTTAAGATGAGTAAAATTCTTGGATAGGATCTTCACAAAAGAGTGCTTCCAAGTGGCCAATAAGCACATGAAAATATGTTCAACATCATTAGTCATCAGGCAAATGTCAATTCAGACTATCTGAAATTCCACTACACATCCACCTGAATGACTAAAATTAAACAAAACAGAAAATACCAAGTGTTTACGAGAATGTGCAGTAAACTGTCGGTGGGAAGGCATACTAAATGCAAACATTTTGGAAAACTTTTTGATGGTTTCTACTAAAGCTGAACACACAATATATCCTATCAATAAACACATCAGGTGGGCCCAGGTTGAGGGTCATCCCACAGAATTGTTGAGGACATAAAAGATAGAAAAGAATGAGAACCCATTTCAGATCAGAGGAGACTGCAACTAAATGACAGCGAAATGCAGCTTGGTTTCTCATGACCAGACTCTATCATGATGGTTTTGCTTCTTCTTTTACAATCTTAATATATTTTTCTTGCTTTATTGCATTGGTGAGGACATCACCTGAGAGTTGTAAACAAAGGAGTGGCAATGATATTATTTATTGTTTTGAAAGATCATTTTGGCTGCTGTGTGGAGAACAAATGGGACATAGTGGACCAGCAAGGGGGCCACCTTCCAGCAGTGAGATGAGGTGGGACCTATTATTATTTTACACATGCGGAAACTGAGGCACAAGGGTGTTGAGAGGATACATTGGAGGTGGTAGGGGGCTTATGGCAGCTCCAGAACTTCAACATAGGACAAATTGATGGGTCTTCCTGAGAATGGAGGAGATAAGATACTTGTATTAAAGCTGTTCGCATGACAAGCAGGCTGTTTTCCTCCTGGATTGATGTGGAGTGGCTTGGGAGGGATGAGGCTGGTGGAGACTGGAGGTGGAGATAGTTAAGGCCCCCCACAAAGCTGGCTTTGGGGCTCCCACTGGGTGAGACCCAGGGCAGTGCAACAGTCCTGGGGTGGGTCTGGGTACACAGACCCTGCACTTGGGATGGAGGTGCCAGGAGGAATTCAGCAGATGCAAAGTTGGAAATTTACCCTGGAGTGGGGCTGGAGAGAACAGAGATTGCAGGAAGAGCCTCAGATTTCTGCTTCTGGAAAGAAGCAAAAAGAAGCAAATGTCATGTAGGCGCAGAGAAAAAGCCAAACAACCACATGTCCAGCAGCCTTAGAGGTACAGGGGGAAACTAACAAGGTATAGGGGGAAACTAACAAGGTACAGGGGGAAACTAACAAGGTAGAGGGGGAAACTAACAAGGTAGACGGGGAAACTAACAAGGTATGGGGGAAACTAACAAGGCGTCTAGAAACAGAAGCCCCTGGGAAATGGAGACTGGGTGCTTTTGTCATCTGCAGGGCCTGGGGGACAGAGGCAGGAGCTGGGGAGATGGCACACAGTGGGAAATCTTCAGCCGCACCCCCTTCTCATCAGTACCCCCTCCTCCTAGAACAAGTTTCCTTCCAGCTGTGTCACCCTAAGAAACCCTATCTGGCCTTAAGACAGCTTTCAGATGTTTACACAGGTTTGGAGAGGAAACCAAAGGCCCATCCCTAGAAGCTCACCATCCCCCCAAGGGCTGCTGCTTTGAGCTCCTTTACAGCAGAAGGGGTAACCCCGCCCCTCCATCAGACCTGCTTGGCCAGAACTCCAGGAAATGACCTATAGATTCTAAAGATAGTCCTTATTTGTTTAACATTTTACTCGCCCCACCTGGCTCCAGGGATATTTACAAGTGACCATTATATCGGGCCCGCCCAGCGCACACAATGTCCCAGCTAAGCCTATAGCGTCTACAGAAATTTTGCACATCAGCCTCCCAACCAGAGGGGAACTTCGGAATCTGGTGCAGCCCAAAGGCTTGGAGGACAAAGATGCGGGCAGGTCTGGAGTCCCAGCTGTGTCCATGACTGCGGGTCCTTGGGCAAGTCACTACTTCCCTCTGACAAACGACTTTCCCTTCTGTGAAATGGGCATGCGATTCTCACCCTGGGGTCTTAGGAGGTGGTTATGAAGATCAAATGAGACAAGGGGTAGGGCTTTACAAGGGGTGAAGTGCACGTTCAGGTAAAGACGTGGATATTGTCCTAAACCTACGAGTACCTCCCTCTCCTCTTAATAGTTTATGATGGTTCTAGAGTCTGCGTGAATGGGTGCTGCAGCAGGTGTGGGTGTAGGACCAGAGCACAGTAGGGAGGTGTTCTTGGGACCCTCCTGGCTAGCTGTTCTGGTTCCCAGGGGCCAGGTGAGGGAAGGTGGCTGGGTCAGCAGAAGTGACACTCAGAGCAGATCTGCTAAGGTGCCTTTGTGCCCGCGCTGAGACCTGCGTGCTCTGCTCCAATCCTCCAGCGCCCTGCGCAGGGCGGTTGCGTGGGAAATGCCTCGTTCAGACACAGGCAGCTGGTAGTAGCAGAGCTGGGATTTCAGTTCGGCTTCCCTTCAGTCCCGGCTCCTGCTTCTGCCCCCCACTTTTGCAGCATCACACCTGTGATGTGCGGGATGCCACCCCAGCAGGTGGAGCATGTGGCTCTGGCAATCCAGAAGCATCTTGTTTGAGAGTCAGCCTCCACAGACATTTATTTCCCAGATAACTGACAGTTCCTTTAAAACCTTGACCATCTTGTAAGTCTTTTTGGTTAAAAACTTTCTAAATCATATCATATGTGTCTCTACTGCTTCAATAGAATACAGACAACCCTCAAGTTTATAATACACTTCATTTCCAATGCAGAGATACTGCCTTGAAATAACATCCACCGAATCTGATTTCTCTGTAGAAACAATAATGATGGGCTACATCCCTCACCAAGGACCCAAGGCCCACTCTTTGATAAGAATGAACAAATGATCAAATTCAATTCACCACTAATTAATGCAATTAGCTATTGTATCTCCAATACCTAGCACAGTGCCGGACAGTAGATGCTCAGTAAACTTTTGCTGAATTAATGAGGGAATAAATATAGATGAGATAGAGCTATAAAATAAAATGCGATCAATAACAACATTTACTTACTATATCCCCCAGAGGAGGGGCTGAATGCCAGGGAACACTGAGATGCAAGATATACTTACAGAGTCTGGAGAAGTTATCTGAAGCCCGTAGCCAGAGGGAAAGGGAGCTGCGTGCAACATCAGGACCAAATAATTTCAGCTTTTCTATTTGTTCTTGATCAGTTTTAATAGTTTCACTTTTTGAGTAATTATCCATTTCATCTAAGCCGTCCAACTCATTGGCATAACGTTATTCATTATTATACATTTAATGTTTATAGCATCTGTAGCAATGCTCCCTTTTTCATTCTTGATATTGATAAATTGTGTTGGTTTCTTCCTCACACTATTTTCTTTATCAATCTAGCTGGGGATTTATATGTTTTATTAATTTTTCAAGGAAACAACTTTTGACCTTGTTGACTTCTGTTATTGTTTGTTTGCTGTCTATTTCATTGGTTTTGACTCATTTTTATAATTAAATTTCTGCTAAAGTTTAATTTGCTCTTTTCCCCTTAGACTGTTAACCTGAAAGCATAGATCATGGACTTTAAAACGTTATTCTTTTTATAATATAAGCATTTATAGATGTACATTTTCCTCTAAGTGTTTCAGCTGCATCCCTCCAATCTTACTATGATATATCTCATTATCATCCAGTTTGAAATATTTTCTAATGCCCTTTGTGACTTCTTCTGACTCATGGAAAGAGGAAAATATAAAAATATTAAAGAAGAATCAATGGAGGTGCTTTTCGGAGCCATACTGGAGCCCGAGGCAAAAGGAAAAATCAGGAACACTGATGTTGTCATTATTTGAAATTTTGATGTTTCGTTCCTTGTGGATTTTTTTAAATATTGCCTTAAAATACCATTTACCTTGATTACAGAGTTTCTTGGTGCCCCTTAAATTTTGCACCAAAGGTGAATGCCTCACTTGCCTTTCCCTACTCCTGGCCCTGGTTCTATGAGTTCCTGGTCAAATAATTGTTAAAACCTCCAACTATGATTGTGGTTTTGCCTACTTCTCCCTCTTATTCTTTGAATTTTTGCTTCACTTGTTTTGAAGCTCTATTACCCATACATATACATTGAAGGTTGTTATGATTTTTTTATGAATTGATGGTTTTAACACGAGATGTTCCTCTTTTTCTCTGGCAATACATCTTAAACTTGACTTTGTCTGCTATTATATTCACACTAGCTTTTTTGTGCTTAATGTTTTCATGTTATGTACTTTTTCTGTCATTAGACTTTCAGATCTGTTTTCGTCATTATATTGCAAGTTCTATCTTGTCGACAGCGTGGAGTTGGGTCTTGCTTTAATTTTTTATTGTTTTTACTCTTTAATCTGACAGCTGCTGTCTTTTAATTGGAGTGTTTATTTTATATGTAAAGTAATTATTGATATGGTTGGGTGTAAGCCTTCATTTTCTACTTGTTTTCTTTTTTGTCTCTTTTCCTCTTTGTTTCTTTATTGCTCCTTTCACTCTTTCTTTTGGGATAATAGAGTATTTTTTAGCGTTCCATTTTCTCCCCTCTAATTTACACTTTAGGATTTATACTATATTTTAGTGGTTACCTTAGGTATTATAATATGTACCCTGAACTTATCACAGTTTACCTTGAATTAATATTTTACCATTTCACGTAAAATGCAAGAACTACAATGGCATAAATTCATTTATTTTCTTGTCCTTCTGTGCTTTTCTTTCAACCATTTTACTTCTACATAAGTTATAAACCCTACAGTACATTTAAATATTTTTTGCTTTAAATATTTAATCATATTTTAAAGAAATTTTTTTTAAGAATAGTCATTTATGTTTACCCACATATTTAACATTCTCAGTACGCTTTTTTTCTTCCTTTAGATTTGTATTTCCATCTGTGTCAGTTCTCTTTTCTTTTTTTTGCGGTACGCGGGCCTCTCACTGCTGTGGCCTCTCCCGTTGCGGAGCACAGGCTCCGGACGCGCAGGCTCAGCGGCCATGGCTCACGGGCCCAGCCGCTCCGCGGCATGTGGGATCTTCCCGGACCGGTGCATGAACCCGTGTCCCCTGCATCGGCAGGCGGACTCTCAACCACTGCGCCACCAGGGAAGCCCTAAAAAGCCTCTTTTGCTTACTCCTTGGAGGCAGTGTGATGTTATGAAATGGAGACAGGCCACAGAGTCTGACTTGCTCTAGGTAAAAATCCTGACTCTGCCACCTGGCAGTTTCATGAGCTTGGTAACGTACCTTACCTCTATGGACTCAATTTCCTAGAGAATGGGGCTGACATGAATCTCCAGATGCCTGTAGGGATGAAAGTGCCCTGCACATCTCCTGGCACATGGTAGGTGCTCACCACGAATGACTTTCCGTCCCCCTCTTCTTTTCCTCCTGTGTGGAGAACAGCGGTCCGCTTAGGTACCTCTAGATAACAAAGTAGGATGTTTCTAAGTGTTGATACATACTGAGCCAATTTGCTTCTTAATTTTTCTTCCATTGTATTTGCTCTAACAAATTATGAAGGCATCACAGGTTCTGTTTAATATTGCAAACACTTCTCTTGTATGTCCACTTTGTAGTATACACTCAGGATGAGTGTCTGGGAGTGTACCAAATAACAGAACGGGCAGGATCTTGTCTATGGGTTAATGAAGTCCATCCATTTACTCTCAGGAGACCGTGTAGAGGCTGAGGCCCCACCTGACATCCTGTATGGGCAGCGCTGGGGCAGATGTGTGGAGGGTTCACCTGCCTTCGGTGAAGTATGGCCTCCAGCAGACCAAGCACCGTGCAGCTGCCTTCTGCTAGATAGTTGGGTGATTCCACAAAAGAAACATCGGGCTTCCCAGCTTCTGGCCTCAGAGCTGACTCTTCCTCACATCTGTCTGCTTCACTGCCCTTCCCCTGAAAACTTAATTTAAAATCGAGCAGCGCTAGGGAGTTGCTGCTCCTGGAGTGCTTTCAGGAATTATCACAGACTCTTTTCAAAGTGTATAATGTTCTTAAACTGAGAGGATAAAGGGATTAAAATTCTATACATTCTAGAATCCAGGCTTGGAAAGTCTCCTGAGAAGAGAAAAGCCTGGCTGGTGGAAGAGAAAACCCTGTTGTAATATCTGGCAGGTGTCTTCAAAGGCCAGCACACTGCCCATTCACATCCAGGCGTCCACTCATTTATTTTTTCATTAATTCATTCATTCATGCACGTTTATTCATTCAACTGTTTGTTCACTCATCAAACAAATATTCCTTGAGCGCCTATTATGTGCCAGTCATCGAGCCAGGTACTGGGATTGCTAAGGTGAATGAGGTGACCCAGCTTTGCCTGCTCAGTACTCACGCCCCATATCCAGCTAATGGATACAGCCTTGGTGGGGCTGTCATCCAGGTGGGACTGTCCTGTGACCCAAGAGTTTTCCCCTGGAATTTGCATATGGAGCAGAGTGACTTGAAGCTGACAAAGGGCTATTGTTTATTTATGGCCTTGGCACCTAAAAAGACTCTCCATGGGCTTCCCTGGTGGTGCAGTGGTTGAGAGTCCGCCTGCCGATGCAGGGGACACGGGTTCGTGCCCCGGTCCGGGAGGATCCCACGTGCTGCGGAGCGGCTGGGCCCGTGAGCCATGGCCACTGAGCCTGCGCGTTCTCCACATGTCCCTGCAGCCTAGAGCTCCCTCACTCTTCTCTGAATCCAGTTTTAGATTTTTATTGGGATTCTTCAAGCTCTCCCAAATTCTCCCGATCAACTTGTTTTTACATAAGTAAACCAGTGTTTGTCTCTGTTGTTAGCAACCCCAGAATCCTAACATCCTCCCTGCCCTCCAGGAGCTCACAGTCTAGTGAGAGAGACAAGTAAACAAATGGTTTAGGTTCAGGGTACTCTGCTTGTGATCATATTGGAGGCTCTGGGAGCCCAGAGGAGGGGCCCTGATTAATTTCCCATCCTTAGTTCTCTTTAACCAAAGAGCCCTGAAAGCTACTCCCAGGGCTTCTGGTTATTCATTGCGGTACATAACTAACCATCCACAGTTTGTGGCTTAAAACATTGATGCATCTCATGGTTTGACTGGGCTCAGCTGGTTGGTTCTTGCTTAGGGTCTTTCATGCTGTTTGCATATCAGAATTTGGCTGGGGTTGGAATTATCTGCAGACTTTACCTTACAGATGTCCAAGATGGCTTACACAGCGTGATGACATGCTGGCTGTCAGCTGGGAGAGCAGTTAGGGCACCCCAAAATGGGCTCTCCATGCGGGGACTTCTGACAGTGTGGTGGCTGTGTCCTGAGAGAGATCACTCCCAGATCAATCCAAGAGACCCCAGTGGATGCCACATGGTTTCTTATGACCTAGTTCTAGATCACAGACACATTCCATGGGTCAAGCAAGTCAGAAAGGCCAGGCCAGATTCAGAGAGAGGGGAACTAGACTCCACGTCCTGATGGGAGAGTGGAAGAGTCACACTATAGCAAAGCATGTGGAATGGGAGATACTGTTGTGACCACCTTTGGAAAGTAAGATCTGTCTCACCAGGCAGTCCTCCTAGAACATTCCCTGGGCCACTGACATGACCCAAATAGGTGGTGGATGCTTGGTGTTCGATTTCGAGTCTCTCCCAGATGTCAGATGTGACTCATCATTTTGGAAATACCAGTCCTCAGAGTCTCCTGGCATCATCGTGAAGCTTGGTAACAGTGTCAGGCCAAACTTCAGAGTTTTAAATCCATACTCTTGGGGACTTCCCTGGTGGCACAGTGGTTAAGAATCCATCTGCCGGTGCAGGGGACACAGGTTCGAGCCCTGGTCTGGGAAGATCCCACATGCTGCGTAGCAACTAAGCCCGTGTGCCACAACTACTGAGCCTGAGCTCTGGAGCCCGCGAGCCACAACTGCTGAAGCCCACGAGCCTAGAGCCCGTGATCCGCAACAAGAGAAGCCCACGCACCACACTGAAGAGTAGCCCCTGCTCACCTCAACTAGAGAAAGCCCAGGCGCAGCAAGCAACAAAGACCCAACGAAGCCATAAATAAATAAAAATAAATATTTTAAATAGATAAATAAATCCATGCTCTTTCTATACTTCACTCTAACGATATTGTCGTAAGGCAGGTAGCATTACAAGTGAGGAAACAAGCTCAAATAAATTTCTTATTCCAGTCACTTGCTGTGAGATTTGAACCCAGATCTTTGAGCCTCAAGGCCTGAATTGCTTCCCTAGGAGTTGCTTTTGCATTGCTATGGAAACTGGAAGGGCTTGGGGTGAAGACTCAACAGATCTTGGCTTAGGTACTCCATAAATGCTAGTTGAATTGCAAGAATGATGGATGAATTAACGGATGAACTAATGAACCACCAGGCACTCTGCTCAGGATAACTTCTGGACCTTTGAAAACTCAACAGCATCTCTTATCGTTCTCATATTAGGTACTTTCCTGCAGTTCAAGGAGATGAAATTCGCGTTGGCTTCAGATTGAGATTGCCAGGAAAGTGAGCAGGTCTCCCGGTTCTGTTCCTCTAGCACTTGGTCACGCTCTATTAGGGTGCCCGCCTCCCTCCCTCTCTCCTTTTCTCCAAGCTTCCTCCACCTGCCTTTCTCCACTGAACACACCGAACCAGGCGCTGCCCTTGCACTTAAGAGTGTGGACGTGGCCGCCGTGTCTTGCCATATGTCATCTTATCTGTTTACACTGCTCTGATAACTTGACGCAGACGTCACGTCTTACTCCCTGCTTAGGGAACCCCCATGCCTTGAACTGGGTCCGAGCCACAGGACAGTGGCCAGTATTTATTGGACGGATAAACAAATGCACAAACGTTCAGAGTGAATGACTTTGGAAAGCCCGCAAGTGCTGTTCCGGTTCAGTGAAAAGCAAACATTTGGCCTCAGCTGGGGGTTCCTTCCGCCTTGGGTTCCTGGGTCATTTCAGTTCAGGGCTCCGTTAAGGAATGTGGGGTTTTGCCTGTGCTGGGCAGGGTTGCCCTCTCTGTTTGAGAGCAGTCAGCCAGCGATGGGTGCCTTAATTAGGGCTGGCGAGGGGCCCGGGAAGGCTTTCTTTGTGGAAGTCCCCACGGCCCAGGGCCTGAGACAAACGCGCGCCCCAGGCACGACCTTGATCACGGACCCACAGCGGCTGCGTCTGGCCTGGGACAATGCACAATGCGCGCTCGCGGGGCCACAGGCGCTGCATTGAGCCGGCTCCGGGCACCCCGGAGGCGGGTGGAGAGCGCAGAGCTATGAGGATTCTTTGTTCAGGGGCCGCTACTCAGCCGCCCACACAAATATGCAAGGACGCCCTCACCCTGGCGGTGGATAAAACCCACCCGCGCACCCCAGAACCAGAACCAGAACTGCCGCTACCAAGGAGGGCTGGGAAGAGGGGACAGAGCCGGGTTGGTCCTCGGCTGGGGGCGGAACCACGCACGTGTGATCTCATTCCTTAGAGCGGTCCTGCAGGCACTGGCCTTGGAGTCTGTTTTAAGGTGGGGAAATTGAGGCTCAGAGACTCCAGAGCCAAATGAGGGCGGCTGATCCTAAGAAGGACTGGAACGTCCCCAAACGACAGGAGCGCAATGATTATGACCCTAAGAGCAACGGTGATGAAGATCCCGGAAGAATACTTTCCCTTGTTTTAGAAAACAAGGCTGCTGTGTTTCTGATGGGAGCTCTGCCTGAGGCAGGCCAGGTAATGCAGAGAATGTGGGCTTTGAATCCAAAGTCCTAGATTCAACTCCCTGCTCTGTTTGCTACAGCTGTGTGACCCTGGGCTGGTTGTCTAACCTCTCTGTGCTTGGTTTATATTAGTACCTACTTCACAAGCTGCTTGTGAGGATTAAATGAGATAACACATGCCCAGCCTGCACGCAGAGCCAGGAACATGGGCTCCTGGTCATGGCTTCGTTGCCCAGGTTACATGGAGACTCACACAGGGACTCTCAGAACTGTGACACTTGTGGGCCTCAACACAGCCAGGTCAGGCATCTCCCCCTCTAAGCCTCAGTTTCCCCATCAGTAAAATATTACGAGGCAGAAGAGTTGGACTAGCACGGGCTTCTCACACTCAGCAAGATGGACATCTTAGTTCAAGTACAAAGGCCAGGTCGTTCTTTGTGGTGGATGCTGTCCTGTGCGTTGTAGGATGTTGAGAGAATCCCTGGCTTCTACCCACTAGATGCCGGTAGTACCCTCTACCCCTGCCATTTGTGACAATGAAAAATGTGCCCAGACATTGCCATATGTTTCCCGGAGCAGAAGATGATGTTCTCTCCTCTGCCTATCAGAGCAGGTGAGGAGAAGGCGGTGCCTACCTGTACCAAGGCTCTGCTGGGGACTGCAGGTGGCATGATCACAGGGACCTCATCTTCAGATTGGAAACACTCAATAAGCATTCACACAAGAACCAAATTCTGCAGGCCTTCACCAAGTGACTTCTCCAGGCCAGACCCTAGTGGGTCCTGAGGTCCAAGGTGAGGCGTCACCCCCTCCAGGAAGCCACCTGGATTCTTCAGGCTAAGTTAAAGTCCTTCCTCTGTTCTTCCAGACATCATCTCCCTGGCCTCCCAACAATCCTTGGAGATGATTTTTGCAGATGAGGGGTTTGAAGCTCCGTCAGAGATGGGGCATGACTTGCCCAAGGTCATGCTGCCACTTAGAACCTGGCCTCTCCCCAGTAGGGCCCAGAATCTACATGAGTCTATTTGGGGGTGCTGTGGAAGGCTGGGCCAGCCAGTCAAGGAAACCCTGGATCCTAGGGGAGAGGCAGCCCAGCTGGAATGACAGGATATGAGGCTGTGCGGGTCAGTGGAAGGAGCCGGGACCTGGGATACAGAACCCTAGCTCTGATGCTCATTGTACTGTGTGGCCTCTGAGCCTCGCCTTTCGCATCTGTAAAATGGGCATAATTATACCTAACCCAGAGGCTTCCTGTGAAGTTTTGGTGAAGTAACACAGTTAAAGCGCCTGGCACACAGTAGGTGCTCAGTAAACAGCCACTGTAATGATGATTACTGTTATCATCCCTAAGGATGCAGGGCTGCTAGGGAGGCCTGGCCTGGGCAGCCTGCAAGTACCAGCTCCCTGAGTCTGCTGCAGGGCTGGAGACAGGGCCCCACCCCTAGGGAGTGCAGGGGCAGAGCCCACACAGAGGCAGGTGTTTGAGCTCCGCCAGTGTGGAGGCCACGGTGCCCCCTCCTGGAAAGTCTGCAGAGTTGGAGGGGGCGCCCGGCCACCTTGGCATGGCTGGTGTCCCTGCAGGAGTGACCCGGGCCTGGCTGGCACCCCCACTGGCTGGCCTGGCAGATCCTTCCAGCCAAGGAGCCGCTCACAAAGGTCTTCCTGAGCTGGCCCCTTTCCCAGGTGAATCCTTTTGTCTCGGCCGGAGGAGCCGCATCCCGCCAAGGACTGCCTTTCTTGGTTCAACCCGGTTCATTCTCCCGTTTCTCTAACTTAATGCCAGCATCTCTCCTCTTGAGAACAAAAGTAGAGAAATCTGTTATCATCTGACCCATTGGCTCTATGTAAGAAGCAGAGCAATGGCCTCCACGGGCACTGGGCAGGGGTCTGGGCACAGGCTCGTCTGCTGAGAAGTTCTTCATCACATAAAGGGGTAGTGTTCGTCTTTCTTCAAGTCCCTTTCAGCCAATATTTAACAAGCTTGTCATGGAGCAGACCTGAGCCTAGGCATCCAGCACTCAGAGAAGACTCGAGAAGGGCAAGTGTCCACCCAGGTAGAATTTCACTAGAAATGGTGACCTTCTCTAGTCCCCTGGGCATTTCCACAGAAGGTGAGGGCAGCAATGGGACTCCTGGTGCGCTTGCTCTGATGTTAAGACGGCCAGTCAGGAAGTAGCCTTGACTCCTCTCCTGCTGTTTAATGAAACAAGCAAATGCGGTCCTCACTCTGGCAGCCAGACTTTATCACCCAACATGGCTAGAAACACGATGGGATCTCCTGATCCCAGGAGTGACTTGCACTTGGTCTATGGTTTTCCAGGTCCAAAGGGCTGCTCCGTCAGACATCAGCTTCTGTCTGCGATCAATCAGTGAGTTACTAAGTCGAAAAGAGACGGGGAGAGAAGATGAGGAATCCAGTGGTTTCAGATGCCTTCATTCCAGGTCCATCCCCATCTGTGCATAATTGCAAGGAAGGGCTATCTGGTTGAGCCGCAGTCTGGAGCAGAGGACAGAGATGGACCATGTGGGTTGCAGCCTGCTTTGCCCCCTCCCGGCGCTGTGACTAGCTCAGTGTATGTAACGACTTCCTCTTCCCTTAACTGAGTGAGGAGAGTGTCTGTCTCATGGGGTGTGCGAAGCTTCAGGGAGGCATAGAGCATTCACTAAGTGGACCTCTCTGCTCTCTTTATGACAAACTCTGTTCTAGTCACATCAGCTGATGGCTGCCAGGACGTCCCATCGCTGCTCTGAGCTTGGGGAGCTTGGACTAGCCAGACTCCAAGTCCCCCCAAGTCCTGGGACTGACACTTTCCTCTTCTCGCCACTCGGGGGCAGCGAGCACGGGTTTCCCAGCACCAGCAGATCCCAGCTCTGGCCCTCACCGGCTCCACCTTTCCAGTCTCCCTTTCTCATCCTTCCGCTGCAGATTTTCACGACAATTAAAGGAGACCAGGTGCGTCCAGCCTCCGGCACACAGTGGATGTTCCATAAATATCTGCTCCTTTCCTTCCCTCCCTCCCTCCCTCCTTATTTCCCCTCCCCCCCTTTTCTGCCTCTGGTCCATTCTCTTAACTTTTAGTTTGCCTCAAGTGACATAAATAATAAATGACTCCTTCCCCCACCCTGTGCTTATCAGTCTTTAGGCAGTTTACTTTCAGGTGGTAAGAATGATAAATATTACTCGCAAATTTCTCATCTTTTTTCTTAAAAGGTTTTTAAAACCCTCACTAATATTAGAATTTCCCCCAGGAACTAAAAACTACATTCATTCAATCAAAAGCAGTATTCTCAAAAGGGGTGGGGAGTGTTTGCCCCCCCCCAGGACGCATATTATTGTCACAATTGGATGGATGGGTAGAGGTCATCTGGTGGGTAGAGGCCGGGATGCTGTTAAACATCCTACAATGCACAGGACAGCCTCCCAACAACAAAGAATTATCTGCTCTCAACTGCCAGTAGTGCCGAGGTTGAGAAACCCTGGTCTAAATTAGCAGCCACGAGGGAAGAAGCATCTCCGTTGTAGGAGATGGTCACTGCTAAACCACCAGGGCTGCGGATCTCCCCACTTCCGGGATGATCCGTGGGAGGAAATTTTGTATCTGCCACATCCGGAAACAGAATTCCTGGGCAATCGAAGCCCTCTGCATCTTTCCCTGAGCATTTCCAGACCCTGTGGGCATCAGGGTTAGCTGGGCTTAGCGTCAGAGGCCAGCCACAAATGCTGCTTCTCTGCCCTCCAGCTGTGTGCCGCTGGGCAGGCCACTCAACATCCCAGGTCTTAAATATGAACCTGTCTGTTAGTGGTTCCCAAAGAGTGGGCTGACTCTGGTGGCACAGGAGCTGTCGCTTTAAATAACACCAGACCACAACGTGAAATAATTTTTCCCTTTTGAGTTTGCTTTCAAGCCTCTGGTTAAGTCAAGGAGAGAGTCTCTGCTGGGTGATGCTCTGTCCCGAACACTTCTTTGACCTTCACTTATCTCCCTCTGGGAGCGGGCAGGCCCAAGTTCAGAGCCATGGGCAGGTGATGGCTCCTCAGGTTGGAATTGAATAAACCTCAGCTCCCTGTCATCCGATACTTTGTTAGGGCTGCAGTCTTTTCACAGCAGTAAAGTTTCCTCCGAAGGTGAATTTTAGTAAAGTCGCCAAGTAGACCTAAAGGAAAATATTTCGTTAATAGCAGCCTGGCTGATACACAGAAGTGGCGAGTTCGTGCCAAGTGTCCAGGAAGGCCTGGGGTTTGGAGCCGCCAGAGGAGAAGGCGCTGTGCTCCATCCCGCAGCTGCAGGCTCAGCTTCCTCCTCTGAAAAGGGAAATACCCATCCGTTCCCTCCTGGGCCATGAGGATGTGTAACAATCCCGCAGCGTGGGGCAGGTGACAGCGCTGGTCCCTCGTCCCCGCACACCTGTGACAACCTCTGTGCAGTCGGTCCCCTGTCTCAGGGAGGAGGGCTGCAGTCGTGTGCTTACGCCCTCTTCGGGGCTGGGGCTCAGAAGGGAACATCGCCCACGTACCCCACCCCACCCCATCTCATTTAATCTCACAGTACATCTGCCAGGAAGGTCTTATGTACCCACACTTTATAACAAGCATTCTGTGGTTTAGGGCGAGGTAGTCCCAGCTCGAAAGCTGCGTTGGTGAATATATAATAAAGTCAGGATTCAGACCCAGCTCTGTTTCTCTTCAAAGCCTGTGCTTTTCCCATCACACCCCCCGTGGGATAGGCTGCCCTTGACCCCAACCCCCTGTGATCACAGTGAGCAGACAGTGAGCAGAGGGTCACGGTTAGAGTCCCCAGCCAGGCCACAGGTCAGGACCGCTACTTAGAATGTCACCTGGAGCTCCCTCCGTGCCTGCACCTCCCCTTGACCTCTGTACACACATGTGGGGTGGAGCAGACAGTGCACCCTCTTTCCGACACACCCCTTTAATATTTACTGCTAAGTTCAGCACACGTGTTGCTGCTCTAGGCATTCGTGTTCTGGAAGAAACCCTGGTTTTGGAATGCTGAGCTCAAATCCCAGCTTTCCAGTTTCCGGCTGAAGGACTTCTTTGGATCCAGTCTCCTCTCTGTAAAATGGACATAACGATAGTAACTATCTCATATAGTTGATGTGAGATTTACCAGACTATAGAGTTGACATATAATAGTTGATCCTCAATAAGTAATAGCATTTTATTAATAATTAAATAAAATGCAAGTGCAATTAAATGCAATTAAAATAAAATGCAAGTAACCGTAGCTAACACAGTTCACACCAAAACCAGAGCCATGTCAGCTTAATCAACAGTGTGGAAAGTTGTTGGATGGAATTTTTCATTAGGATAATTCAGAGCTAAAATAATAGATGTGATTCGGATTAGCATCTGTTTTATTGGTACCATCACCTAAGAAATTAAATGCGTGTGTGTGTGTGTTTGGTTATTTTGTTTGTCTTTTGACCCGACTAATTTCTAGAGTTCCAAGAGATGCATCTTTATTTCCAATGGCTACCAATCAGCAGTCCGCTTTATTTCCTGTTTCAGCCAGCGTGGAAGGAATTGGCTGGCTTCTTCTGCAAAATAATCATAGCCACTGTTTCCCCTTCCTTTTCTGCTGACAGGATTGCCAAAGGATGAGGCTGCCTGTATTTGCCCCTCCGAGTCACTCTCCTCCTCCTTGGCGCCTCATTTTTTTCGTCTAGTAAAATGGGTGTGATAATTCTGGCTGGTTTCCACAAGTTTCTGTGGGGCTGATCACACGTGATCCCATGACTGAAGACTGTCTTTCCATCAGAGTCAGTGCACTGTCATTTTCATTCACTCAATGGTTCATTCATCTTACAGACACTTTTTAGGTTCCTCATCTGGGCCAAGTGCTGAAACCACAAAGGTGAGTACCAGAGCATTCCCATCTTTGTGTAGTTGAAGTCAGGAGGGCCAGACACAAGTGGCCATAAAATTGCAGCAATGTGAGAAATACCGTGATAGTCAGTTGTGTAGAAAATGATGGAACCCTGTGGAGACAGAACTAATCTCTTCAAGGTCAGGCTGAATAGTGGTGGGGAAGAAGGCATTGGAGCAGGGTCTTTTATTTTTGGCTGTGTTGGGTCTTTGTTGCTGCACACCGATTTCCTCTAGTTGTGGCGAGCGGGGGCTACTCTTCATTGCGGTGTGCGGGCTTCTCATTGAGGTGGCTTCTCTTGTTGCAGAGCACAGGATCTAGGCACGTGGACTTACAGTAGTTGTGGCTTGCAGGCTCAGTAGTTGTGGCTCGCGGGCTCTAGAGCGCAGGCTCAGTAGTTGTGGCACACGGGCTTAGTTGCTCCGCGGCGTGTGGGATCTTCCTGGACCAGGGCTCAAACCCACGTCCCCTGCATTAGCAGGCGGATTCTTAACCACTGCGCCACCAGGGAATTCCCCCCTGAGCTGGGTCTTAAAATTCAAATAGGAGTGAGTGTGATACGTGAAAAAGAAGAGGATTGGGAGGGGGTAGGGCTAAAGGTGAGTTTAGTAAGAATTTTTCAAACTGCAGGTTGGGATCTTCCTGAAATCAGTAATAGGTCATGATAAAATGGTAGATATTTTAAAGAATGGAATGGAATAGAATAGAATAGAATAGACTGTTTTAGGTGTGTTCGTGTGTGTGTATGTGTGTGTGTGTGGGGGGGTATGCACTACTTCCTGTTATAAAATATTCTTACTTACATAAATTAAAACCCTATGATCTAGGTGGAAGTCTGGATGACCTCCATCAATGGCGTGCTGGTAAATTTTTAACAATTGGCTCTCTAGGGAAAAAAAAGTATGCATACATTTATATATATATAAGTTTATTTTACATTTTACTGATACAAAGGATGTGTAGCACACGATTTACAAATAAGAAAGTATATAATAACCCTTATGGTAAATTCTGTATATCCACCGGATTCCCACAGAATATTTTTGTTAATGTTGGCTGAACTTTTGTATCTGTAACCAATCTATGGTTACATTTCCATCATAATTTGATGAAACAGATCACAAGTAAATGTTTGAGTGTTATCCAGTTCAGCGAAAAAGTGGCTCACATCACTGATGAAGTAGTATAGTTCCCACATGAATGTTGGTTGATATTTTCATTTACCTTAATTAGTAAAACAAAAATAAAACAACGAGGGCTTCCCTGGTGGCGCAGTGGTTGAGAGTCCGCCTGCCAATGCAGGGGACACGGGTTCGTGACCCGGTCCGGGAAGATCCCACATGCCGTGGAGCGGCTGGGCCCGTGAGCCATGGCCTCTGAGCCTGCGCGTCCGGAGCCTGTGCTCCGCAACGGGAGAGGCCACGACAGTGAGAGGCCCGCGTACCACAAAAGAAAAAATAAATAAATAAAACAATGAGGCCGTGTCAGAACTTAACTCATTAATCAATGATGTAAGCCTCTCCTTTGCAGAAATGGATAATAGTTTTTGAATTCCAGAAAGGCATTTTCTCAGTTGTTTTGTGCTGTTCACAATGTAACAGCCACAGATGAAATGCACTTTTAATCTTGTCAGGAAAAATGGTGGGAGATTTTTAAATGGGTAAAAGAGATGATTGGATATTCTTTTTGGGGGGGGGATTGTCTCATCATACAGAGGTATGTGCCTTTGTTTGTCTTTGTCTCTTACGACTCGGCAGATACGTTAACCTGTAGAAAATGGAGAGTAATGCAAATGTTTTATGTCCGTGGCTATGCAAATAAATTTTGTTAGGTAGAAAATATAAATCACTGTAATGCAAATCTTCATGTGAACCAGTAATAGTAACTTCTTACTATTTCTTCACTAATTAATGAGTTAGGTAAAATATTTCACTTGTATTTATTTTATATCTAGATGAGGGTCATGATTTTATTTTTCTTGGAAAATCACCTTGTGACAATATTATTAACATTCTCTCCACCACTTTCTTCAGTCTAGACCATGAATAAAGCAATAATTCAGACTCTCATTTTTAGCACTTACTGATTGCCATGGTGTAAATGTTCCTACAGTGTTGATCTCAAGCTCAGAACGTGAGTGACTTGATTGAACCTGAAGTTGGAAGTGATATGAGTAGCACACGATTACATAACATCACCACCATACACCTACAATAAACTAACCCCAAGAGCATAGTAAAATGTAGTGGAATAATCAGAAAATGATGTTTTGAGTATCTGTTACCAATATTTTAATATAATTATAAGCGTATAAACTTAATTTTTATTGTATTTTGAGATTGTATCAACAATCTCAAAATTCCTAAAATTTAACAATGACCTCTCATGAGATCCCTATATACCAAAAAAGGAGTTTGTTTTGCAAAGCAAAAATTCCAAGCAATGAATTTAAGTGAAGGAACTAGGTAAAGATCTATAAACAGCTGGATAATTCTTTGATTTCCACCTAATCGGAGCCTAGGGTAGTGTCATCCCAGGTCTTTACCTGCTGGGGAGGCTTCCCAAGGTGATCCAAGTGGATCGTGTCCCACCGGTGCACCCCTGAGCCAGTGGGACTCACTCCTGCATAGCCCAGGGGCTGCGGGGTGGAGAGGGAAACAGAGTCCCGCCCTGGCCTGGGAGTCGGGAGAGCCGGGTCCCAGCTTTCACCTTGCTGTGGGCCCCCGTCTCTCTGGGACCCAGTGCCCTCTCCAGGGAGTCAGTCTTGAGTAGGAGCAGGCAGGTAACCTACGTAAGAGAATCCGGTGATCCTAAGATCTTAGGGGGTCGAGGGCATGGGTTGAAAATCAGAAGGGCACATGCCCTGCCTACAAGCATTCAAATTTAAGTATCTAAAAACTACTGTGAGCTGCTGACCAGCCAGACTTGGTCCGTAGGCTGCCAGTGTGAGACCCCTCAACTAGATTGGTAGGGCCAGTCTGGGTTGACACCCACCGCCAGGTGAAGCCTCAACCTTCTCCCGCGCGCCCAGTCCTGGGTGTGGGTATGAAGCCCACCGTTCATACCCACACCCAGGGCCAGGCTACGGAAGGGCTCAGGAAATGTTTGCAGGGGTGTAGCCATGGCACTAAATACATTATCTGGGGATACGCTCAGTGATTGGGAGCTTGCCAGCTGAGACCATTTTCAAAGGGGAAAAAAATGTCTTTGAATTAGACGGTCAGTTTCTCTGGACTCCAGAGGGTACAAATCAGCTTTTCCCCATTTCCCTTCAAACAAGTGTCTGTATCCGTGGTAAGCCGAGAATAAAGGAGCCAGCTTACATTTCAGAGTCATAGGGCAGAAAAATGGATATATTTAAACCCTAGAGAACCCCAGGATGACCAGCGCTCCCACCAGGAGGGGTGGCAGGACTGAGATGGTGGAGGGAGCACAGATCTATGTCTCCCAACCAGAACTCACTTTTGCGAGGCCTGGTTCACTGGGTGGAATTGCAGGAAACACAAACGTGCCATTTACACGTGTTACTTCTCTCTCTGCAAGGCCCTGTCGATTGATTTGCAAGTTAAATGTATCAGGTTACAGCTGCACCATACAAGGCAAACAACCTTCCTCTTACAGAGTGTAACCAACTGCCTGTTAGGAGAACTTTTGAGGACGATCATGCTAATGATGTAATATAACATAACATAACATAGCATAACTTAGCATAATATCATATCATATAATATAATGTCTATTTTTGGCCTCATTACCAAAGATCCCCTTCTGTAGTCTCAAATGTCTCGTGCTACCCTAAATTTGAACACTCATGGACATGTAGGGCTGCCAGATAAAATACAGGACACCTACTTATATTTGAATTGCAGGTAAACAATGAATAATTTTAGTCTAAGCATGTCCCATGCAACACTTGGGAATACTTATACCACAAAAGTCTTCATTGACTGTCTAAATTTCAAATGTAAGTGGGCATCCTATATATTTATTTGCTGACTCTGGTAACGCTACGTACACATAAATGCACACATTTGTGCTGTGACTCTGCACACAAAAACACCCACTCTGTGTACACAATATGTGCTCACGTACACATAGGACTGGTAGGTCCAGTGCCCATGTATTCAGATGTGCACGTGCACACGCACACACACACACTTCATCCTCCTCTGTCGCTGAGCACATCTGGGTCCCCAGGGTGTCCTCAGAGTTGAGTTTACAACCACGGGGTCTCTGGTTGCTTCCTGAGGCCAGTTCCTCCCAACTGTCTCCAAGAACCTGCAGTTGCTGGGCGGTCTTTCCTCCTTCCTGAAGGTCCCCTGGATTTTACGGCTCTCGCCTGGTTTTGGAGCTGGGCCCGGCCAGGGCAGGCGGCTTCCCTTCCTGCTCGCTGACCTTGGCCTCTTTCCCTAATGGTGTCTCCATTACTTTCTGGCTTGTGGGCGGCTGGCTGGTGAGCCTTCTCGGGACAGGCCTCTTCCCTCCCAGCTCCCCAGCTGCTCATATCCTGGTTTATGGCCCCAGGGCCGAGCCTCGGGGCCTGCAGGCTGGATGTTCTGAGATTTTTATTGGCATCTACATCAAGACGAGGGCCATGAGGGTCCTTCGGGCCTTCCTGAGCCACTTTATGGGAGTCGGCCTTCCAGACACGCAGGGGAGCAGCGATTTCCAGGGGAATCTGGCTTCTCTGCTGGGCTCACACCCTCTTTCCTCTGTGTTTGTCTTGGCAGTGCTGGGCCTGGCCTGTTTTGATCCCCACCTCGTGTTGGACCCTTTGTGGCTGCAGGGGGAGGAAGTGGCACGAGGTGACCCCCTCCCCACAGCCCAGGGACAAGGGCAGGTGGAACAGAAAGCGCTCAGGTCCCTCCAGTGCTCTGGGGAAATGCTATGGAGTTTGAACACATTAAAACACAAATAAAAGCCCCTCCAAACCATCTACACCTTGGGAACCCAAGCTCGCCTGTGAGGAGATCAAGTGTCCGGGTCTCAATGACTGTCAAGCCCTTTGGGATCCCAAATAGGAAAAAGAGGTGGGCAGGATTAATATTCTGCAAGGGGATTTAAATTTTAAAACCCCACTGTGAGTTCGGGTCACTCTCAGCTCAGAGCAGCGGAGTGAAGAAGTGCTGTGGGAGAGATTGCCCTTCCCAGAGGCTCCCATGTAGGCCTTTCTCCATCTGGTGAAGCCCCAAACCAAATGGACAACCAGCCCACTCTTCATAACAGATTCAAAGTTGGTATTAGGGACCAGACTGCATTCCCCTAAATTCATATGTTGAAATCCCATCCACCAGGACCTCACAACGTGACTGTATTTGGAGATAGGGCCTTTAAAGAGGTGATGGAGTTTAAATGAGGTCCCAAGGATGTACCCTAATCTAGTCTGGCAGGTGCCCTTGTAAGAAGAGGAGATTAGGACACAGACACACACGGGGAGACCACGTGAACACACAGGGGGAAGACGGCTGTCTGCAACCCCAGGTGAGAGGCCTCAGAGGAAACCAACCCTGCCGACATTTTGGTCTTGGACCTCCAGCCTCCAGAACTGTGAGGAAGATAAATTTCTGTTGTTTAAGCTGCCCCAGCAAACGAATACAGTTAACAACAAGAAGGAAGTCATCAGGTAGAACTGATGGTGAGGGAGCCGCGTCTCAGCTGAGTGTGAGAGTGGGGATGCTCACGGGTCCGTCCAGTGCCCAAGGTGGTGAATTGTACCCGTCCACCCCAGATTTGCAGCTCATCCTGGCTGCCCTTTGCTTTCATCACTCACTCGCTTGTGGTTTGGGTTCCCTGAGAGGTGGTCTCTGAGGCTTGAGTATAAGTGGCTTATTGGGAGGTGGTTCCAGGAAGCACGTGAGAGGATGGGGACAGGAGGAAAGCCCCAAATATGTGAGTTACTGAGTGGTTATTGTTTTAGACAATAAGAGGTCGATCCTGTTGGAGACCCTCTAAGATGCTATTTGGAGTACCCCTCAGAACCGTCCCAGCAAGGGGCAGGAAGCTGGGGTGTCTTTCCAGCCATCCTGTCCCTCATTTGTGGACCCCTGTATATCTACCCCAGGGTTACTCCAGCTGCTGGAGAAGGTGGTCAGGCCAGAGATGCAGGAGACCATGGGGGGCAGGAAATGTCTTCCCAGGGGGACTGAATGATGGATGGGGCACCAATGGCCTCCACTCATCGACCTGCATTCCCTCAGTCTCCCGTGATCTCACTGACCCTACCCTCAGAACCAGCCTCACCCTGGACCTTCTTGGTTCCACACTGGGCCCTTGGATGTGCCGACATCTGGTCTCTCCAGGACACCCCTGGACACTCCAGGGCACTCCTCCTCTTATGCTGAGGACCCTCGCACTTCTGGAGGGTGAGTGACCCCCCCCATCACTCACCAGCCCTGTGTGACACTTGGTGTCGCCCTGAGGCTGTGAAGTTTCTCCAGGTTCAGCCTCTCGTAGGGATACAGCTTTTCCCTCCCTCCCTCCTGTATCTGTTGAGCACCTACTAAGCAGTGGACACTAAATGCCTGCTTTGTGCCCAGCAAGATGACAGGGGACACTAAGAGAGTAACTCGGGCTCTCTCCCCTTTGAGGAGTTCCCAGTCTGATGGCGAGAGCCAGCTTTGCCCCCCCTTGCTCTGCAAATAGCAGTCATCCCAGCCCAAACCACTCTTCCTTCTGAAAGTCTAGAGCTGCACTGTCAATTCAGTGGCCACGAGGGTCACGTGTCGGGGGAGGGAGCCGGCGGGTCAATGTTCCAGCTTTGCTTCCTTCAGGCAGAGTTCTGTGGGGTGTTACATACAGATGCCTCTCAGAGGGGCCCCTGGGATTGGGCCCGCACACCTATAGCAGCCACCTGGGCAGGCTCCCGTGTTTAGGCCCCTTCTCCGTCCTGCCTCACTCTCCCCACCGTCTTCTCATCCCTGCTTCCCTGGATCGCCTCCCAAGTAAACTGCTTTCACCTAAGTCCATGTCTCAGGCTCTGCCATCAGAGATTCCAAATTAAGACCCCATCGCTCTGTGCCCAGTGCTGGAGTGTGATGGGCGTATGGTATAATTCGAGTGTATCTGCTTTGCCATCTTAGGCAGGGGCTTAGGGACCCCAGCTGTGGTCACATGGCTTAGCTGCCTTCTTTAATCTGGCCATTTCAGTGATAAGCCTGGTTTTTTAAAAAACTCTGTCTGTCTGGTTCCTGGGTCTATTTCTCAATTGTTTCTGAACACAAAGAGAAAAGAGGTATGATGAATTGGCATTTCCCCAAACCCCAATATTTATACGAATATGACTATCCTTTTACTTTGTTTTTTAAAATTTGATTGACGTATAGTTGATTTACAGTGTTATGTTCATTTCTGCCGTACAGCAAAGTGATTCAGTTATACACATACATATTCTTTTTCATATTCTTTTCCATTATGGTTTCTCGCCATAAGGATTTCCAGTATTTCACCTCCTATCAAATCTTCAAGGTACTGAATATAGTTCCCTGTGCTATACAGTAGGACCTTGTTGTTCATCTATCCTATATATAATAGTTTGCATTTGCTAATCCCAAACTCCCAAGCCTTCCTTCGTATTTACTTTGTTACTTTAAATCAATTTTACTGAAATATCCTTTTCATGCAATCAACTATACAGTTTGACGAGTTTTGACAAAGTAGGTACCTCAGTGATCATGACCCCACGCATGACGGAGAATAGTTCCATCATCCTAGAAAGTTCCCCTCTACCCTATCTCAGCCAAACATTCACACCCACCCCAGCCAGGCAGCTTCTGATCGATTTCCATCTCTCTAGAATAGTTTTGCCTACATTGCAGGCTCATGTGCGTGGAAGCATATAGAGTACCCTCTTCTTTCACAGGTGTCGTTTCCTTTTTACCACCGAGTTGTATTCTATTGTAGAGGACTTTCTGAAGCCATGTTTCATTTCTCTTGGGTAAATACCTAGGAGTAGAACTGATGAGACATATGGTAGGTTTATGTTTAACTTTATGAGAAATTCCCAAACTGTTTTCCAAAAGGGTTGGTCACTTTTACACTCCCAGCCCCCCCATGGACATTCCGGTTCCTCCTTGTCATCTCCAGCCCTTGGTGTTTTCAGAATTTAAAAGTTTAGCTGCTCTGGTGGACATGTAGTGGTATCTCATCTCTACTGTACATTCGTATCTTCTTTTGTGAAATGACTGCTCAAATATTTGCCTGTTTTTAAAATTAGGTTGTTTGTTTCTTTATGTTGTAAGAGTTCTCTATATTTTTTGGATGCAAGTCCTTTATCAGGTGGCTGGATTGCAAATATCTTCTCCCAGTCTGTGCTTTGCCTTTTCAGTTCTTTCATGGAGTCTTCATTGTTGTTGTTGTTTTACAATTAAGAGAAAAAGGGCTTCCCTGGTGGCGCAGTGGTTAAGAATCCACCTGCCAACGCAGGGGACACGGATTCGAGCCCTGGTCTGGGAAGATCCCACATGCCGCGGAGCAACTAAGCCCGTGTGCCACAACTACTGAGCCCGCGCTCTAGAGGCCACAAGCCACAACTACTGAAGCCCGCATGCCTAGAGTCCGTGCTCCGCAACAAGAGAAGCCACCACAATGAGAAGCCCGCGCACCGCAACGAAGAGTACCCCCACTCACCGCAACTAGACAAAGCCCGCTGCAGCAATGAAGACTCAGCACAGCCCAAAAATAAATAAATAAATGTTAAAAAAGCTCTATTTTCTTTTTTTTTTGCCTTTTGTTTTTAAATTTATTAAATTTTATTGGAGTATAGTTGATTTATAACATTGTGTTAGTTTCAGATGTACAACAGAGTGATTCAGTTATACATATATATATATATTCATTCTTTTTCAGATTCTTTACCCATATAGCTTATTACAGAATATTGAGCATGTTTTAAAGTGTTTAACAGCTTTATTGAGGTATAATTTATATACCGTAAAATTCACTTGGTTTTGGTGCACATAAATGGTGTGCGGTTTTTTTTTTCCTTTCGCTATTCAAAAAGGATGGAAACTATTTACAGGTTCAATCCAATGTTCTTACCGATACTTTTTTTTTCTAGGGGAGTGGAGGATTGCTAGTTTTTTTAATGCGTGATTTCAATAGAAATATTTGTTCAAAATCATATAAGAAATATATGCTTCTTAAATACAAATGGTGTAGACAAAACTAAGTTAGAGATGCACCCAAGTTCACCTTCAGCCTTCTGGTAGTGGCCAAAATATGATGTTTGTCTTCAGCTTTGTCTTGGCCTTCGGAAACTCAGATAGTTGATGCCAACTTCAATATCATTTCTGGCATCGCTGAACTTGCGTGTGGCCAACAATCATGTGGTTGCATCCCATCTAATCATCATAACAACAGCAGTGATATGAACAAGGCATGACATTCAGATTCATTCACCACCAAACATCCATCTTGAAATATAAACAAGACTTCTTGGTGCAACTTGGTGTGAGAATCTCTTTTGTGCTTTATATGTTGAAATTCTATCAATGAGTTGAAGTAAAAAACGTGTATTATTGTATAAATGTGCTCCAATAACTATGAGGGTGAAAGTTGTTAATTTTAGGCACAAAAATTATTCTGAACTTTCAAATAGTAAAATAAATAGGAGAGTAGCTGACAATGTGAGCGGTAGGAGAGACTATGTGAGCTAGACAACTTTAGGAAAAACACTATATCCTTATACCATTTTTGTGAGCCAAAATATTATAAAACCTACCTTGGTTGAATGCAAACATCTCTTCAGTGAGATGGGGCCCCTCAGTAGAGGGACCACAAACATCTCATTAACTGATGGTTCCATCAACTGTTTCTGTCAGCACTTCAAATGTCACTGTAGTTTTAACAGAAAATTGTAACAAGTTTTTATAGAAAATTATGCATGGCTTTGGCCTCCTCTTTGGCTGAAAAGATTCTTTAAATAGACTTTATTTTATTTTATTTATTTTATTTTATTTTTTGTGGTACGGGGGCCTCTCACTGCTGTGGCCTCTCCCGTTGCGGAGCACAGGCTCCGGACGCGCAGGCTCAGCGGCCATGGCTAACGGGCCCAGCCGCTCCGCGGCGGCATGTGGGATCTTCCCGGACCAGGGCACAAACCCGTGTCCCCTGCATCGGCAGGTGGACTCACAACCACTGCGCCACCAGGCAAGCTCCTTAAAGTGGTTTTAATAGACTATGTCTTGGTGTTGGTTGTTCCTGGTCAATGTTCTTAGGTACACAGTGTGCTCTTTCAGTATGAAGCTTTCAATCTTTTTCTTTCAGGAATGTGGTCTTGAATTATGGGTTTTAGTATTTCTTCTATATTCTTGCTTTGGTTTTCTTTTGTAGGGTCTCCCATTATCTGTATATTGTACTTTCTTTGCCTATTTCCACTATTTCACCTCCTATCAAATCTTCTTTGCCTCTTTCTTCTTTTTCATATTTTAAAAATCTATCTGCATCTTATCTTCTATTTCCCTTAAGCCATGTTCTGGCATGTTGTTTGCTGTGGTTTCTCCCATTTTTGTCTTCATTTCTAAAATGGTTTTTCCTTCTATTTCCAATTCTTGAGTTCTGTCTCTTTTTTTTTTTGGTTTTTGAAATATAATTTATATATTTTTGTGTCTTGTATCATATTATGAATGACTTTTAGTTTTTTAAAAAATAATAGTAGGTTTCAGTTTTGACCTATTTTCTGAGCATGTCTTTCTTGTATGTTTCATCGTTTGTAGGTATATTGTTCTCCTTATTCTCTTTCTTCTTATATTAACTTGGTATAGGATTTTCCAAGATAATTTTTGATTGCTCATTTTAATGTTAATTTAGTTTCCATGAACTTTTTCAAGGGACTATGGTTCAGATAACTCTTCTCAATTTGCAGACCTTCTTCTTCTGTTGTTTTCATGTAATATTTTAAAATGTGGTATCCAGGGCTTCCCTGGTGGCTCAGTGGTTAAGAATCCACCTGCCAATGCTAGGGCACATGGGTTCGAGCCCTGGTCCGGGAAGATCCCACATGCTGCGGAGCAACTAAGCCCACGAGCCACAACTACTGAGCCCATGTGCCACAACTACTGAAGCCTGCGCGCCAAGATCCCGTACTCCACAACAAGAGGAGCCCATGCACCGGAACAAAGTAGCCCCCGCTCGCCGCAACTAGAGAAAGCCCATGTGCAGCAACGAAGACCCAACAAAGCCCCCAAAAATAAATTAATTAAAAAAAAATGTATCCAGCTGTCTGAATTTTCTGACTGTTCCTCCCCCAACGTTTATCTGTCTTTCTCTTTCCATCACTCTGATGGTTCCAATATTACTGTTTTGATTCCCCTTCTAGCAATTTCTTCTCAGTGCCGATCCCAATCCTATGCTTTTTCTAATACACAACTAGAAATGAATAGATCCCTGACTTCGAACTTTTCCAAGGAATTTCGTAGAGTATTTCTGAAGGTGAGATGCCTACATGTAACTGACAAAGAACAAATTGGAGGCAGCGGCTTCCCTGTGTGTGTGATGTTCCTCAAATGAAAAGACAACTAACCCACAGTAGGGCGGCAAGTTTAGCCTAGATATGGGAGAGCCAGAGTTTGACTTGGGCTCTCATAGGAAATGAACAACTCCAAGTACTTTCCTTTGGGTGAATGTCTGTTCTGAAGCCCAGACGTACTGGACTTGAATTGTTTAGGGCTTTCCATTGACGTAGCGAGCGAAGTTCACTGTGAATCTAAAAGGGTGGCCAAACTGGTGATGATATTTATGATTGTGGCTTAATTCATTTAGTGGGCAAATACTGGGTGAGCCTCTACTGCGGGCAAGCCTTGTTTCGGGGGCTGGGGCATACAGGGACAAACAAGACAGATGGCGTCTGTTCAAGTGAACGCTGTCCTCTTCTCCTATTCATAACATTAAAACTTTATGCACCTCTGTAAAATAGCTCCAAGCCTCAAAACTCACGTTTTTGCTATTGGGAATAATGACTCCTGAGTTTAACCTTGTTGAAAGTAGAATCCTAACAGGAGGATATGTGCATTTCTTTCTTCTAAAATGCACATACAAAACCCAAACCAACAGAACAGAGTATGGTACTCATGTCTCAGTTTCTGGTTTTAATTTTCTCCTTTGGGGCCCAAATCAGATTTGAGTTTCTAAGGAAGTTTTATCAGTGGTGGAAGTGAAGTGGGGATTTTATATTGCATGGAACTCTCCCGTTTGAAGCCCTTGTGATGAGTGGGTATCATCTTCTGCTTTTGAACACATGTTTCTATGATCTCCAAACCGGCCCATCAGTGAGGCCTGACTCTATCATGAAATGTGATAAGTGAGGCCAAAAGGTCACCTTTATTGTTCAAGGGAAGGCTAAAACTTCACAAGGAAAACATTTATTATCTGAGCACTTGCTGGCAGGACTTACAACTCTTGGGGAAGAGGAGAGGGTCATCAAAGTGCAGTATCTTGGTTTCCCTACAATTAGGGAAGCAGAAGCTTCCAAAATAGGATTAGTTTATCGAATTGTGTTCTCTGGGTGGTTTGTGTCCTGAGTCAATTCAATTCACCCAGCATCATTCAACTCCATTCCTGGACTGGGGACCAGGCTGATTCTCCCGAGCCGAGACAGTCCCAGCTTTTAAAAGCAGGCCGAGGGGGAAGAGTAAACGAACATTCACCGGTCACTTTCTCTGGACCTGGCCCAGGGCTTCAGTTTGTCTTTACAGCAACCCCAAGGGGGATCACAGGCGAGGGACTGGGAGCCCCAAGGGGTTGTGCAAGATCAAATGGGGTCAAGATAGGACTGGGCCAGTTCTGCCTGTGTCCATGGCTCCCACGTAGAAAAGAGGTAGGCAGGGGTGGCGGAAGCCTCATGTTCAGTCTTAGTTGTATGTGAAAGCGCTGGGGGAAGGGAACATCTCACAGCAGATCATCTGCTGCTTTTAGGAGTCTGAGCCATCCCAGTTTTCATATGATTGAATAGATTGAGGGCTGGGGAGGCAGAAGAAAGAGTCTTGACCTGGCAGCAAGCATGGATTGCTCTGTAGCGAAAGGCAGAAGGCAATTTGCTGCTTTTAAGCACCAGGGAGCAGGACTCAGTTTCCCTTCTCTGCTTCCACCCGCCTCCACCCCCAGGCCCGGGCGTTTCAGAGCCAGGCTCTGTGTCTCCATCCTGCGCCTCTCCCACAGTAAGTCCGGCCCTGCCCTGGGCCGGTGTGTGTGCCAGGAGGGAGGAGAGTGTGTGCCAGGAGCGCCAGTGGACCCTCCAGCCGAACTGCGAGTCTGGCTCCGTGCCTTTAGAGTCCGAACTCAACGCTTCTCTCTCGCTGGGTTGTGGGAATAACCTCCTAACAGGGCCCCCCTCCACCCCCGCTGTTTCCCATCTTGCCCCTCCAACTCTCCCTCCCCACCAGCAGCCACGGGGGCCTTGTCAAATCCCTGAACTGGCTCAGGCCTGGCGTGTGGAATCCGCCCAGGCCGCTCCCTGCAGCCTACGAGGCCCCGTGCCACCTCCTGCCAGCCTTGCCAAGAACAAATCCTGGAGGCCCGTCACGTGCCAGGCACGGTGCCAGGCTCTGAGCTCTCACCACCGAACGGAACCAAGTCCCTGTCTTCCCGGGGGCTTACAGTGTAGCGGGAAGATAAAGGTAGCATCAGATGAACCTGTAGGGCAGGGGGTGACGGGAGCAATAAAGAAAACCCCAGCATGTCAGGGGTCTGCTGTGTGACGGTGGGGTGCTATTTGAGAAGGGGTGGCAGAAAGGCTGCTAGGACAAGGGGACAGTGGGGCAGAGGCCTGAGGGAGGAGAGGGCATGCGCCTGCTGGGCTGGGGACACAGGGCCCCAAGTCCCAGGCTTTCTGCTCTTCCTCACGTCTGCTAAGCTACGATCCCTTTCCCACTCCATCCCGCCCGGGCCTCTGCACACCTACAGCCCACGTCTAGTCTAGCAGTGGTCACTTGACCCCCACCTGCCCACTCACCTGTCTTAGCAGAAGAGACATCCCTCTTCTATTCTGAGGCCAATCTCCCCCTCTGTGCTCTGGATCTGTCCCCAGAAAGCAAATCAGCCAGCATCTCTGCTCCACAGGTACCTAAGATGGCAGTGCGGGCAAAAGGCCAGCAGGGGAGGGGAGGCGGCGGCTCTGGGAAGTACGGGTAGAGCTGGAGGCCTCACTGGATGACCAGCCGGCCTTTTTGTAAAGCTCCCCTTCCTGGGATTTACACCAAACACCCCCAGGCAAGCCCAACCCCGCAGCCCCACTGGGGCGCCCAACCCTTCTTCCTTAGACATCCGGGGGTTCCTGGGCCTAGAGACCTCCCTGATGGATATCCTTCCTGTCTACCAGCCCCACTGGGTTGAGCAGGACTTTCTCATGGTGGGTGGCAGAACCTTAGCTCAAACTGCTTAAAGTAAAGATGAAGGTGTATTGGCTTGTGTAACAGAGTCCATGAATGGGGCTGGCCTAGGGACTAAAATAATGTCCCTTCATCAGGCCTCCATTTCCCTCTGTGTCTCTCTTTGGGACACACACACACACACACACACACCTGTGTGCTTCTCCTTGTATGGAACCTAGTTTTTCCACTCCAGGTGAGCTGCTCCGCCCAGTAGGAGGAACGGGTCGTAGCTGCAGAAACCTCCAGGTGAGAGTCATCCCGGCTCGGCCATCTTGAGGTAAAGGAGGCCTTTTCCCTCCCAGCCTTTGTATGGAGAATCCCAGCTGGGGACTGGTCAAACTGGGTCTCCTGCATTTCTTGTAGCATTACCCCAGGATGGCCAGAGAGATGGGAGGCACAGATTGCCCAGGTCTGGGTCACGTGCCCACCAGGAGCTGGTTGGCAGCTGTACCAGAATCACGTGCCTGGAGGACAGAGCAGTTCAAAGAAGGATGATCCTATTTTAATAAGACGTGGGGTGGGGAGACTTCCCTGGTGACGCAGTGGTTAAGAATCCGCCTGCCAATGCAGGAGACACGGGTTCGAGCCCTGGTCCAGGAAGATCCCACACGCCGCGGAGCAACTAAGCCTGTGCACCACAACTACTGAGCCTGTGCTCTAGAGCCCGCGAGCCACAACTACTGAGCCCACGAGCCACAACTACCGAAGCCTGTGTGCCTAGAGCCCATGTTCCACAACTAGAGAAACCACCGCAACGAGAAGCCCTCGCACCTCAACGAAGAGTAGCCACAACTAGAGAAAGCCCGCGCGCAGCAAGAAAGACCCAATGCAGCCAAAAATAAATAAATTAAATAAATAAATGTTTAAAAAAAGAAGACGTGGGAAGGGAAGCTGGGCGAATAAAAATAGCAGCTGACCTCCTCGCCACCTCTCCTGCGGGTGGAGGTTGGCAGGACTCCTGGGTTTTCAGAGGTATTTATTCCCCCTCCTCCTATTTCTAGTCTAGCTGTACTTTATCTGGCAGGTTCTTTTTCTATCTTATTGTCCGGTGAGTGTCCTGGTACCACCATGAAAGGTGTCAGAGTATAAATACACGCAGAAGTGCGATAGCGGACATTGTTGATTGGATTTCTCACTTGGGGTCCACGTGGCCTCCCTTTAGTCTGGGCTGGGAATACACATATCTCCCCACCTCTGTTTTCCTTTTTCTGAAGGTGGTTGAGTCCAGATTCCCTAAATATTAATTCAGCACCTACTAGATGCCCAGAGCTTTCACATCTAAGCCCTGCTTATAGCAGAGGGAGCAAAGCTGAGAGGTGAGTGCCGTTGTCTTAGTGTCTTGGGGCTGCTGTCACAAAGTACCACACGTGGGGGTGGATTAAAAGAACACAGATATATCCTCGTAGAGTTCAGAAGGCCAGAAGTTCAAAATCAGGGTGTCGGCAGGGCTGGTTTCTGCGGAGGGCTGCGAGGCAGAATCCGTTCTCTGCCTCTCTCCGAGCTTCTGGGAGTTTCCAGCATCCCTTGGCGTCCCTCAGCTTGTAGATGCCTGACTCCAACCTCTGCCTCCATCATCAAGGGCCATCTTCTTGTGTGTTCTCACATCGTCTTCTTATAGACACCGGGCACACTGGCTTAGGAACACATCCTACCCCATCGTGAATGCATCGGCCACGACCCTATTTCCAAAAAAAGGGCACATTCTGAGGTACGGAGGGTTAGGACTTCAACATGCATTTTAGGGGGCAGCATGATTTAACTCCTAAAACCCACTGAGTAGTGAAGCCAGCCTCAAACCCAGGTCTGACTGCAGAGCACAGGCTCTTTCAGCCTGAAGGTGCTAATAATGACAGCAGGCATTTTCAGGGTGCTGCTCCGTGTAGGGTGCTGCTCCATGCAGGGTGCTGCTCCGTGTAGGGTGCTGCTCCGTGCAGGGTGCTGCTCTGTGTAGGGTGCTGCTCCGTGTAGGGTGCTGCTCCGTGCAGGGTGCTGCTCCGTGTAGGGTGCTGCTCCGTGCAGGGTGCTGCTCCGTGTAGGGTGCTGCTCTGTGCAGGGTGCTGCTCTGTGTAGGGTGCTGCTCCGTGTAGGGTGCTGCTCCGTGCAGGGTGCTGCTCCATGTAGGGTGCTGCTCTGTGTAGGGTGCTGCTCTGTGTAGGCCATTCCTTACCTTTTGCCATTTTAAAATCACAACAGCCCTACCAGGTAGGCATGGGTCCATTTTCCAGGTGAGGAAGTTAAGGCATGGAGAGGCTAAATGTCCCAGGTCACACAACTTCTTAGGAGCAGAGTTGCCATTTGAGCTCTCTGGCCTGGCTCCACCCTGCTGAGATAAGGGGCACAATATAAAGATTTGTAAAGTGCCCTGGGAAGCCTGGGTGGATAAAGGTCTCGGCCATCTGCAGATGGTTGCGGTGGGGCTGGCGAGGGAAAATATCCTGAGATCCTTCCTGGAGGAAGTGGCATTTTAACTGGGTCCAGAGAATGGGTCAGATTCTACTGTGCAGAGATGGCAGAGAAGGATGTTTTGGACAAGGCAATGAACAGAAGACCTAAAGGCAGGAGAGTATTGGGGGGAACAAAGGGGGACCTCTGTCTGGCTAGTCGAGAGCCCAAATATTCCCATGAGTATAAAAGGGAAGAGGGTATCTTTAATGGGGATGAGAATGGAGTGCCCGTGTTTACCCTCCAGGTCCTGTTCTTATGGAAATCCACTTCCGAAGCTGCTTTCCACCCAAAAGCAGTGGAATCCCCAACAAACGGGGCCAGCCGAGGGGGCCCATTGCCCTCTCCTTTCCCCGTTCCCACCGTAACCCCACCCAAGCCCAGAAACCAGAGAGCTGTGGAGGGGCCAGTTCGGGCTCCGTCTCCAGAAGGCCGAGCTGAGATCTATTCTAACTCCCCCGAGAGAAAAGGTTTCCAGTGTGTTTATCCCGTTGCCATGGGTTTGCCTTCTGCGTCATGCGCTCTGTCTGTCAGACATGACAACTGAATAATATTTTTATTTTTAGGCATGGGTCACCGAGCCTTTTCATTCTACTGCCGGCTTCGCCCCCGCACCAGAACTCCAGGGAACTTGGCCCCTGGATGCCTGGGAAGCGAGTGGCGGCAGCAGCGTGCAGGGTGGGTGGTCGCTCTGTCTTGAGCCAGACACTGTGTCCTGGAGGGAGAAGATCCCGTCCTGGTGGGGGGTCTTTTCTGCGTCTGGGCAGAGCCTGGTGACTGCAGCTGGTCTTGCCAAGACCTGGGAGCAGCCGGGCCCGTGTGGCAAGGTTGGCACTGGGGGAGGGCAGGTGGGCTGGGAGGGGACACACTGTGGGTGGTGAGAGGATATCCACGTGATCCATGGCGTGCGATGAGGGTGACGGGGAGCAGGTGGCCATACGTGGAGGCAGGAATCAAAGCGGGGGACTCAGAAGTCAGACTGTCACACTAGGGACCGAGACGAGTCAGACAGGAGCAGAGGTCCACGCCCTTGGCACTGTCAACATTCAAGGCTGGATCATTCTTTGTGGTGAGCCGCTGTCCTGTGCGTGGCAGAGCGTTTAGCGGCATCCCTGCCCTCCACGCACTAGATGCCCATAATAGTACATAATACAGTGGCCCCAGTCGTGACAACTAAAAATGTCTCCGGATGGATATTGCCAAATGCTCCCAGGGCTGGGAGGGGCAAAATTGTCCCTGGTTGAGGCTCGGGGGACCTGGAGACTGAAGAGGTTTGGGATCTGGGGGGCAGACCCACGTGCTGCAGAGTCAACACAGATCCAATTATTGGAACAAGGGGCAGCTCCTCAGCTTGCCCCACACTGGTTAGGACCTCTGGTGGCAAACGACAGAAGTCAATTCTGGCTAACATTCCCCCAAAAGGCAACATATAGGAGGGATAGAGTAGGGGTGGAGGAACATTCCTTAAAAATAAGAAAAGGCTAGAAGATCTAGCTTAGAAATGGGCAGGAACCAAGGCAGCCTCAGTTTTGTGATCTGTATAATGGGCATAGTAACAGTGCCTGCCTCCCAGAGGCATTGTGGGGATTGACTGAGTTAATACACATAACCTGACAGATGGTGAGCACAAGGAAAGAATTAGCTCTCCTATTACTGCTGTTGATTTCTGTTTGTCACTTCCCTATTCGTGACCTGGCCATTGTCTTTCTTTCCATTTCTATGTCTTGTCATCTTCTTGACCCCCAAACGCCAGCCACCCCAAGGCAACTTCCCGTCTCCCAAAGGCTAAACCATTTCAAATTTCCACCCAGCTGAAGAAACTCCCGCGGAATTTGTTTCACGGTTCTGTTGCCGTCTTTCAAGTGTTTAGATGCAGGAGACAGGCCCCTTGAAATAGCAGGTTCCCCAGAAATAGTTCTCAGAGGAGGGGTTGAGTTAAACGCTAGAGAGCTTTCCCAAGAAATGATCCGTCGCCTGCAACCATTTCATGGGCAGGTCAGGAAAAGCACCCCAGGCGGGCAAGACGCAGCCCTCCTGTGCCGAGCAGAGATGGGTGTCGTGCAAGGTGGCTGCCTCTCTTCTGCCCTGAACTTAGAAGAGGGAAAATCTAGGCAGAGGGTTCTAAGTGATGGAGAGAACCGTTCACAGTATTCCCAGAAACTTGCTGTTCGGGGAGCAATGGGGAGCAGGCAACGGCAGGAGGAAACCAGCGCCTCTCACCTCAGGCAGTGGGGGCTGTTTTCTCAAAGGGTCTTTCATAGCAAAGAGGTGAGAGGGTTTTTTTTTGTTTTTTTGCGGTATGGGGGCCTCTCACTATTGTGGCCTCTCCCGTTGTGGAGCACAGGCTCCGGACGCACAGGCTCAGCGGCCATGGCTCACGGGCCCAGCCGCTCCACGGCATGTGGGATCTTCCCGGACCGGGCCACGAACCCATGTCCCCTGCATCGGCAGGCGGACTCTCAAGCACTGCGCCACCAGGGAAGCCCAAGAGGTGAGAGTTTTTTTTTGTTTTTTTTTTTTTTGCGGTACACGGGCCTCTCACTATTGTGGCCTCTCCCGTTGCGGAGCACAGGCTCCGGACGCGCAGGCCCAGCGGCCATGGCTCACGGGCCCAGCCGCTCCGCGGCATGTGGGATCTTCCCGGACTGGGGCACGAACCCGTGTACCCTGCATCGGCAAGCGGACTCTCAACCACTGCGCCACCAGGGAAGCCCAAGAGGTGAGAGTTTTAACCTCGGGCCATTAGTGGTGTCAGAAGGCTGTGGACAGGTACCTGGCACTTCTCGTCACCTGGAAGCACCGTAGGCGAGGATGAAACGGTAAAAGACTTCTTCTCTTCAGGGCGGACTGGGAAGCCAGTCTTGGAGGGAGGGCACAGCTGCCTTCAGTTAGGGAGGCACTGGATGTGGACCCAAGTGCTGTGTCTGTGTTAAGCCTACTTCATGTTGAATCTGGACTCCAAATTGTTAGGCAAAGAGTAGTCACTGTAGGTAATTAAATATTTTTGCTTTTATTCAACAGCAATTTCCAGTTCAGTAAAGAAAGCCAACTTCATCAATCCCCTGACGCTTCTTCCTCTGTCCAGAGCAGGCCCAGCTTCAGGGGGGACCCAGAACAACACTTACCCCTGGTCCCCAGAGGTGGCCCCCAGAATGTCAGGCCGAGGGCGGGGCTGCACGGAGCCACCCCATGGTGGTGGGTGCTGACTGATAGAGAGCCTACCTTTGACTGTCATGACACTTGGGTTCAAGTTCAGGCTCCACCTCAAACTCACAGAAGTAACTTCACTGAGCCTCACTTCCCTCGTCTGTAAAATGGGCATGAGAATCTCTGTCTTGTGGGAGGCTGTGAAGCTGAAATGAGATAATGAGTGTTAATGGTTCCCAGATATCAGGGTGCACAAGAATCAAAGGGAGAGATGGTTAAAATGCAGGTTCTCAGGCACCTTAGGTTTTTGTCTGTTTGTTTGTTTGTTTTCTCATTAAGTAAAACTAAACTGGGGCTCTGGGACATTCTGACAAGCTTCTAGGTGATTATCACCCAGGTGTGTCAGCAAGAAACACTGATGCTTAAAAGGATTCAGTACCGAGCCCAGCATGTAATAGTCCTCAGTCCATGTCATTGGGAGTTGCTGTAATTATTATTCTGTATCATCTGTTACAACAATAATGGAATGTGACAAGCTATCCCCCAACTCCAGCTGCTCAGAACAATCAGCATTTATATGGCCGGTGAATAGGTGGGGTCAGTGACTTAGACTGGGCTCAGCTGGGTGGCCCTTCTAGTTTGGGCTAGGCTCACTCACAGGCCCAATGTCAGCTGACCGTCAGCTGGAACCACGCGGGACCCTGGCCGCAAGACTTTCATCCTCCAGCTGGCTAGCCTAGGCATGTTCCCGCGGAGATGGCAGAGGTTCAAGTACTTCAGGCCTCTGCTTACCATCGCGTCTGCCTCCATCCCAGTGGTCAAAACAGGTCACCTGGCCAAGCTGAGAACTGAGGCATGGACAGCAACCCAGCCAGAGTGGCAGTGGGAGGGTCCTGATAAGTGACATGCCCAAGGGAGAGGATAGAGGGAGAGTGATGACTCGGGACACTCAATCCATCTATAGCGAGTATTGTTTTAGAAAAGAACAGAACTGCACCTTCTTTGTCTACCAGATTTGTTTCAATGATCATGCATTACATTTTTAATCAGAAAAAAAATGTGTTATTTCCACTTTGAAACAAAAATAGATCTTAGGAAACAAGAGAGGATTATTTTGAGGATTAAAGGTGATTTAAATATGTCAGCGAAGGCCTTCCCTGGTGGCACAGTGGTTGAGAGTCCGCCTGCCGATGCAGGGGACACGGGTTCATGCCCCGGTCTGGGAAGATCCCACATGCTGTGGAGCGGCTGGGCCCGTGAGCCATGGCCACTAAGCCTGCGTGTCCGGAGCCTGTGCTCCGCAACGGGAGAGGCCACAACAGTGAGAGGCCCGCGTACCGCAAAAAAAAAAAAAAAAAAATATATATATATATGTCAGCGCATGACGGAATGCGTTGTAAACTGCAGGGAGTATGGAAGGATGGTTTGCCCAGAAAGAAGCCCCCCCGCAGAGTATGAAGAGTTCTTCTCTCCATCAGGCCTGCGAGCTGCTCTGGATCAGGCTGAGATGCTCAGGCCTCACCCATGACATTAGGATAAGAGGATAAGGTGCCCCCTCACCCTTCTGTAGCCCTGGAGCTCCCAGGGCTGGTCTCAAGCGGCAGTGCTTACTCACCCTCAGGGCTTCTCTTTACCTTCCCTTTATCCAGGTCTTACCAAGTTATGCATGTGCTCTAGGCTAAGTGCACCTTGGAGAACAGCACGTCCTAAAAGTGGTAACGATAAAAACCAGAGAAACTATGTTTTGAGCACTTGCTGTGTGTCAGGCACTGTGCTTCTTATATATTAGCTCACTTAATGCTCCTGTGAGGTTGTGATTTACTTTCCTATGGCTGCTGTAACAAACTACCACATACTGGGTGGCTTAACATAAGACAGATTTTTTTATCTTAATAGTTAGCTTAATAATCTTACTAAAATTCAAAGTAAGTTTGAAAATTGGGCTAAAATCAAGGTGTCAGCAGGGCTGTGTTCCTTCTGAAGGCTGTAGAGGAGAATCAGTTCTTTTCCTTTTCTAGCTTCTAGAGGCCATGTGCATCCCTTGGCTTGTGGGCCCCTTCCAGCAATGGGGATAAAAGCCTGGCTGGCTGGCTGGACGGATGGATGGACATCCAGAAAGTCTTTCGTCTCCTCGAAGTCTCGTCTCCAAGGCTGAAACAACTGCCAAGCTTCTCTCATCCCCGCCTCTACAGATGTCATTTTATTCTACCTTGCCAGCATCGGGAGGCTTCTCGCTGAGCTTTGTGGGCGAGAGCCCATTCTCTTTCCAAACCTCCTGAAGAAGCAGTCCTCTTCAGTTATGGGAAAATAACTACATTGTTTAATCACCAGTGATGTCAGTCAAGGAACCTTAAAGAGATTAGTTCTGCTTTTATTTGTTGAGACAATGGAGAGCATAAAATATTTAACAGCATCATAACGTGGAACAGATGGGAAAGATACTGCCTTTCAGGGCCTCCCTATGTCTCCCACCTTCCGCCAACAGCCAAAACCAGGAGGCCATTTAGGACAATTTATGGGCTGGAAGGCAGCCAAGGGACTGCTTGCCCAGGGGCCTCTGGTACCCGCCCAGCCCTGATAAGGCCTACAGGGATATTCACTGAAGAGGATCGAGTTACAATCCTCTGAGCACTGGAAATGTGCGACATTGGGTTCAAGTCCTTGCTAGCTCTGTGCTAGTTATCAAAGAGTGTTTTTCCACTAGTGCTGACCATGTCAGGGGATTTCCACCCAAAAACCCCCAAAGCTTGAAAAATCACCAAGGAGTAAGTTTTCATTTTGTTATGTGCTGTGCAACCTTGGGCAAATTTGTAACCTCTCTGAGCCTGTGTCTTCTGTCACAAAAAACGAGAGAGGAGCTAGCTGCAAGAGCCATTGTAGAGCTTGAGTGAAATAATGTTTGTAAAAGCTTGGTGATGGGCACGTAGTAGGTGCTCAAATTGATCTCAGGCCAAGTGGATGAGGGACCAGGTTTAGAACAATGGGTCCACTGAGAAATATGTCACATGCACATGGTCTGTGGATCTGCATTCCACACAGACTTTTAGAAGTTTTGAACTAAAAGGAATCTTTGGGACTATTTAGACCAAAGGATGCAAAGTGAAGTCTTGGGGCCACATCCAGATGAAAGACACACACACACACACACACAGACACACACACACACACACACACACACACAGTTTGCACAGGTATTTTTTAAGTATTCAGATTAATTGCCACTTAAAAATTGTATTTCTTTTTAAACATTAAAATCTGAAATCTCGAATGATCTCGAAACGGTCAGATGCAGGGACCCAAAGCTCGCATACCCACATGACAACAACCGGACAGCGTCCCCAAAACCTTCCTTCACAATATCTTTTTTTTTTTTTTTTCCTTCACAATATCTTTTACACTTTGTTTAGTCTCTCACTTGGGCTTCCTGTCTGGATTCTGCATGCACGTGAGTTTATGAGGCCAGATTGAGGGCAATCCCTTCACTTTTACAGGTAAAGAAACTAAGGCTTAAGAACACAATGCAAATGTGAGTCCCCCCATCCCCTCCCATAACCAACCCCCCTCACCTCCCCCCATGAGATCTTGGAGGTCTTTGTTTAATTACACCCTCAGAGCCCTTCTTAACACAGTGCTTTGGGCAGTCATTCAAGTAACCTATCAGATACCTCTGGGCTAAGAGATTTTGTCCAAGATCCTCCAGTTCTGCCCTATTAACCATAAGGTCTTGTTCTTTCTTCTACACCCAATAAATAGTCTTCGGGGTTAGACACAATAATACCTTTGACGTCTTTTGGAAGAACCAAATAATGTGTGTAAAGGTGTCAAGCAAAATGTGACTATTTCATTTTATTAAGCCTGGTATGCACGACCCATCAAATAAAGGCCTCCCTCCCTCCCTTCCCCAACTCCTGCGTCAACTGGAGTTTTGACACGGGTTAAAATATAACTTGTGGGAGGTTTTCTAGCAACCTGACTACACGTTTTGTGTTTGGCCCCTTGAGCCCTTGGTCGGGGTTGGACATACCTTTCAGCAAAATCATGATTGTAAGATGTTTCTTTAATTAAATGCAATCTCTTTCTTTATAGTCCCTGCGTTTCTGACCTCCTCCCCGACCCCAGCAGGCAAGCTGGCGGGTGCTCACGGCTCTGATTGCTCCCGGACCCAACCCTCTGGACCTCGCCCACCAAAACGCTCCTTAACCCACACAGCAGTGTTTTTCTTTTCAAGCCCAGTTGTAAAAAAAAGAGACAGAAGTCCATTCATCCTCCTTTCCTTGCCCAGAGTAATCCTCAAATTATGCACAATATCCGGAACAGAGAAATGGCCCCAATTTTAATTTTCTGGTTTCTTGAAGAGCTGACTTAATTGGGCTGAGAGTCAAGGAGGGCTCCCCCCAAGGATGTGCCCCAGAACTGCAGTGGGGTTCCCACTTGAACGACCCATGAAAAGCCACGTGTGTCCATGTGGGTCTGTGCATCTGTTGGTGTGGTGTGTGCCTCCGTGCGTGGTGTGTGTCTGCATCTGTGTGTGTCTGTTTGTGGTGTGAGTGTATGTGTGCATCTAGGCATGTGTTTGGCGCGTGTGTGGTATGTGTATGCTGCCTGCAGGTGTGTGTGGCGTGTATGTGCAAGTGTGTGCATGTATCAAGGGTGTGTAGTGTGTGTGTGTGTGTACATGTGTGCCTGAGTGGCTCATCGTCCACGGCCCCGGCATGAAGGATGAATCGTGGGCTCCATCCGGAGGTTCTAGACTCTGCCTGGTGCCTTGTTCTCTCCGCGTGTTCCTTGTGATGATGTGAAGGGTGGTTTGAAGAGGTTGCCATGGGCGATCTCCAGAATCATTCACACCCAAATCTCCACTTGACAGGGAGAGGATCCGAGGAGCAGAGAGGCAACTTGAGTCGCCAAGAATCACAAAGCAAGTTGGTGGCCATCGCTGGGGCTGGAAGCAATTTCTCCTGATGCCCGATCCAATGTGCTTTCTCCCTGATCCCCTTCAGGGGGGTCAGGGCCAGCCTGCCAGGGAGCTGGTCTTACAGAAGGACCTGGGTGGGACTGGCAGGTGTGAACAGCTCAGATACGAGGAGTAGCTGGGCGGGAAATTGTGCAAAGCAATACCATAAGCGTGAGTTGACAAATGCTTCTCTAAATTGCCAAATGGGAAATATTTTAGACTTTAACAGGCTAAGAGACACACTTGAAGATATTATGTAGGTACTTACATAACCATTTAAACAGATAACCATTTAAAAATTTAAAAATCATTAACCGAAATTGACTCGCAGGCTAGCCCCTGTTTTGGAGGATAGAAGCATCAGAACTAATAGACGAATCTGAATTTATGGAACCAGAAACTGGACCAAAGACAACAGGGTCAGAGGCAGTGGAAGAGAGACGGGAACAGGGAACAAAGAACAAGGGTGGGCGTTGTGTGAGAAGGTACAAAACAATGGTCACAAATTGGCCTCTGGAATTGGGAGGTCAGGCCCCTGGTGTAGGAGACTATCATGGAGTGTCTTCAGAGGAGGGGCTGCATCTCAGCATCACAAGATGAGTCAATGGAGAGAAATTCCATGGCGAGGCAGTGCTCAAGTGGCCATGAGCCCATCAGCTGCTTGTCCCACCTGTCCATCACACAATGTCTGATCCCAATGCCATTGCCCAGTTGCTGGATGAGTGCCCAGGCCCAAAGTCCTTGCCCACTGTCCAATTTGGTCCCCCTATGAGCCCAATGCACATGTGATCCACACCCCAGGGCACCTACACCTGCACAGCCCTCTCTCCCTCAACCCACGCCCCTATGGCCTCACCTGGAGGCCCGTATGACCAGTTGTCTTTGGAGTAGAGAGTTTGGCCTTGGAAGATATGATGGAACCAGCCAGAAGTACAGTTCTATAGGATTATAACCCTGCTGGAGGGTGGTGATGAAAGAGAGTGGGGAAGGGAGAGCCCCACACACATGTTTCAGCTGCACCTTTTTTGTGGTCCCTTTTGCCTGGGAGAAGCGGCTGGGAGTACAAATTTACACGGATTGGTGGGCAGCAGCCTGCACTAGAAAGTAAGCTCCAGGAAGGCAGGAAGTTAGTGTCTTGTTCACATTTATACCTGATATTTGGTAGGAGTTCAATAATATTCTTTACTTCAATATTCTTTCCTTAATTCTTAACTTGACTTAAGGATGATCAAGGGCTTGAAAAGAATAAGATTAGGGATTGACAACAAAGGGGCTTGAGGAAGAGATTTGTGGGGAGCCCTTTAGGAGTGGATCTCGGGTGTAAGAGTGTGGGTGGTATCTAGAAACTTTCACCAAAAGTCTGTCCATGCAGAAGAGGTTCCTGATAGGTGGACAAGGCAGTCCATCCCATGGACGTCACACAGTCTCTTTCCCCAGCTACCCCTGTGTCCACTCATGAACCATGTGGGCATGGTGGCAGGGATGGGGGTGCTTAAACTTTTAATTCAATTTGCAGACTTCAGGACATCAAGCCAAGACTGTGAATGAAACTGAAGAACACTGATAGAGCGTAGAAATAAGAAAGCTGACTAGTGACACGTTGCTATGCATGTACCTGTTTGTACAGAGGTCGCTCCATTAGATGGAATGTGATCTTATTATTCGTGCTGTGGTTTCTATTTGGAAGTTTAGATACGGAAATGGGAGTGTGCACAGATATTAAGTCTCCAGAGGGGTGGACTGCGGGGCATCGAAAGGATTTTGTCCATTCATCACCCATTAAACTCCTTGCAAGATGCCTTCCTGTAATGCAGAAAGGGTAAAGATAACATGACATTTCCTGACTCCTTTGCTGCCAATTCCAAATGTGACCTAGATTTCACCCACTCAGGTTCTCCTGCACAACCCTCAGGATGGAAGGGAAGCACCAAGCAGACAGCCTGACATCAGGTATTTGTTTTGCTGCTGAGGATGGCCGTGGAGACAATGAGACTCTTCACTCAGCAGTTTCCTGGTCCGGCAGCTTCTTACCATGATGAGGGCCTCTTTCTCCCTCATGGACGAGGCAGAGTGGCCGTAGGGCCAGAGTTACTCCTAGAATCTCAGACTACAGCCTACTGCTTCAATCTTTTCCAACAATTTTGTAAGCCACTGAATACCTCATAATAAATCCTTTTCTCAGACTAGTTAGAGTGGATTCTGTTGTCTGCAACTGAACCCTGACTGATTCTAGAATCTCCCCCAACAAGTATCCCCAGGACACTTGCAAGCCCACAGGGGACACCCCAAACCCCTAGCAGTGCTTGCAAGGCAGTACTTTGGGATCAAATTAAGTATTCTAGAAACTCCAAGTTCAGATGGCTAAAACAAGACACTTCTTCTGAACCTGCCTAGCATGACTGAGGAAGCCGCTGGGATGGGAGTTGAATAAATAGCTCCCACTGTTGTGTTTATTCTGTGCCAAGCCCTGTGCAAGCTCTTCAGTACTGTCTCATTCATCCTCACAACCACATCCCTTTGAATCATCCAGGAAGACTGAAGAACCTTCTCAAGGTCCATTATCTTGGAGATGCGGTTGCTGGGAGCCAAACATAGATCAGACTGACTCCAATCCTGCTCCTGGAACAGATTCATCCCTATTTTAAGGGTGCAAGTTAAGGGCAAAATCGAACACTCATATTTTTTTTCCCAAGGCTATAAAAATCTACACTTTAAAAAATAAAATCTATTTAGGAATAATTTTAGAAAAATTGCAAAAAGAGCACAAAGTTCCCATACACCCTCCACCTGATCCCTTCTAAGGCTCCCATCTCACGTTACCATGGGACATTTGCCAAAACCAAGAAATTAACCCTGGCACGGATTTATTAACAGGGCTGCAGACTTCATTTGCATTTCATCGGGTTTTTGGCCAATGTCCTCTGTTCTAGGATGCAGTCCAGGATACCAAATTCCATTTGGCTTCCTTTTTTAAAAATTTTTACTTTTTGTCTTCCCATCACCTCATTCCAAAGCAGAAGGACCTCCATTATTTGCAGATGCTCGAGGACGGGAACCACGCACTCTCCAAGTGAGAGGGGCTGTGCGGCAGGACAATTTGGAACAATTTCCCTTGATGCCCATTGGTAGAGGAGCCCTCCTGTTAGAAAATGACAGCAGAAGCCACAGTGAAGACCAAGTGGAAGCCGGGAGCAGGGACCAGGATGCATGCCAGAGGGCAACGGCCGTACAAAATCCCAGCGATGGAAGCCCCAACACGTGGACCCTCTTGATGCATGGCTGGGGGAAGCAGAGTGGAGAAAGGTCACTGCAGGAGCAGCTGGAGCCAGGGTTGGCGAGACAGTGACAGAAAAGGCCAAGGCCAAGTAGCTGAGTAACGTTCCGACCAAGGGGTTTCCACGAAAGATGATGAATCTCTCCTATTAAACATGTCACGGCTGGGCTTGGAAGCCACAGATGAAAACAGAGGTAAGATAATTACTTCCATAGCATGCCTGGTTGTGAAAAAAAAAAAAAATCCATAGTCATAAAAAATGAGTTAATCACCCAGCCAGGAGTAGGAGAGAGAGCTCTGTAAAGATTTAGAAACCGTATGTGTGTTTAATATAACTTTCACAGTGGGCTGGATTCCCCCAAAGATGCGAAATTAAAACGAAGGAGACTGAATCTAGTTTTCCCACTGAGTCAGTGTTTTAACACTTGAAGTTTCTGACCCAAGATTTGATGTCTCCATTGTAGAAATAAACAGGTACCCCGTGCTTAGTTACGATAGACAATGCCCGGCACACTGTTCCTTTATACGAATTAAAGCTTAAAATCAGCTACACCGTGACCCATTCCATATTCACCTAAGGGGCAAGGGACCCCAGCAGGCAAAGTTCTGTCCCTTCAGAGGATATGCTTTATTTTTTTGGACAACGAATTAGGAGGGAGGGGGCTCCGTATCCCCGGCCATTTGACTACAAGGATTCTTTGAGGGCATGTGGTATTACGCTGAGACTTTAGTCAATGGTCCTGAGATGTCTGGTGACTCCCTTCTTCCAGCTGTAAATTCCTTGTAGCAAACAAACATTGTTCTTGCTGCAGTCTGATCCTCTGATCTTTGTCTGCTGAGGTGCTCTACCAAGGCAAAACTCAGATGTATAGCACAGGGAACTATACTCAGTATCTTGTAATAACTTACGATGGAAAAGAATCTAAAAAAGAATATATGTGTGTGTGTGTGTGTGTGTGTGTATGTATGCATTATAATGGAATCGCTTTGCTAGACACCTGAAACCAACACAACATTGTAAATTGACTATATTTCAATAAAAAAGTTTTTAAAAAAGAAAAAATAAATTTAAAGTAAGGTGTGTTAAGACAAAGAAAAAAAAAAACCCTCAGCTACTGATGTCAACAATGTCGAACTCCGGGGCATGTGCAGTGGAACCTGAATCTAGAAAGTTCCAAGTCTTTCTCACTCACAGTTCTGGATGCCGCTGAGGCTGGGGCAGAGTCTAGAACCTTGTTCTACCTTATCCCAGCATTTTAGGAGTGAGGGGTTGCAGACACATCACTTCTCGCCTGAGGTGTCCTTCTCTCTCTCCTCCCAAAAGTGAGGAAGTTTTCTTAAGATAACAGATTAGAAAAAGTATTACATGCATTATTAAAACAATGGCAGGTTTTTTTTTAACTTGGGGAATCAATTATGCAAGAGGCAGACCCTTTCTGTTTTAAATCCTTCTTATGGAACGTGTTCTAGACTGAGGAGTACACATCCGTGCCTTTGTCAGCAGATTCTGGACTTAAATTTTCCTTTTCTTGGCAAGCCAGGGCCCTAGTTAGGAGCCTTCATTAACTGGGTTCACTTGCTGGTTTCTTAGACCTTTCCTCGAACCTGGGCACGGGACTCCCCTTTTCCTGATTCTGCTGTCCCCTCTGCTGCAGCTTCCAATGCACTGTCGGTTGGGAAACCAGATCCCCAAACCTAAGAACAGTTTGTTAAACAAACCGTCACAGTGGGGTTTTGATCTGGGGAGACGGGCCTGCTGTTACCTCCCCGCAGCCTGGATCTGCCTGGGGCCATCTCTCTACTCAGAACGCATTTTGGAATTTCCACAATTTGCTTGGCCTGCCCTCACCCCTGAGACTGTGACCCAGGAGGTCTGGGGAGATGCTGCCAAAATTGATGAAGATGCTTCCCAGGTGATTTGATGCTCACATTGGATTGAGAGACACTATCGCCTTGAGTTCAACCCCTGAATAAACCGGGCCTCCATTCTGCCCGGAAGTCAGAATTTAACAATGAGTCGGCCTTAGCCACATGGCATCTTTCTCCTTATAATCTCTTCCGACAAACCGTTTTACCTCAGAAAAAGAACTTCCAAACCACACAATGTTTCATAGGCCAAAATAGAGATTTTTATTTCCAAACATAAAGTAGATACGTTTTAGAAAACATAAAGCAATAGCGAAAACGTCAAACCATCTCTGAGAACATGGCTACTTCCAACTTGAACAACAGAAAGGGGATGAAAACTTCACATGACTTTAAAACACAGCACTGACAAGAAACTAGAGTCCCTCCCCCCGCCGAGCAGGGAAGGCAGGGGAGGCTCTCGGCCGGCTTTGGACTTGATATGAACCAAGATAATACACACATGTTCCAAGACAGTCATTTGCTCCCACTCTGCTTGCCTTTCCAGAAAGCTTAACTTATTGCAAGCGTGTGTTTTACAATCACAAATAATATGACGGGAGTGGATATGGTCCCTGTGTCTACTGTTTACATAATAGAACATTTTAAACAATGACAAAAATTTAGTTTGCTTTTGACAACAAAGCCCACGGACACAGCATCAAACACACACACACACACACACACTCCACCATGCCCTCGCCTGGCTCACCGTACATTAACTAGACCAGTCCAGCCAACATGAATAGCTAGCTGGTCAGTACTAGGTTAGTGTCACCAGGTCTTCAAGAGCAAAGATGGGCTGACTTGGCCTCTGTGGACTTGACTGACGGCAGACAGACTGCAGGGAGGCAGTGATGCCTCCAGGTGGGGTTCTGAGGAGGTCTGGTGCCCTCTGGTTCCTGAGCCCTCCCTTTAGAGGGTGACGAGAGAAACTAACCAATCCACCAGGCTCACCTGCTTTGGAGTGAGAGGGCTGGTCTTCTGGAAATGGAGGGGAAAGTGGTCATTCCTCCAGAGCTGGTACTGGAAACTTGCCATTTTTCCTCCTTCTGGTACTTTAGGTGCTCAACAAATGCTATGTCACTAGTTTCTTTCTTCCTTCCTTTCTTTCTTCCTTCCTCTCTCCCTCCCTTCCTCCCTCTCCCTCTCTCTCTCTTTCTTGATTCTAGATGCACCTTTTAAAACTAGCCAATCCATTTACTGGTTAAAACTAGATTGTGTACATCAATAAACAGGTTATTTCTACCCTCACAATTCTTGTGTTGACCATGTATACATTCAAATCTTGCCTTAAACATTTTCTAAAAGAAAACATGCATGAATATAAATAAGCAGGTGAAAAGAATAAAAGTGGACACTTCCTCAGTGGAGTCCTACACCATCAAACATGAATGAAAAGAGAATGCAGAGCTAGCAACTGCAGGTTCACATATACTTAGATCATAAATGTTTTAAGAAACAGTGGTTGAGAGCAGAAAGATGGACAGAAACCAAGATATATTTATCCGCAAACTGTTAAATGATCATTTCCTGGGTTTTTAGCATCTTTGAACGTCACCGGTTTCTAAAACACACAGACAGACACACAGAGCAAGAGAGAAATGGGCAAATTAGGACCCACTTAGCAAAGTCCTCCTCTAAGCGCAGGTTGCATGCTAGCCAGAGCAAAAGAGAGGGCATCGTTTTCCAAACCAGCCTGAGGGAGTTTCCAGATGGCAGAGATCTCAGGGGGTCAGCTGACCTTCCCTTTGTGTGGAGAACAGCCGGGGGAACAACCAGTTGCTTCTATAAGAGGCATAAAATGCTGGAACCTGGGGAAACATCCTGGGTCCAGCAATGGTCACCCTGAGGTTCCCAGAGACCACAGGCTGGTGGTATCTGTTGCCCGGAAGCCCAGGGCTGGAAACAGGGGCTGCGTAGCTGTGCTTCTGGGTGGAGATGAACACGTAGTACACAAACACACACATGTACATGTGCACATACACGTGTACACACACACACACCCCACATTCACACAAAACTTCCTCTGTCCACCTCTTCCTCGCCTGTAAAACTCTAGAACATGCGAGGCCACTGCCTCTGGAGAGAAATGCCTCTTTTTTTCTCCAGTGGAAGGAATCAGAACAGCGACATCCCAAAGCCGGCTCTGCCCTCCAGCTGCCCTGCAAGAGGAGGTCTCTTTCTGCTTTTCCAGGGGATGGCAAGCACCCTGTCTCTGTCCCCCAGCACATCACCCTGGTGTTGTCAGCTCTCTGGGGCAGTGGGCATCAGAAGGAAGCCCTGCAACCCCTCCTCTGGAACATTACCCTCAACTAGCTAACCGGCTGCCCAAGTAGCAGCGGCCCAGGCCTGCCAAGGAAAGAAAAGTAGCTGGGGCTGAAGTTCCACGGCGAGGCCTGGAGCCCATCACCCCGGGGCACAAGTCCCAAATCAACCACTCGCTCACAAGCTGGTTGCTTTGAGGCAGGCTGCTGACCCTCTCTGTGCTCTGGTTTCAGCATCTAAAAACAGGACCATGACTCCATGGTGAGGGTTTTGGAAGGAGTCAGGGCCACCTTGCAGGTCCTCAGTTTGTTTCTTCCCTCCCATTTCCGTCAGAATAGGAAGAGGGGCTGCCACCCTGTGCTCTGGTGGCTGAGCTTGGAAGTAAGCGTTCCTGAAAGGAAGCCTGGGATCCTTGGGGAAACTGAGGTTGCTCTGTATGACTACTGTCCCCTGACTGAACAAGCTGGTTGGGTACCAACCTGTAAGCAGCCGTCACATTACTATGACAACCAAAAGGCAGGCACTGGAGGATGCTGAACTGGTTGACTGTTCTTTCAGGCTCTGGGTGCTCTGATTTGAGATCTGTTTTTAAACCATGAGCTTTTGTCTTTTTAATTTCTTTTTAAAAATGAATTCCCCCTTTTGCTTACTTTGACGAATAGAAGGCCTTTCTCTTGTAATTGAAACCGAGGGAGAAATGATGATTTAAATCCTTTGAATCTGCTCCTCTGCTGGAGGCTCCGTCGGTCGGACGCTGGGAGCCACCTGTGGCTGTGTCCTCCCACGTTCCCTTTCCAGGCCTCAGCGGTTTGCTGGAAAATGGGGGGAAGGGGGGCAGCCTGGAAACGCTCAAGAGAGCCTATCTTTCCAGGATTTGCACCCAGGAGTAACTCATGTTCCAGAAGAAATTAAAGCAACTACAAATTTCCTAGGCTGGATACAGACACACAAGTGTTAAAAAGCTTATCCCTGAGCCTACATGGCCAGGATGGGTGGCGCGTGGAGGGTTGCCCCTGCACACACTCTGGCCAAGCGGGGCACTTGATTTATTTTGGTTTATTTACCTGTTCCCAAGTCTTGCAAGAAGGTGGACCCAGAAGTGTCCTGAGCGTGGAGGGAATGGCTGTGACACCTTGGGGAGGGAGAGGGACTTGAAAAACTCAGGGACCCCCGTCACCAGGGGAGGCAGGTGGGGGGCAGTGGTGGAAGGTCATTTTCACCCCTCAAAGATGAACACCCCCAAATTCTGCTG